>NC_073308.1:51000501-51600501 GCF_027595985.1 Sorex araneus | reverse complement strand
ATCTGCAAATAGTGAGAGTTTGATTTCTTCCTTTCTTATCTGGATGCCCTTGATATCTTTTTCTTGCCTAACAGCTATCATAAATACTTCCAGTACTATATTGAACAGAAGCGGTGTAAGTGGGCATCCGTGCCTTGTCCCTGATCTTAGAGGAAAGAGCCTTAGTTTTTCCCCATTGAGGATAATGCTTGTCATAGGCTTGTGGTAGATGGCTTTGACTATCTTGAGGAAAGTTCCTCCAAAACCCATTTTGTTGAGGGTTTTCATCATGAATGGATGTTGGATCTTGTCAAATGCTTTCTCTGCATCTATTGATATGATTATATGGTTTTTATCTTTACTTTTGTTGATATGATGGATTATGTTGATTGATTTCCGAATGTCAAACCATCCTTACATCCCGGGGATGAATCCCACTTGGTCAAGATGTATGATCTTTTTGATGAGTTGTTGGATCCTATTTGCTAATATTTTGTTGAGGACCTTCACATCGGTGTTCGTAAAGGATATTGGTCTTTAATTTTCTTTCTTAGTGGTGTCTTTGTTTGCTTTTGGTATTAGGGAGATATGTGCTTCATAGAAACTATTTGGGAGAGTTTCTGTATTTTCAATTTCCTAGAAAAGCTTGAGGAGAACTGGCAACAGGTCTTCTTTAAATGTTTGGAAGAATTCGCCAGTGAATCCATCTGGACCTGGGCTTTTGTTTTTGGGGAGACTTTTAATTACAGTTTCAATTTCCTTGATATTAATGGGTTTATTCAAGTATTCCAAGTCTTCCCCTGCTCATGGTTAGGAAGAATCAACACTGTCAAAATGGCAATACTCCTCAAAGCATTATACAGATTCAATGTGATCCCTATAAGGATACCCTGGCATTCTTCAAAGAAGCGGAGCAAGCAATCCTGAAATTCGTATGGAACAACAAACGCCCAAGGATTGCTAAAACAATTCTTGGTAAAAAGATGATGGGAGGCATCACCCTCCCCAACCTTAAACTTTACTACAAAGTGGTAACAATTAAAACAGCATGGTACTGGAACTAAGGCAGAGCCTCAGACCAATTGAAAAAGGTGGACTATCCCTACACACAATCCCAAATGTATGATCATCTAATCTTTGATAAGGGAGCAAGAAATGTGAAGTGGAAAAAGGAAAGCCTCTTTAACAAATGGTGCTGGCACAACTGGACAACCATATACAAAAAATGGGCGTAGAACTCGACCTGTTACCATGCACAAAAGTCAGATCAAAATGGATTAAAGACCTCAACATCAGACCACAAACCATAAGGTACATTGAAGAAAAACCCTCAATGATATTGAAGCTAAAGGTATCTTCAAAGATGACACGACCAAGAGAAAACAGAGATAAACAAATGGGATGACATTAAACCAAGAAGCTTCTGCACAGCAAAAGATAGAGTGACCAGAATACAAAGACAATCTACAGAATGGGAAAGGATATTCACCCAATACCCATCAGATAAGGGGTTGATATCAAGGGTATATAAGGCACTGGTTGAAATGTACAAGAAGAAAACATCCAACTCCATCAGAAAATGGGCCAGAGAAATGAACGGAAAATTTTCCAAGGAAGAGATACAAATGGCCAAAAGGCACATGAAAAAGTGCTCTACATCACTCATCATCAGGGAAATGCAGATCCAAACAACAATGAGATACCTCCTCATACCACAGAGACTGGTACACATCCAAAAGAACAAAAGCAACCGCTGTTGGAGAGGATGTGGGGAGAAAGAGACCCTTCTACACTGCTGGTAGGAATGCTGATTGGTTCAGCCCTTTTGGATAACAATATGGACGATTATCAAAAAATTAGAAATTGAGCTCCCATTTGACCCAGCAATACCACTGCTGGGAATATACCCTGGAGAAGCAAAAAGTGTAGGCAAAATGACATCTGCACTTATGTGTTCATCGCAGCACTGTTTACAATAGTCAGAATCTGGAAAAAAACGAGTGTCCGAGAATAGATGACTGGTTAAAGAAACTCTAGTACTTCTATACAATGGAATACTATGCAGCTGTTAGAAAAAATGAAGTCATGAACTTTGCATATAAGTGGATCAACATGGAAAGTATGCTAAGTGAAATGAGTCAGAAAGAAAGTCAGACATAGAAATATTGCACTCATCTTTGGAATATAAAAAATAACAAAGTAGGAGACTAATATCCAAGAATAGTAGAAATAAGCACCAGGAGGTTCCAAGCATGGCTTGGAAGATGGTCTCACATGCTGGGGAAAAAGGCAGTTCAGATAGAGAAGAGAACACCGAGTAAAATGTGGTTGGAGATCCCGTACCTGAAGGGAGATGCGTGCTGAAAGTAGACTAGAGACTGAACGCAATGGCTACTCAATACCCCTATTGCAAACCACAACACCCAATTAGAGAGAGATATCAAAAGGGAATACCCTGACACAGAGGCAAGGTGGGGTGGGGGGGAGATGGGATTGGGGGTGGGAGAGATACTGTGGTGGAGAATGGGCACTGGTGGAGGGATGTGTTTTTGAACATTGTATGACGAAAAAACAAGCTCGAAAATGTGTAAATTTGTATCTGTACTCTCATGGCGACTCACTAATTAAAGAATAATTTTTTTATAAAGTATATTATTTTAAACTTCTCCCCATATATATATATTTTAATAGAGCACTCCCTGGGGCCCGGAGACATTCCAAATAGATTTTTTCCTTGCACAGACTTTTGGTACTTGATCAGTTGAGTTCAGGATTCCCCAAAGACACACCCAGTGGTGCTCAGGGGTGGGAAGGTTTACATCCAGAGTGCTTAGAGGAACTAAGGACAGGAGTCATGTTTTACAAAAATGAATTCAGGGGGCTTTGCACGTATTGAGTTGATGCTCTACCTTTGAGCTCTCAGCTTGTTCAAACCCACTAAAAATGCCATGTTCTTTTATTGAGACAATATAAGGAGAAACAGCACAAAAGAAATTCACTATGGACTGAATTTATTATATATTCTTACATATTTATTAGATATTATTATATGAAAAATAAACAAAAATTTAAGAAACCTAATTCTTTAGTAGGAAAAAATTAAATTGAACGAATATTAAGGCAACCATAATAGAATTAATTGAATATATACGCAATCAAATTTTATTTTATATTAAAATATCTGAAAAAAGTTTCCATTCATTCTTTTTGTCACACTTTCAATAGTTCTCTAGGATAGGATAGAAAGAGGGAAATTATTGTCTTTGAGAAGAAGAAAAGCAATCACACTGATGAATATACTTACATGTTCTGAATGAGTATTGAATTTCATGATGATAGTTTATAAATTTGGTGTGGGATGCAAAACTGCTCCAAGGTAAGTAGCTAGAAATTTGGAACTTCCTAAAGTGATTCTTTCAAATATCGAGGAGAGTGAAATGAGCTATGGGTATTTTTCTGATCCTAAAGTACTCAAGAGACTCTGAGGGGAGAAATCAACCTATATTCTCTGCATACAAAACCTGCGTTTTAGTATTTTGACTGAACTCCCCACACCAAGACACCAATATTTATTAAGTTCACCTAAATTCGTAATTCAATTCAACTTTAATTAAAAATATTGAGTTGTTTTGTTGAAATTCAAAGGTGATTTAGATTTATAAGAAAATAAACAATGAAATGTCAAGACAAATTTGTAATAGAAAAACAAACAGCAGTGCATTTTCCTTATCATGTATTGACTCATGTAGAAGATTAAAGTTAATATAAAGTGCAGTGGGACTGGAGATTATAAAGAGGGTAAGATATTTGCCTTGCATGTGGTTTCACCCTAGCACTGGATATTGTATCCTATACACTGCAAGGAATGATTCTGCACACATAGCCAGGAGTAAACCCTGATCACAACAATGTCTGATTCATCGCCCCCAAATCATGATGTTAATAATAATAACAACAATCACTGTCACTGTCATCCTGTTGCTCATCGATTTGCTCAAGCAGGCACCAGTAATGTCTCCATTTTTAGACTTGTTGTTACTGTTTTTGGCATGTTGATTACACCACGGGTAGCTTGCCGTGCGGGCGAGATACTCTCGGTAGCTTGCCGGGCTCTCCGAAAGAGTCAGAGGAATCGAACCCAGGTCAGCTGCAACACTAATAATAATTATAATACCTAGCACAGAGCAATAAGGTGTCCATAAACATTAAATAGATATATACATACATGTATTGAAATATGCATACTGGTCACATTCATATTTATAAGACACATTGCGGCAAATGAGACAGAGTGATTAGTCTACTAAATAAATGCTAGTGATAGAACTGGAAACATTAATGACATAGAGACTTTTTTTGAGGGTCACACCCAGCAATGCTCAGAGGTTACTCCTGCTCTGCACTCAGGTATTGCTCCTGACTGTGCTCAGGGAACCATATGGGATGCCAGGGGTCAAACCAAGGTCAGCCGCATGCAAAGCAAGTATGTTTCCAACAGACTTTTGTTCTGACCTGACAGAGATTTTTTTTAATTAGTGAATCACCATGAGGGTACAGTTACAGATTTATACATTTTAGTGCTCCTGTTTCCCTCATACAATGTTCGAGAACCCATCCCTTCACCAGTGCCCATTCTCCACCACCAATAAACCCAGCATCCCTCCCACCCCCCAATCCCATCTCCCCCCACCCCACCCTGCCACTGTGGCAGGGTATTCCCTTTTGTTCTCTCTCTCTCTAATTAGGTGTTGTGGTTTGCAATAGGGGTGTTGAGTGGCCATCGTGTTCAGTCTCTAGTCTACATTCAGCACGCATCTCCCTTACCCTGCATGGCCTCCAACCACTTTTTACTTCGTGTTCCCTTCTCCATCTGAGCTGCCTTTTCCCCAGAATGTGAGGCCAGCTTCCAAGCCATGGAGTTAACCGTCTGGTACTTATTTCTACTATTCTTGAGTGTTAGTCTCCTACCTTTCAAGTATAAACATATGCATAGGTCCTCGCATTTTGCAAACCAAATTTGGTATACTGATGTTTATAACAACTCTACGTTTAATAGTAGAAATCTGAAAAATTAGTTCATAAGTAAAACACATCAATGTATGGTAGCATAACCATATAAAGGATCTGAATAACAAAGTAAATCTAAAAATATATACCACAACTTTAGTAAAACAAACTAAAATATTTTATACAAACAGAATCAGATTTGCTAGTTAAGGTTTAAGTTTAGAGATCCTCATTTATAAAGACTTTGCATTGATTTGAAAGCTGATTTGTCATGGGTTCACGGTGTTTATTGGTTTTATCACTTTTTAAAACTTGCAAACTCAAACTTTCTTTGATATTTTTCCTAAGCAATTTTATAACTGCTATTCATATTTTATTTCTTTACTAGCATACCTTTAAACATAGATGCTCTAAAACTTCCTTTAGCTAATGATTATTATATCAGTTCTAAATATTTTGACATCTTTATTCAAAACTTAAAATGAGTTAGAAAACTTAATCGGGGTCTGAAGAGACAGTACAAGACGTAAAGCATATGCCTTTTGCGTGGCCTACTTGGTTAAATCCCCAGCACTACCTGAGTTCTCATGAGCACTGTCAGGGGTCACTCCTGAGCAAACACTCAGGAAAAAAAAAGAAAAAGAAAAGAAAAACTTAACATCTTACCTATAAAAGTCATTAATTTAATGATACCTTATTTAAATATGAGCCTTTGGAACTCATGTTCTACAAGTCCAAATAGTTACAAATATATGAGTAAACTTACAAAAGGGTCTACATAGGTCATATTAAACTATATTTTAAGGATATGTCCATTCATGATAAAAATACAAAGATCAAGGGTATATTTAACAGATGAGTCACTAGTCTAGATTACAGTCTATTGAAACTTCAATTTTGTATCTCACAAGTATACAACTGGAGACAAAGAGATAGTTTAGCTAGCAAGGCACTTTCCTTACATGCAATTTACTTGAGATTTAATCCTCATCACTCCATATGGGCCCCTGATTACAGCCTAGAGTGACCTCTGAGTGCAGAGCCAAGAGTAAGCCCCAAGCACTACCAGGTGTGTCCCACCTGCCACCAAAACAAAAAAAAAAGCAAAATGCAAGAAACAAACACAAGTGACTAGGTGACTAGTAGAAAGATAAGAGTCTGGTTATAGCCAGGATATCTAATGTGCAGAATCACAAGCAAAATAAACAGAGCTAGAATTAAACAGGACTGGGAAATGTGCTGATGCATTTGAGCTCCTCCTCTGAGAACAGGACCACTAGAGAAAATTGAAGCTGTTGGTGCATTAGCAACCAACAAACAGCTCAGAAACAAGTCCTCTGCTCCCCCACCCCACGCACACACACACACACACACACACACACACAAAAAAAAAAAAAACAAACAGCTTAACTACAAAACAGAGGTTGATCAGAAAAAGATGTGTGCCTAATTCCAGTCAGAACTCCTTTTAATGTTGGCATAGTCTCTACTAAAATACAATAAATATGCAAATCTTTACTGCAATTATGAGATTTGAAATACTATGCAGCTGTTAGAAAAGATGAAGTCACGAAATTTGCACATAAATGCATCACCATGGAAAGTATCATATTAAGTGAAATGAGTCAGAGAGGGAGAGACATAGAAAGACTGCACTCATCTGTGGAATATAAAGTGACAGAATGGGAGAATAACACCCAAGAATAGTAGAGATAGTAGAGATAAGGTTTACTCCATGGCTTCTAAGCTGGCCTCAAATGCTGGGGGAAAAGGCAGCTCAGATAGAGAAGGGAACACCAAGTAAAGGGTATTTGGAGGACCAGATCAGGTTGGGAGATGGGAACCTAACATAGACTATAGATCGAACACAGTGGCCACTCAATGCCTCTAGTGCAAACTACAACATCCAAATGGAAAGGGAGAACAAAAGGGAATGCCTTTCCACAAAAGCAGGGTGGGGTGGGGGGAGGGGGCAGGGGTGGTGAGAGGGATACTGGGATCATTGGTGGTGGAGAATGGGCACTGCTAGAGGGATGGGTACTTGATCATTGTATGACTGAAATGCAAGCACGAAAGTTTGTAAATCTGTAACTGTAGCCCACAGTGATTCACTAATAAAAAAGTGAAAAAAAAAAAGGAAAAGAAAAATTGAAAGAAAAAAATGTGTTGAAAGACAATTCAACAGATTAATTTTAATATAAATTTACTGTTGGAAAAATCGGTATTTAAAATAATTATATTTAATAGGTCATAGAATCTGGTGGATAGACTTGATTCACGAATTTCTGGGAAATTTCAACAGAATACTTGAAACAGTAAATATTAGGAAATGCTAGAGTTAAATATAAACATACACAAGCAAGGGAGAAAATTGATTGCCTTTGACAGCTCATAGGTAGAGCTGACTCATCAATGGAAAGTTAGATAAACTTGAATATAAATTTCAGAATATATGATATGTATGCATATATATAATAACTTAAATAGAAACATAAGGAAATTGATGACAAATAAAAGCAAAAGGAAGAGCACAACTCTAGGTCTATAGTATTCAAACATATTTCTTACTGGAATTCAAAAAGAAAAAAGTAGGAAGAAAAATAATGAAAATGATTCAGAATTTTTTTCAATAATTAGAAAGCAATGTAGAAATGCTGTTTGTTGAAACCAAAGAAAAGGAGAAATGCTAAAGATTGTCAGAGGAAAGTGTCTCATCTTAGTCAGATGAAAAGTTCTCCTAGGTTATTAAGATCAGTTACAACCACATATTCATATATAGTCTAAAATTCATGAATCAGATTACTTATGTACTGTTATAAAAAAAGTCAGGATAACTATCAGATTTTATTATAAATAAATCATAAAAATGTCCCTTAGGATCATTATCCTATCTTGTTATAAATAAATTCGGAAAATTTTGAGATACTGGTTTCCTCAATTAGAAATGCTGATGATAAATAAAATGCTTTGAAAATCATTTGGAAATGTTTTATAACAAACATTATTGTAATGTAATAAATATAGACAAACTATTTCACTATGAGTATACTAACCCACGACTTCTTATTAGGTAACATAATAAATTTATTGACTATTTAGCAATAATGATGAATAGCTTCACAAAACTAAAAGTTTGGAATCATTAATCATTATCATTAATCTTAATCTTCATAGTAAAACCTACTGATATGATAATCATTCAAGTATTATATCTTCCAATATGCCCGGGTAGCTTGCCAGGCTCTGACGCGCGGGCTCGATACTCTCCATAGCTTGCCTGGCTCTCAGAGAGGGGCGGAGGAATGGAACTCGGGTCGGCCGTGTGAAAGGTGAAAGCCAAAACAATAACAATAAGTCACTCAATGAGAGACATTACTGGTGTCCGCTCGAACAAATCGATGAGCAACGGGGATGACAGACATTTGACAGACAGACATTATATCTTACCTGGAATTATATTTTAACCTGCAATTAAATATCATGGTTGATATGTGCATGACATGCACAATATCTGATTTGATTTATGCTACCAAAAATAATGTTACAATATATATTTAAGTATAAGTTCTTTTTTTCTATAATATCTTGGAGATCATACATTACTGGCTCATCTGCATATAGAAGAGAATTGAACTATTTGCAAATTTTCTCTGTAACAGTTAAATACACTTTATTAATCCAAGTAATTCCTTTAAAAAAATTGCAGTATCTTTATAAGAATACATGAGAAAAACATATAAAGAGCATTAACCATCTCTAAGGTATTTTATTTTATTAGGGAATGTTTGTGGGATCTCTTCTCTACCATTCACTGTGAGTGATCTCAGGAATAGACTATTCAGCTCTCTTTTCAAATGTCCTATGGGAAGGGATAATTTCCTTTTAACTAATCACAAAAGAATAGCTTTATTTAGGTTCTGAGGATGTAAATAAAGAAACTGATTCTTATTTCATTCTTAATCTTAAATATGTTCAATTCTCCTATTCAATCTATGCTTTAATAGAACAAAGACTATACCTTATGAATAGGATGCTCATTTTTAGCATCCTCACTATTTCTTTCCATTTTTTTGCAGTTTTCACGTGAAATATTCTATTTTATACTTATTCCACCAAAACAATGCTTCTTAGAAAACTTCTAATTGCTCTTGCTGTCTTCAGAGAAAAAAATTCAAATCCAATTACATACTTAAGTCACAATGTTTTTGAAAAAAAAATAATGGAACTGGAAAGTCAGCTTTGTAATTGACTGATTTTAAGAAGCTGGGGGAATAAATTATTTCCTCTCAAAACTTTTTTTCCCAAATATTAAAAATGAGAATTGAAATGTGTGCCTCTTTAATTTCACAAGTAGATGTAGAGAAAGAGAAGTTTGTCTTAGGAAACATTTTGTAAATTAAAATAAAGTGCAAGATATAATTCTTCTACTAACAAGCTAATAAACAGTATAGTTGCACATTTTATTTTATATGCATTGGGATGTTTTTCAAGAGAGTGCACTTGTTAATATAACAAAAACTAAAATTTTATAATTTCATCTATTAACTCATCCCCTACATCAAGTATCAGTATATTTTTCATATGGTTGTTAAAATTATGGTTTTCTGAAGCTCTTTAATAAGGAAAGCCAGTTAATCTTGCTTATTTGAGGACTGTTATGCTCTTTTCTTTGACAGTCAGTGTTCATATAGTTCTATTGTTAAAATGAGCTTGATATTCAGAAAAACTATTAAAGAAAATCAGAACTGAGAAAATTACCTTTTATTTATGGAAATCTTAAACATTTTTTAAGATGATGGATAATGATAAAAGTTTATGCTTCTATAGCAAAACTTAATAACTAATACATAAATTATGATTCATATAAATTTAGTTAGCATTTGTAAGGAAAATAGACATTAGGTATAATAACCACTGACTCAAATATGAGTCTAAAATTTTACTTCACAAAAGAGTATCTGACTCCATTCCCAGCCTGCCTCCTGATATCAATTTAAACCCAAGTGAACTTTGCTCTTTCAGATTCTCTGGAAGTCTAGGTCTTTTACAAAAAGTAACCCTCATATCCATTGTCTGTCACACATTTTTTAGTAAATTTCTTATAGATCCTTGATCTATCTTGTCAACTATTGTGTTGTTTAAAACATAAATTAGGTTTCTATATAATTTATCACATTGTGCTATACTTTGTAACTCTTAAATTATGGTTTAAGATTAACATTAAAATTTTATAAATTCATTATTTATCTTTATAATATTATATATGAAGGAACATACCAAGTAACACAGTCTGCATCAAGTAACACAGTACCTAGAAAACATGCATTGCATATCTAAATAAACTAACAGTAAAGCTTCACTCCGAGCTGCAGGATTTCCTGTTCGTTAAACTTCTAGACACTTAGAAAGTACTAGAGCCAGGGTGAAAATTCAAGTGCTAGAGCATATGTCAAGCATGTCAAGCTCTGAATCCAATCGCTGGCCCCTCATGTCCAGCCCTGCCCCGATCCTCCCATAAAAAAACAAACAAGAAAACAAATAAAACAAGTATAACCCTGGTGGTCCCAGCACAAAAACTTTAGCTTAATCTTATATCTTATATAAGATATCTTATAGCCTACTTCTCTCTCTGGGAGAACCTGGCAAACTACCGGGAGTTTCCTGCCCACATGAGAGAACCTCACAAGGTCTCCATGGTGTATCAATATGCCAAAACCAGTAACAAGTTGGATCTCATTCCCCTGAACCTGAAAGAGCCTCCAGTGCGGCATCGTTGGGGAGGACGAGTAGAGAGAGGCTTCTAAAATCTCAGGGCTAGGACAAATGGAGACGTTACTGAGACTACTCGAGAAAATTGATGATCAATGGGATAATGATGATGATGATAATGATGATGATGATGATGATGATGATGATGATGATGATGATGATGATGATGATGATGATCCCAGCACAAAAACTTCAGGTCTGCATTACTGGGTTTAGCATCACATCATATGGAGAACTTCGAGGACCAACATGGTGAAAATGGAAACTTAGCTTCTCCCTAAGAGAGTGACTAGCCACCTATAAGGACCTGAACACTAACAGAATCCTGCAGCTTGGAGTGAGACCATGAACCCCCCTTATATCTCAAATATTGATGTGGATTGCAGTAGAGAGACTTGGGCTTTACTGGACAGAAGGTTAAGAGACTTGGGGAGACTTATGAAGTTGATGTTTGGGGCAGAGGATGTAGATTTCAGGGCAGCTGGGCCAACCTGGAACCTAGGGTAGAGCAACAGTGGTATGGAAATTGAGCATCAGGGTAAGCACATAAACAAACAAACAAACAAACAAACAAGCAAACAACAACAAAAAACTAAGGTAAACTACACAGCTCAAACTAAAGCAAGGAGGGCAAGAAATAAAATACTTTAAAAATACACCTGGTCCTCCACCCTTCAGAGCAGAGATGTGTCAGTAATCAGAATGTGCACCGAGATTATATGGTTCCACAGGTGGGTTTCCAGAAAAAGTAATATTGGCAGTGCCATAGACATATGCCAGCTTCCAGACCCGACCTGTCTTCAACGGCAACGAGACATTTTTGCCCCATGCTCTTGACACAATTGCAGAAACGAACTGAGTTACTACCAAAGCTGGTAAACAGCTAAAATACAAAATCATACAAAACTCTATGATAGCTAATGGGAAAAAAGTGCCACCTAATGGAAATGTAAAATAGTGCAACACTCTATGAACAGGGAAATTTAGTATAGGAAAATGAGCAAACCAAAATATATAACCTGGCATCTAGAGACATCATGGGAATATAATATCATAAGGAGGAAACAACTCTCCAGAATATAACCTCAAAAATATATGAAAGATTATATCAGATAGTTCATATAGTTACATAGAGAAGTGAAAGAAATTTGAAAAGAAAAGTCAGAGTGATACAGGAGAATAAAGAAAATCAGCTGAATAATTAAAAACAAAATAAACAAATCAAGTTAGAAAAAAAAGCAAGACACAAAAGTGAAACACTGATTTTTTAAAATAAAATAATGGAGATTTATGATGTGGAGAGCTCCACCAGAAATGCAATCAGGAGTTGAGTGACAGGTTACTATTTCTAAAAACAAAGCCAAATAACCATTATAGTTTAAAGTATTTACTCATTACATTTATATCAATTTAACAAAGGTTTGTTACTTAAAAGCTATCTACACTTTATAGTAATAATATATTTTATTAATAACTAGGTACATATTAATATTTTTATACTTTGTGATATTTCTATACCTACTATAAATTTTAAAAGAATTTTAAAAATATATAGTAGGTATATTTCTATACCTACTTTCAAATTTTGAAAGAACTTTGAGATAAAAATTATTCAAAGTACTGTGTATATAAAATTGAATAAAGTATATGGCCAAAGTGGTAGTAGAGTGATGAGGGCATTTGACGTGTATACATTTGACACAGGTTTAATTCCTGGTATCCTCTCTTTTTTTAAAATTTTTTTTGCTTTTTGGGTCACACCCGGCGATGAACAGGGGTTACTCCTGGCAGTATATTCAGGAATTACTCCTGGCAGTGCTCAGGGGACCATATGGGATGCTGGGAATCGAATCTGGGCTGGCCTCTTGCAAGGCAAATGCCCTACCTGCTGTGCTATTGCTCCAGCCCTCCTGGTATCCTCTCTTGTCCACTGAGTATGACCAGAAATAATTCTTGAATTCACAGCCAGGAGTAACCAGGATTGCCAGCTGTGGCTCAAAAGATACACACACACACACACACAGACACACGGACACACACACACACAGACAAACACAGATACACACACACACAAGCAAATCCCAAAGATCAACTAACCAAAACAGTAATCTAATTGCATGAGAAAAATAAGAAAAGAGAAAACGCATAACTAAAGATAATTTCCTACCATAAAAGGGCAGTGAAGAAAAATTAGAGTGGACAAATTACTTTAGATAAAATGCACAAAAGACTTCTGTAACCAGAGAGAGTGGGAATATGAATGTTGAAATAAATGAGCACAGAGGATCCAGAAAGGAAAAGACAAGACTGGGGTGAGGGTGGGGAAGTTAAAATTATGGCAATCTTCAATGTTTACTTCAAGAATGGGTGTGTTCTTTTCTGGGGAAAGAGAAGGTGAAAATTACTGCCAAAAGCACCAGGAGATTGTTAGTGGAAGATACTGAGACAAATAAGGAGGCTAAGGAGTACCCAGTATATCAAAGTAAAACCTCAGTATGAGGAAAGCCACGAGAAAAACATATACCATAAACGATTTATCCAGTCATCCCTTCTTGGACACTTTTAGGGCATTCTATCTCATCATTCTCCAATTTCCCCGTAGTTTGACTGAACCCTCTTTTCTGATCCTCTCCTTCTGCACTAAGCAGATTTCCTCAAACTCTCAAAGGTACTATTCTTGAGAGCATCCCCAAATGAATCTTAAAGTCTGATTTGGGAAATCAGATCAGGACTAGCCTTAGTCCTGATATCAAGGAGACACTATTCCTGGTATCAAGGAGATCCCATAAAGGTGGAAAGATTTCTAAGCATGGTGCATCCGTTTAGACAAGCGACATTTTCAGTTCACCTTGGATTCACCTGGAAGTAGTGGTGGCTGTGCAGGACTCGTGCATGGCTCCTCTCTGACTCCATCTTCCGAGTGGTGTGGTGTGGGTGGCAGAAGCTGATACTATATGATTGTATCTACGATAGACATAAGCCTGAGTATTCACCGCCTGCCTCAGGCCACTAAAGGGAAATCGCTTTCTCAAATCACTTTCTCTGTGTTCCTTACTCTCCCAAATACAGCTTTTCCAAACTGAGATCAAATGCAAGATAACATCTCTTCTATCTTTTTCAAGAAACCCTCAGATGCTTGCTTTCTCACCTGAAGCCCCACCCACAGCTGGTAGTTCCTGTCCATTGTACTTCCCTTACCTTGTGTTTGTGTCCACTGACTCAGGTACATCATAAAACCACCCTTCCTATTTTCTTTCAGATATCCCTGTGACCAGCTCACTTTTAAAGTCACTTTTGTTTTATTGGGTCCTGAAATAAAAGCTTCCAAAAGAAGGCATCTGGTGTTAGGTGAGGATTTCTTACAGATCTAAGATCTAAGCTGGTCAGGTGAATGCCTCATTATCTGCACATTCCTGTTTTATCGAAGCTTAAGTTGTCTCATTCAACTTTAGTTTTCTGAGTTTCAAGATGTGCTTGGTCTTTCCCAAACTCAGGATCTTGTCACCAGGCATCCCACACTGCCTGGCCAAATCCTTCCTCTCTGTTACTATAGTCTGAGCTACCTGCCCCATGTTTAAATGCCTGTATCTCATTCTCATCAAGCATCCTCAGACGCCTCATAGTAGGAAGACTTCAACTTCCTATTGTTTAAATACTATGGCCAAGACTTTGATGCTATAGGTGTCTCAGGCTGGTGTGAGAACGGAAGAGTCTTAAAAACCTTAAAGACTGCTCTCACAAATTGTTGTAGGTGTATTTCCAGTGCTTTCTCATCCTGGACCAAAGGCCTACCACATCAGATATCATGGCCTCACTGGTCCAAAGAAGCCTGGAACAGATGGCATACTGTTCCAAAGGAAACACAGATGAAAACCACATAAATGTGGGTGGACTGCATAAGACTAAGGGACAACTGGTAGGAAAGGGGGTGGCAGGAAGGAAAGAACTCAGGGGGGTCACAGTTGGAGAAAGGCTGTGAAGTACTTATCAGAAGCATTTCTGTTTCTGCTGAGTATCTGGATGTCCCTGGCCCTCACTCAGATCCATTAGTTATCTCTGAGTCACAGCTGAAGCTGATTACCTACATCTTTTTTCAGGTCTAAACACTTTGTCCATTACTAGATGATTCAGCATGGCATCACTGAATTATATGCTAGGTAAAGATCAAAAGGGTCTGAATTTTAAAATGAGATGATGTGTGAAATGATTAAACGGATTTACGAAGATGTATTTTCTAACCCTGATCTAAGAGTTCAGATCATCTGTCTCAGATAATTCCTTGATCTTATAAGTATGATGAATTACTTTACAAGTAATTATTATTGCTATGACTACCTTTTATAATTGTTATGTTTAATTAATGTGTCTATTTTCTCTTAAAAATTGGAAAAGGAGTATAGAAAATAGAAAATGTCTATAATGTTATCTATGCCTGAAATTATAGAAAAGTATTGCAAGAAAATATGACACAAGTTACACACACACCAAACAAAAACTGAGATCTAAATGAAATAAATAAGCATAAAAATAAACTGAAGGATGGTAATAATTCCATAGGATTTTGCAAACAAGTGGTCTTATTTCAAGAGACAGCTTTATGACCAATTCCTAGCTTTCAATGTCTACTCCTCAACAAAGATAAAACTATGAGGTTGACTTGATCATTAGAAGCTTAGAATGTAGAATATGTTTTTGAAATTATTATTTCAATGAACATACAAAGTTTTAGAGTAAATTGAGAAGTAGTTAACATGGTGCTTAGGGATTAATAAATTATTGGAAAATTAAGTAAGTAGTGTTTGTAATAGAAAAAATAATGACATCAAGTCAAATCTCTCAAATGTTACAAAATGGTGACATTATGCTAGTGAATGCTATGCTATAAAATTGGTCAATTTCTAAAAAATTATTGTGACTGTAATACTGTAACTTTACTATTCATATATACTAGCACTGTTATTATTTAAAGTATTTTAATAACTACACCTTAATTTTTTTTTTACTGAATGTCAAAGTTAAAGCTAGTTGAGGTAGTAAATTATTTGTAAAATTAATACTAAGAAGACTTATATTAATTGAATCTAAAAGGTAATTAACAAACTCCTTGCAGACTTGGACTAGTATGTTACTTTTTATTAACATAGCACCCAATGTTCATAGCAAGATTAAAATACTAGATAGTAGTTCTAAGTCTGTAAAAAGAAAGGTCAGAAGGGGAAAGAATTGGGAGGGAGTCAGTAAAGGCAAGAAGACAGTTTTTGATTAATTTTCTTTTTTTTTTTTAATTTTCTTAAATATTTTCCCTATAGGTAATATTTAAGTATATACAGATGCAAAAAGTTTTCTTTTTACCTCAAAAATATTCACCTGCATTTTCCTTTAAAGAACATATCCCCTCAGCAAATATTAAATTATTTGTTGGTTATTTCTCATGTAACTTTTCTTAAATATTTCTGGTCTTTGAATTAATAAAGCACAATTTTTGGTTCATTATTTTGGGTCCCTGTGACTGGAGTGATTGCACAGTGACTAGGGTGTTTGCCTTACACACGGCTGACCTGGGTTTGATTCCTCTGTCCCTCTCAGAATGCCCGGCAAGCTACTGAGAATATCCTCCCTGAATGGCAGAGCCTGGCAAGTCCCCATAGTATATTCTTTTTTTTTTTATTAGTTTATTTTAAATTAGAGAGTCATCGTGAGGGTACAGTTACAGATCCATACATCTTTGTGCTCATGTTTCCCCCATACAAAGTTCAATAACCCATCCCTTCACCAGTGCCCATTCTCCACCACCAGTAAACCCAACATCCCTCCCCCCATCCCCAGTCCCATCTCCCCCCACCCCACCCTGCCACTATGGCAGGGTATTCCCTTTTGTTCTCTCTCTCTGATTAGGTGTTGTGGTTTGCAATAAAGGTGTTGAGTGGCCATTGTGTTCAGTCTCTAGTCTGTATTCGGCCAACATCACCCTTCCCCTACATGACCTCCGACCACATTTTACTTGGTGGTCCCTTCCCTGAGTTACCCAGAATGAGAGACTAGCCTCCAAGCCATGGAGACAACCTCCTGGTACTTATTTCTACTATTCTTGGGCGTTAGTCTTATAGTCTATTATTCTATATTCCACAGATGAGTGCAATCTTTCTATGTCTGTCTCTCTCTTTCGGACTCATTTCACTTAGCATAATACTTTCCATGTTGATCCACTTATATGCAAACGTCATGACCTCATTTTTTCTAACAGCTGCATAGTATTCCATTGTATAGATGTACCAGAGTTTCTTCAACCAGTCATCTGTTCTAGGGCACTCCGGTTTTTTCCAGATTCTGGCTATTGTAAACAGTGCTGTGGTGAACATATAAGTGCATATGTCACTTCGACTATACTTTTTGGCTTTTCTGGGATATATTCCCAGCAGTGGTATTGCTGGGTCAAATGGGAGCTCAACCTCTAGTTTTTTGAGAATCGTCCATATTGTTTTCCAAAAGGGCTGAACTAGCCGGCATTCCCACCCATGGTATATTCAATATGCCAAGAGCTGTAACAAGTCTCACAATGGAGACATTACTGGTGCCCGCTTGAGCAAATCTATGAACAATGGGACGATAGTACCACAGTGCTATTTTGGGCCCCAATTAGGAGCGCTCATGAGTTACTCCTAGCTCTGTACTCAGGAATCACTCCGGGCAGGCTCCAGTAAGGGGCTATTTCTTTAGCCCCTAATAATACAATTTTAAAATACAATTTGCTAGAAATGCATGTCCAAAATATTTACTTCCTGAAAAACTCTAAATGAAACAAAATATGAGACACAGATTTCTAACTTAGCTTAATTAATTTCATAGACCATTAATACATTTTTAGTTTTTAATAATTATAGCATTATATTTATTATATTTGAATTATTTTATGTGAAAAAATACATAATTGACTTTTTTAAGTTGCATACATTTATACTAGATTATCACTATATAAAATACTTTTGTTTTCAATTTATTTGAACTTCCTAAAATGGAGCTTCATCCTAGGGTATTTGAATTCAATGCACTTAATGCTTCATACTAGATTATAAAACATACTATTAACTAGTATACCCTTGTACTCTAGTACTCTTGAAATACCTTATTTAAGTATCGCAACAAAACTCAAAAAATATTATGAATGACAAATAATAAAGATAATAGATTTATATGGATTTCAAAAGCTTAACCTTTTCTAGCTTGAATCAAGTAATCTAATGTATAGTAATTATGTAATTTAAAAAATAAACTACGTTCCTGAAATTTTAGCTTTCTAATTTTTAAGATAACATTAATACTTATTTATTTAATTAAATGGATATGTGTCAGCAAAACTCTAGACAAAATTATATCACAAGGCTTGTATGTATTATGTCTAGTATAGGAAGTATTATCACAAGACATGTATGTATTATGTCAACATTAGCAATGAGAATATCAAGAATCTGTATTTAGACACTTGAAAAGAAAGCTCACTGTATATAATTTTCAAGTTAAATGATTTCATTAATTACCAAGAAAAAGTTACTGTTTTAACACCCAAAAGGACAGAGAAAGTAGGAGGGATTGTGCCTGCCACAGAGGCAGGAGGTAGGAAGGGGAGGGGTGGGGGGAGAGATACTGGGAACATTGGGGGTGGGAAACGGGCACTGGGCACTGGTGGAGGTGTGGGTACTTGAACATTGTTTGACTGAAATGCAATTATGAAAGTCTATAAGTCTGTAAATGTATCTCACGATGATTCATTAAAATAAACATTATAAAAAAAAGCAAAAGCAGAGCTGGAGCAATAGCACAGCAGGTAGGGTGTTTGCTTTGTAAGTGGTCAACCCGGGTTCGATTACCAGCATCCCATATGGCCCCCCGAGCACTGCCAGGAGTAATTTCTGAGTGCATGAGTCAGGAGTAACCACTGTGCATTCCCAGGTGTGACCCAAAATGAAAAAAAAAACTACTATCTGCATAATATTGTATAATATGTACATTTGAAGTTTCTGATAGTTTGCAAGTGATTCCTATCTTTGTCATTGATAATTCTATTCTATTATTATTAATATATAGCTCTACCTATATCCTGACAGCATATAATTCTTATATTCAACCCATTATAAATGCCTTTCATTTAAAATAACATTATTCTCATAGACTGAATATTCACAATTTTTAAAAAAAATGACCTCATCATTTAATAATTGACAATCCGCAAAATAGGTGAAGCAAAAACCCCTCAAATTGAATGTAGAACTGTGTCAGGTGTCAATTACTACATATTGACTTAAGAACTTTAAATAGAAAGATTATTAAATTATAAAATTAATAACAAAGATGAACCATCAAAAATAGGCCTCCTATTTTTGTACATAATGAGTATTTTATGTATATTCTGATTTATATAAAATATGCATATAAAATGGTACATTGTCAAATGTAAAACATCTGGTTTAGAACAATCTACTTTTTGCCTGTCAAAATATTAAACTATGAAAAATATTTGGAGAGATATAATTCCTTTGTTATCACATAAAAACCATAACAATTATTCCACCATAAGCATATCACTCCCTGTGGCACAGTAAGAACTGTTAAAGTAAGTGACAATGGTATTAAATTATCCTCACTAGATCAAATGCACATTAAAAACAAATGGTACAAATAATATTCATTTATTCCAGTGTTTCTATATTTATACTATCATTATACTTTTGGAGCCATTAACATTTTCCATAATTGAAAGTATTTAAGATTTTTAATAGTTTATCACAGCAATACATTTAAAAACTATAGCATAATTTTCTTTCAATCAAAGTTATTTTATTATGCTATACTTTTTAAACTTTTTGAACCCTATCTACTGCAATCATTTTCTCATTTCTCTTGGTAACGTGACTTAAAAGAGGAATGCATTCTTTTTTTTTAGTATCATCTTAAAAGAGTTTAAAGATTTTATTACCTTATTATTAGTAAGTGTGGAATAACTATATGAGTCACTTTTGACCTAATCTTATGCCTTTAAGTTTATCTTCTAGGGGCTACAGAAATATTACAGAGATGAGAGTGATTGCCTTGAATGCAGTGAACCTGTGTTGGATCCTGGCACCACACAAGATTGCCCAAACATTTTCAGGAGTGATCCCTAAGTATAATATTCACCCCATTTCTCATAAATATGTCATAAAATCTGTGATGCTTGTGCACTGAAATATGAGTATTTTATTCTAACATCTCCCTCAGGCAAAATTAGTTTTCATTTTGTGGTAGCAGTGGGGATGCACAATAAATAGTACACTGCATCACCACAATAGTACACTAGTACTGCACTATAGCACAATAGTACACTGCTAGAGAAAAGAGTGAGAGCAGATCTTCTGCTACTCCACATCTATTGTAAGCAGACAGGTAGGATGTCCTGAGATTCCCCAGCCTTGATGTAGCCCAAAGCAGGAAGACCTCATTCTATTCACATGCAAATCCGGAATCCCTTCAGACAACAGAAACTGACTCAACAGGCCGAGTATGGTGGACCCCTTCATAAAGGAAAACTTGAAAGTGTGAAGAGGCCATCCACAGGGATGAGAAGATCAGCAACAGTGCGAGAATTTCCCTGTCACCAAGCCCAGTTTAACTCCTATGTATGCAAAGAACTCCAGGAATAAAAACAAAACACTTTTTTGGAGAATCTGAATCTTATGAAGCCCACCCTGAAAGGCATTTTGGGCTTGCTCTTGGAGTCCCTGTTCTCCCTTGAACACATCTTGCTTGCTTGTCTCTTTTTTGTCTTTATGCTTGTTTTTTGTTTGTTTGTTTTATTTAATTAATTAATTAGAGCCTGGCAAGCTACCCGTGCGTATTGGATATGCCAAAAACAGTAATAATAAGTCTCTCAATGAGAGATGTTACTGGTGCCTGCTCGAACAAATCGATGAGCAATGGGATGACAGTGACAGTGACAGTGAATTTATTTTACCCCACTCTTTCCACTTATGCTCTCTCTTCAATGCATATCCTTTTCCTTCTCCCTGATCCATGTCTGTCTAGGTAACTTAAGTTTAATAAAAAAAAAAACTCTTGTGAAATGTCTCCTCCTGAAATTCTTTTGTGTGAGGGAAAGGCGATGGGTCCAGAATGCTTGTGTTGAGAGACTGGACTGAGTTCCCTTTCCTGCAAAGAGCAATTCCTCACTCCAGCTTGAATCCATGGCTCCCCATGAAGTGCAGTGGGTCCTTTCCCGCACTGTGCAGCGCAAGTGGACTGCAGGAGGCTGAGCAATGTGGACATTGGGGCTGTGTAGGTGCTCACAGTTGACTTTCCTTGTCCTAACACCAAGCCAGGTGTTTCTCATTGTGTGGGTGTCTGAGGTGAGTCCAGTAGAGAAATGGAAGCAGTATTTTTCTGGAGTCTACTTCCCTCACTCTTCACTTCACCAAATAACACATCCAGCCACACATCGGATCGAAGGTAATTTTCATCTTCTCAATTTTTTGATGTGGTAGACCCAACACATTTAAAATTTTTTCTTAAGTCTCAAACAGTGTCTATAAAATTTTACAATAAAAGCTTATAAAACAGTTATGACAGGTATAAAATCTCAGTAACTATTTTATAGAAAAAATGTATAAATACTAGACTTTTCATCCTATCTTATTTAAACTGCTGGTAATTTTTTTCTGTCCTTTGCACAACATTTATATACAAATCCCACTACTTGCTTAATCCTTCCAGCTCAGCTCTGCATTAAATATCAAGAGGATCTAGAGGAACAGCTAAAACTGTCCTAAAATGATTTTAATATAGGCTAATATTTAAGATCTAATCTCTATACATCTGCTTTACCATATTTGTCAATAAACTAATAAAGCTCTTATTTCCAAAGAATAAAGTATACAAATTATCTCACATTTTCCCTTAGCCACTTTTACTGAAATGCACTCTTTTATCTTCTTAATTCTTTTTAAAAAATCTTCTAATACTTTATTTTTGGTATAAAATTTTTTTCTGATTATCTCAAGAGAAATCAACTCAGTTTGACTTCCATTTCAGCTACACTACCCCATGTATTATACTTAGTATGGTGAATTTCTGCCATGACAAATCTTCTGGAAAAAAATTTGTATCCATATATTCACTGTATTTCTTATGTTAAATGCAGTTAATAATTTTCACATAAATATTGACAGTGACATTTTCTATACTTATTTGGCAGAGACTGACATTTAAGTTTTTATGAATTGTCATTATTGATAGAATATTTGATATGAGAATAAACTTAGGTATCTATTATTATGATATTCGGGCAATAGAAATAGAACTCTTCTTACTTAGTAAGCCATGTTATCATGTTGGAAAGCAAGAACTGCTGCTGATAGTAGACAAAATAGTCATTTGGCTCCTGTGATGTTCATATCGAGTCATTTCTATTATGGTATCATCTTTTAAGGAACTAAGGTTAAAAATGAATAAAAAAGATATAGCTATGCAAGTGGGACATTATGAATTAGCAATTTTGTTAGAACTTTCTCCTCCACTTTCTTAAAATGCCTGCCCAATGTCTGAAATGCAACAACCATGACAAACGAAGGCACAGTCAGCGGTACAGCAATCAGATTCTCCATGTCGCTGTTAATCAGTCATTTCAACTTTAATCTGCCCCATCTGCCTTTTGATATAAGACGCAAACAAATCCTTGATTATTTAAGGCACTTTATTAACTTTTATACAATTTGCTAATGGTGTTCAATGTCTAGTTAAAACAGTGTGTCTATTTAATCAGGGACAGCACTTTCCATTTGGTGGTTAAATGTTTTAATCACATTCCCCATATTGTTCAGGCATTTGCCTTACACCTCCTTCCTTGACCTTCTCTAATATTCTATTACCATCACCACAAGCCCTTAAAAATTCTAGCTTTGGGAACAAATAAAACCTGAATATCAGCAAATGTCATCAAGATTGGGCCTTTTCATCTCTGCCTCTGATTTGACTTTTAGTTTTTTAATGTGGTAATTTTACTCTCAGGTAGTTCTATAAACATAATGACTTCCATGATAAAAGTCTGGTTTTATAAAATAGTAGACCACACAGCATATAAGTTAAGAGTCTTGAAGACAATATGATACATATAGATTTAAATCATTTGTAAGAAAGTAAAAGAGAAATTTAATCTAAGTTATTTAAGATCTCACTTTAGGAGAACTAAGCAAATAAACAATTGAAATATACATTAAAATGCAGGGGAATGCAATATCAACAAACAGAGATCAAGAGCTCAGAAGGGAAACAAATATGCAAAGTAAAGACTAGTTACTTAAAATTAATAAATTCAAGACAATTACCCAACTGTTTTTAAAATTTTATTAATTTTTTGCCTTTATGTTGATTAAGTTATGTTGTGTGGAACTGAAAATTAATCTTAAACATAGAGGCTAGGACTGAAGTGATAATATAGCAGGTAGGGTGTTCGCCTTGCATTTGGTGACCTGGGGTTGATTCAAGGCATCCCATATGGATTCCTCAGCACTACTAGGGATACTTCCTCAGTACAGAGCCAGAAGTAAACCCTAAGCATTGATGGATATGGACAAAGCCCCTCACCCCCCTCACCCCCCACCCCCCACCACCTTCTCAATAATGTTGAGGAATCCAAGATAGGTGTATAAAGTATCAATACAAACTTGAATTTGGACATTTGCTCACAGTATTACATTGTCAATATAACAATCTGTCACTGTCACTGTCATCCCGTTGTTTATCAATTTGCTTGAGTGGGCACCAGAAATGTCTCCATTGTGAGATTTGTTGTTACTGTTTTCGGCATATTGAATACGCCCCTGAGAGCTTGCCAGGCTCTCTGAGAGGGACTAAGGAATTAAACCCGGATTAGCTGCATGCAAGGCAAATGACCTACCCGCTGTGCTATCATTCCAGTCCAATAAAATGATACCTGACAAGTTTTATAATATGTTACATTTGCATATTATTTCTCATTGATTGCACTTCAATTAAAATTAAGGTTGTATAGAATATATTTACACACTGCTTTATTTGCTTGCATTTATTGGTTTTGAGAAAATTGGAACAGTAAAATTTCCAAGAATTTGTTTACACATTTCAAATTATTTCCCTTTACTTTAATTTACACTAGGCCTAAAAAAATTAAGTTTTACTTACAGTAAACTTTGTAAGAAAAGTTTTAAGTGTTGAGAAAGATAGGATTAGATGTTTAAAAGTGAAGTTTTTCAATATCAGTTTTATATTAATATATGTAAAATCAACCACGGGGAGATAGAAATGCTTTCTCACTAGAGATAAGATAACTATTAAAATTTGAAAAAAGACATCTGAAGCAATTGTTAAAGCATAACAGTGGTCACTCACCTTGTAATTTAACTTCCCTTTGCCTAATAAATGGAAGAATGGAATTTTTTTCTTTAGTCTCTTTTTTATATAATTCAATAGATTCCTTACATGCTATGATTTGAAAACATATATAATTTCAAATTTTAAAATTTAGGGATAACTTTTATTTTCCCCTCTAGCATTATTTGGGTACCATGATTCACAATATTATTGACTACAGATTCATGCATCTATCATTTCAAAATCATACCTACCATCACAGTGGTGTTTCCCTTCTACCAGTGTTCTGATGAACCCCTCACCACACTCTTAACTCCCCAACCCTGTTATCAAGCAGTTCTCACTGCTACTACATATTCAGAGTTCTGAGTTACTCTCAACAGTACTCAGGGTGATCATGTGGTGACAGAGACCAAACCTAGTGGTTCAGATAACAAAGGATGCATGATAATATGTTGTGAGCCTGTGGACTATATTCCCAGGCTCACAACATACTACATTACGTGATGAAAATTGTTATATCTCCTTATAATGATTTAGAGATTAAATTAAAGATTCACTAAAGCCTGTGCAGCTCAAATTTAATTATTATATAATATACATTTTCTTCACACATTAAAGGACTTATTAAAAGTGGCTTCATATTATAAATTGAGCTACATATTGACATACATATCGACATCTATTATCTAGTCTATAGTGTAGATTAATTACAATCTATTTTAAACTAACTCATAGCACTGTAGCACTGTCATCCTGTTGCTCATCGATTTGCTCGAGCAGGCACCAGTAAGGTCTCCATTGTGAGACTTGTTACTGTTTTTGGCACATCGAATATGCCAGGAGTATCTTGCCAGGCTCTGCCGTGTGGGCGGGATACTCTCGGTAGCTTGCCAGGTTATCTAAGAGGAACGGAGGAATCGAACCTGGATCAGCCTTACCCATATCTAAAAAAATTTTGCATGGATCAGAAAATTAACTTGTAACACTAGTAGGGTGTTTGTTATCGCTCAGACCGTAGATATATGTATATATATATATATATTTACATATGTATCATATATGTAATCTACATATATCATCAATTATTCTGTGATAATGGAGCGATAACAAAGTGGATAGTGCATTTGCCTTGTACACAGCCGACCTAGGTTTGATTCCTCTGTCCCTCTCAGAGAGCCCGGCAAGCTACCGAGAATATCCTGTCTGCACAGCAGAGCCTGACTAGCTACCTGTGGCATACTCGATATGCCAAAAACATCTTTTTAGCAGGTATACTTATAAGACATATAGATGCTTAAAATAATTTTTCTATAACTGAGCTTGCTTGGTGGTGGGGTAGGGCAGAGAGAGAGAGATCCTTGAGAAACTGGTGGAGTGAAGCTGTGTGGGGTTCGCACAATGTATGCACAATACTATGGTCAACAGTTGCATATATAGCCTATTTTTGTGTCTACTTCCTAGGGTGCTTATGGAATACAACAAGGTACTTTTCCATATGAGAATTTCAAATAGTACTAAAATATTCTGGAATATCAAAATAAAGTGATTAAAATAGGGTTTTTATTCTGTATAAAAGTTTGGGCCAAAGCAATGCTAAAACAGATGGGCACTGGCCTTGCATGCAACTTATCTGGGTTCAATTCCCAGTAGACAGTGTCCAAAACCTACCGATAGTGATTCCTGAGTGCAGAATCAGCAGTAAGCTCCATTTACTGCCAGCTGTGCCACCCCACACCCCCAATTAGTACAAAATTTTATTTCTCTCATTATTTCTTAATCCTTCCTTCAACAGTACATGAAATTAGGCTTATATATAATAATATATAATGATATATATAATTTCATGTGAGAAAAAAATTAAGACATTTTCAAATTATACCATGACATTCAAACTTTTACGTAATTTGATGATGGTATTCATCAAATAAATGTCAAAGTAACTTTATTTGCGGGGGACGGTGTTCCAGACCTAGTGCTACTCAGGGCTTACTCCTGGCTCTGTGCTCAGGGATCACTCCTGGTGAAGTTCATGGAGCCATATGGGATGCTGGGGACTAAACCTGGGTTGACTGTATAAAGCCAAGCATCATATACACTGTACTATGGCTTTATTGTTTTTTTTGGGGGGGTCCACACCTGGCGATGCACAGGGGTTACTCCTGGCTCATGCATTCAGGAATCACTACTGGCGGTGCTTGGGGGACCATATGGTATGCTGGGGATCGAACCCGGGTTGGCCACATGCAAGGCAAACAACCTACCCTCTGTGCTATTGCTCCAGCCCATACACTATACTATGGCTTTAGGCCCACAAAACCAATTCATTTTAATTTCAAATATAATACACACATAAGATATAAACATGATTTGAAGCATTCTCACAAAGAAGAATGGCACGACTTTATTTTATTTTATTTTTTGCTTTTTGGGTCACACCTGGCGATACTCAGGGGTTATTCCTGACTCTTCACTCAGGAATTACTCCTGGCAGTGGTAAGAGGACCATATGGGATGCTGAGAATTGAACTCAGGTCGGCCTTGTGCAAGGCAAACGCCCTAGCTGCTGTGCTATCACTCCAATCCCAAGAATGGTACGACTTTAAAATGTAACTTCTAATTCTGGTTTTACTTCCTGCTTCCTTTTGTATGACTTTGTTAAATCAGTCTTGTTGACTGACTTTCTCATAAATAATTGGAAAGTAGCTTTTCTTACAGCATTTTTACCATGATTGAATGAGCGGTCAATATAGTGCATTAGCATTATGTCTGTCAAATAACAGACACTGAACAAATGTTATTTTCCTTAACATATTATTTTTTATTTTACAAACTTGATGTGAAAATCTATAAGTTCTATGTTTTGAGTTATGGAGAATATTTCGGTAGTGGAAGATTGTAGCAGAACAATGAAAGATGAAAAATAAAAATATCAATTGGGTTCTGATGAATCTAAATTTCTTCTAGGGTAGAAATGTCACATTCTAAGTAGAAACAAAACCAATAGCAGCGATGATTTAAATAGCATAAAGAAAGCACAAAATGGCAACTGTTTTTTTTTAAATATTCCTAAGGGAAAATTAACATATAAAATGTATTCTAGTGTAATTATTTTACTTTATTAGATTAACTAAAGATGAATTCTCTCCATATTACTTTTAATATGCAGTGAGATGCCAAAGAGACATTTGAAATCACTTTAGTCCATTAAGTGTAATATTAAATCCCAATGAATTTAAGTCTAAATTTTATAATGCATCTCAAATGGAAATCTCCTTTCTCATTAGCAATTTATTAATTTCAACTTCCTATCGGGTTGGCTGTGCCAATGTTCATCCCTGAACACAACTTGTCACTTACTCATTTCTAATGTCAAGATTCATAACAGCAGTGGACAGCTGCCTCAGTGCACTGCCTGAAGTACCAATAATGTCAGTGATCTTCAAGAACAATCAAGCACTATATTTCATTGATTGCCTAACCCACTCAACTCAAAGGCACTTATTGCAAACTTCCTGTGCAGAAATCGGTTTATATGTTTACAAAATCTGAGTAAGAGAACAGCCAGTGAGAAAAGAGCATGTAATTTGGTGGTGAAGTTAGGGCAGTTTTATATTGATATCCGTTAGACACAGCAAAGTAAATTATATCAACAAATCATTAATAAAATCTAATACTGCTTTATTTCTGGGGATTCATGACTTTTCTAGTAGTACCCCAACAACAGACTACTGTAATGTACATAATAACAGACAACTCATCTATGCCGCTATCATTTTTTTAAGTGGCTTACAAGACTACCGTATATATAAGATACATTTCTATAACAATCATTTTGTTCCGTCACAAGTTATAATAAGCATTTCCACAGAGATATTAGTAATAATAAATTGCAATATTAAATGAGAACATCAATAAATTTATAGATATATTTCTAAGTGTTTTTAATGTAGGCAACAGCTTGAATAAAAGAAAATGTTCTATTTTTCAAAACGTTTCAAACCAAGTATAATTTTTGGTTTTAGTCAGTCAGTGCTGAATTGACTGAGGACTCATACCCCTGATCCTAAAACCATGTAACATCTGCAATTATAAAGTTTTTGCCTGGCATAGTAAAGTAAAAAAAAAAAAAAAAGAGTTGTCTTCTTCTCTTGTGACCACATGCACAGCCAGTGTTTTTTGGGGATCAGAACCCAGAATGCTGGAGTCCTGAAATGGAGTTCTGCCCCTGGGCTGATCTCCAAAAAGAATTTCCCCTAAAGGACGTGCTTTTAATCTGTTTAATATTTATATTCAACTGAGCCCATGTTTATATTTATGCTTAACACAATCTGTTTCTATTTATATTTGACCAACACCCGCAGATAGTAAAATGTCTAATCCAACTAAAGAATGTTTGTCAATCTAATGTTTACAGGTTCTAACCAATAAATATTCTAAGCTGAGGACAATCAGCTCCTAGTCCAAGAGGCTGTCAGCCCCTAGGCCCTAAGTTTTTTCTTTTTTTTTTTTTTTAATTTTTGTCTCTTTTCTTAATCACCTGGTAGGCCTGCTTCAATCCTGTTCCTCCAGGACTGGTTCCCAGCAAACGTCCTAGCTTTATGGAGCCTATTCCATTCCCTAGCGCCTTCACCAGGTGACATGCAGGTACTAATGTATCCAAGACTTTTCCAGGCACTTAGGCTGAGAACACTGTTTAGGGTTTGAGAGGGTCTTAAGATACCTGCTTCTCCTGATGCTGATTCTGTATTTAATATTTTATCACTCCTAATTCATATCTTTCCTTCTACTTCCTTTTACAAGTCCATAAAGCAGCACATCCTTTTAGATCCCTTTATTAGCCTCTTGCAGTGAAGTGATGACCTTTACTTTGGTGTGTGTTTCCCCACGTGTATCCTGATTCAGGTATCCCTCACTGGAGCTCTTTCGTACAGGAAAGTGGTTCAGTCAGAGCTTTCTCTAGTTTAAGCACCTGACTGTATTTTGCAGTGATTTATAAAACAAAGGCCAATGTATGTTGCTTTCATTTAATTGTTGGTCACTAGAGAAAGCCTCTTAGCTCTGAAGTTATTTATCATCTTGGAGATTTTCTCATGTGAAATCAGAGATGATTATTGTTTTCTGCTAGAACCTATGGAGGTGATACAAGTGAACTTTATAATATCAAACTGACACTAAACAAAAACACTCTCAAAAACACACAATTAAAAGTCATGCTTTTAAAAGTGCCTAAACAATAAATAACATTGATTCAACATGTAAGTCATTTAATACATCCGATAAATAAAAACATTAGAGCACTATCAGTTTTCTATCCTCAAAACTTGGTCTATTTGCAACAGAAAGTCAATAATTTATAATTAATTATGTATATGTGTGTAGTTCTATTTGAATTCCAGTAAGAAATCTGGATTTTTGACTTCTATTGATGGTAAAAGGGAATACTATTTGAGCCACCAGGGTCAAGCTTTTGAGTTCTATTTTGTTCCCACTTTTTTTTTTCTTACCTATCCCCAGAACATCACTTCATGTATGATCAAGATAAAATGCACCCTCACATGTTACCTATACCAACTCTTAATAGGAATCTGATGCAAAAATGCTACTTTGCTAAACCAGAGCATATTGTAGTACATTTATTTCATAACAGGCAACCAAAATTTAAGCAAGTAATTTATAATATAAAATCATAATCAATGTAGTTTTATATATATATACACATATGTCTATTTGGAGTCAAGAAAATTTCAATTCCCATTGGCATGTTAAACTAAGAGTCACTATAGCAATAGAGGTATTTGCTATTGTGCTCTTTAAATATTGCCTGTTCATTTCCTTTTTCTTTTCATTCTTTCTTTTCTTTTCTTTTTTTGAGAGGGGCACCTAGAGGTGCTTAGTGCTTATTCTTATCTCTGAACTGAGTGAACAGACCTAGTGGTGCTCCAGAGATAATACGCAGTGTCAGGAATTGCTTCTGAGCAGGCCCCAGGTAAGCACTTTGCTTGTTCTCTGGCCCCCATTTCTGCTTTCTTAATAGTGTCCCTACAATTAAAGCTTTTGACTTTTTAGTTTGAATTACACTGGTTCTTCTTACCATCCAAAGGTAAAGTCTAAACATGCCCTTCGTTTTGTTGAGTATAATGATTCAAGAACTTTCCCCCTTCAATGATCTTTGTGACTAATTGCATTGTCTGGCACTTGAGGCCATGTTTTATTTTTTATGTACTTAACTTTTGTACTTAACAATATAACTAGTATCCAAATGCCATTCACCCTTCTCATTCACAATTGCAACACATGGGACAAAAAAAACTCATAACAAATAAATATTTTAAAGTACATATTATTACTTTTAACAAGTGTAGTTTAAAATTTGATTTGCACATGAATAAATTTAGCAATTAAAGCAAATAATACAAGGTATTGCTACATAGAGTTTGTTATCATTTTTTCTACATACAATTTAAATGAGAAATCAGTTAAGACATTACTTGGCTCTTATTTTATTTCACTTCTTATGAATTTATAATTTTATTACTCCATTTTATTGACTAGAGTGATAAAACAGTGGGTAGGGAATCTGCCTTGGATGTGGTGGACCAGGGTTCAATTCCTTCGCCCTTCTTGGAGAGCCCAGCAAGCTACTGAGAATATTCCACCTGTACGGCAGAGCCTGGCAAGCTACCTGTGGAGTATTTGATATGCCAAAAACAATAAACACCCAACAGTGATTACTTCTGACTTTGTATTCAGGACCACTCCTGGTGTGGCTCAGGGAACCATCCTAACCATCCTAGTGCCTGGGATAAAAACCAAGTTGGTTGTATGTTAGGCAACTTGATGTATGCCCTATGCTCTGTAATTATGGAAGCTTGAGGGAAAATAAACAGCTGAAACTAAATCCAGTAGAAACAATAAAAAAGTAAAAATCAAAGCAGCAATAAATTAATATCAAAATGGTAATATAAGATTGATTATTTTAGAGGTGATTATTTAGTAAGAGGTGATTAGTTGATTCAGTAACACATTTTATTGAGGATTTATTGAAAAGAAAAAAGAAAAAACTCCAAAGATTTAATCAGAAATTAAAGTAAAGAGGTTAAATGGATCCCACAGATGTACAAAGGATTTTAAGAGACATCTCTGAGCATGTTTCTATTAATCTGGAACAAAAACAAAAATATAAATTCTTATAATTACTTGACATTTTAAGTTTGAATTGGGAAAAAATTGAAGACCTGAACTAATTACAAACAAGGAAATTGGTAATAAAAACCATCCTCCAAACAAAAATAATACATAGTGTTATAAAGATGAGAAATCAAGAAAAAATTATCTGACAATCAATAAATAATATAACAATACTACATCAACAAAAGACTAAAAGTGACCAAATTAACATATGTGGAGAAAATAAGTTCCAATACTCACTTATTATAAAAATGATGCAATAAATTAGAGATAGAATGAACACTCCTAAACATTTAAGTATAATCCATTTGTGAAATATTCTAAGCTAACATAATATTCAGTGGTGAAGGAAAGAAAGATTTTTTTTTTTTTTTTTTTTTTGCGCCATAAGTTCATACCTTCTCAGCGGACCCACAAAATGTCGGACACCACGCCTTCTCCTGGAGAGGAGAGAGACTTGAAACAGCCTCGGGATACAGGGCCAGCCCCAGCAGGGGCCGGCGGCTCCGCTCCGGCCGGCCGGGTTTTCGGCCCGGGTGCCCATGTCTCTGCAGAGCCGGTGGATGTGGAACGAGCAGGAACCAGAGACAGCTTTAGGAATTGGGGTTCCAGCAAGTGCTTGCACCCATGTATGGAGACTGTGAACTAACTTTGGCTACATGCTGTTCCAGGAAGGGAAATGATTCATTTTCAAACTTAAATCTTCGCGGACTTAATTACTATAATACAGAAATTGTAGCGGCCGCGCGACATTTTATCCTTCATTCTCATCAGTGGAAAACTTATTATCAAATATTTCCCTGTTAATAGAGCTGTATTCTTAGGGGATAAATTCCAACAAAAATAGTGAGTCTGTTTTGAAACTCTAACAACAATAGTGAGTTATGTGTTGAAATCTGGAATGTAATCAAGGTAAAGAGAAAAGGAAGTGAAATTATCACTCACATACGGGGTGGGTTGTGGGGTGAGGGGTGGGATGTATACTTTTTGTTTGTTTGTTTTGTTTTTGCTTTTGTTTTTGTTTTTATTGGTGGTGGAATATGGGCACTGGTGAAGGGATGGGTGTTTGAGCATTGTGTAACTGAGATATAAGCCTGAGAACTTTGTAACTTTCCACTTGGTGATTCAATAAAATAAATTAAAAAAAAAAAAATAAAGTGGACTAGAAGATTTAGAACCAAAGCCATAAACTATGTTTGGAAAACAGATCAAATATCCCAATGATTCATCTTCCATGATAAGAGAACCAAAACAAAAATAAACGAAGGTCATTCTTAAAAAAAAAAAAAAAAAAAGAAAGATGTTTTTTGTCTAGGATCAAGTTGTGTACTCACACCAATACTGTTTAGCAGAGTACTAGAAATTCTTTCCTAACAAATTAGGGTAAGTAAAAGAAATACAATTTTAAAAACAAATTTCATTACTGTGAGGAAAATTAATGAAATTAGGAGTAGATGGTGGGGCAGGAAACAGTATGAAATAGTAAATTCAGAAAACAGGTTTACCTTTCCCTACTTATTTGAGTAAGTTTGATTCATGATTATAAATGCACGAGCACACACACACACACCTACACACATACACACATGTATGTGCTCGCGTGCACACACACACACACACACACACACAGAATGATTTCGTCATATGGGTCAAGTGGCGCCCCATCAAAATAAAATATTTCTGATTCTAAATTCAAGGCAATTGTGAATGCTGTGTTATTTATAAAAGGGTTTGTCACCAATGTAGTTAAGTTAAAGTACTCAAGGTGAAGAGTTTATCCTGAATTATGTAAGGGACTGTTAGTTCAGCAATAAATATCTTTATGAGAAAAACATAGATGGATGAGAAGGAGACGATAGTGATGTAGCTACAAGAAAAAAGTGCTAAGTAATATGAGCATCCAAGCTGCAGAAGCTAAGAGCAATTTCTCTACTTAACCTCTGGAGGGAGGACAATCCAATTTGCACTTGTGTTTCAGACTCTTTTCCTTGTAAGTTTAAATAATATTTAAAAGATTTTTTTCTTGTTGTTTACAAACTGCTGTGGTGAAGCACTTTGCCAATGAAAATTTTCTATTAAAATTGCAAAAAACTTATGACTGAGGAAAATAAATGATTCTTCTACTTTTAAATATCTCTATAAAATAAAAATATATATTTATGAAAATATTTTATATTATATTATTCTGCGCATCATCGTTGACTTTTTAAAAAAAATTTGTGGCTTTCCCTGCAGTGTCTGGGGATACCAGTGTCATTCCCAGTGACAATATTCCTCCAACCAGGAAGGATGGTTCCATGCTAAGGCCTAGTTATATCGCACTGCTCAGTGCCAGCAGTGTTGGGGTTTACCAGAATCACCCTGTTCAGAGTGTTCAGAGCCATCCAGTGCTATACCCAGTACTTTTGATGTAGGGAGGGTCATGAGTGTCAAGGACCAAATTAGGGCCCTTGTTCAAGCATAGCAGACATCCCTGCCATCTGAGTTCAGTTCTAGATTTCTCTTTATTTCTTTACCCTATGACATTCTGAATATTGGAATGATGTATCTTATGATATATTCTGGAAAATTTCTAAATGCCTAATCAAGTATATTAGTTAATGCAATATTTGTTGGATGCATAAAAATTAAACAATGGCCAGCTACATGTTCTCTCTTTTTCTTACCCACTTTTTGTGTATATGATAGATTACATTAAAGCTGTAGCAAGAAATCAATGTGCTTAATGAGAAGTGTTATCAGAGAAATGGAATCTACAAAATGTTGTGAGCTACATTCACTTAAATGATTGCCAACAAACATCAGCTGATTGATAATACTATCACTAGAGTAAGTAAAATTCCTCATAAATTATAAGGTGACCATAAATAATCTCAATAATACATAACTGCAAAATAAGAAGTATCACTAAGTCATTTATCATTTGAGCACTTAAAAGTTGTTGAGTAGCTCCTTTGTGTCAGAATATTGTCAACATGATAACACAAAGTTTAGTAAGCAAAGAAAAGACTCCTTGCTCAGTTTCCAGTCTGAGAAAAGAAAAGTTAATACATTTTATTATGATTTATAAAGTGTGCAGCTATTTGACAAGGAATGCAAAAAGAAGACAAGTTTAGAGTTAAATTATTTCTATTTTCAAGAGAACATCTGAAAATTAGGTAAATCAAGTCAAGGAAAAAATTATTTTGGTAGACATAGAGAAGTGTTTGACAATGACAGTGATAACATTGAGAGAAGCTAATAGACTTTAGAGTTTGTAGTGAATCAGGGGGAATAATTGGACATTTTAATAGAAAACTAGATTTTTAGAGAAAGAAACTCTGGATATAATTTGAAGTGCATATTTAAAGTTAACATCCAGATAGTGTAGCCAAGAGTAAAGTTTGAAGATAAGAAATGAAAAGTTTTCTAACTAAGGCAACCACAGTGGAAATGGCAGAATTAATTTAAAATGCATTTAATGTTCCCATACTAAACTCAAGTTGGAAAAGGTAAGTCCACTCTCAAAATAGATGAGAATAGGCTACCTGGTTGTCCCAAACCACACTCTGCCATTGCTATCACCACTTGGGATGTGGGAAGAAGGCCAAGGCCCAAAGGAACCAAAACTTGAGAAACTGCTTATTGGAAATTTAATCTATGATAGATAAACTTTTTTACTTTGAAACTAGAGATGATGATTAAAAGAAAGATCTGAGAAACAGTGCACATTTACAGATTGTATGGTAATGAGAGACCACCAAACTAGACATCAGGGATTCTGGTTTTGTGTCTTTGTGTTGATGAGATAGATAGATGCAGTAATGTGTGCTTGAACACACAAGGTTGAGGTCATGTACTGGAACCCAGGAGAAATATTTCTAGAGCGGACTCTGTAAAGCCTGCTGTCCATCTAACTGTGAAGGAAAATATTATTGGTGACATTAATGAAGCTACAGGTCCAAGAGTGAAAGCTTGCCACAAGTGGAAGGGTGGGCAGAAAGCAGTTAGGACAGACAAAGGACCAGTAAAACAATCAGGGTTGCAAATAATCACCCTCCACAAGCTGAAAGTAGGTAAAGGGATATGCCTGATAACCTCTCAATACCTATATTTCCAACCATAATACTCAGAATGCCAGAGAGGTGGGCTAGCGCAGGGGATGGAGCAGGTGGGAGGGTTGCAGGAGGGAAGCTGGGGACATTGCTGATGGTCAATTTACACTGGTGAAGAGATAGATATTCGAACATTGTATATCTGAAACCAAATCATGAAAATCCTGTGACTGTGTATCTCAATTAAAAAATAGCATTATTGTCCCATTGTTCATTGATTTGCTGGAGTGGGCAACAGTAACATCTCCATTATGAGACTTTTTATTGTTTTTGGCATATCAAATATGCCACAGGTAGCTTGCCAGGCTCTGTTGTGTGGGCAGAATACTCTCAGTAGCTTGAGGGGGAGGGGTTGGGGATGAACTCCAAAAAAAAAAAAAAACAAAAAATTTCTCACATCATCTTCATACTGCTTTTCCCGTACACATCAGAATGATTTACTGGTGCTTTATAAAGTAATTTTTATCTCTGAACTAAATCATCATGTAAAGCAAAAATCACATTTTGGTGTTATCTTTAAGAACCATAACGAACTTTTTATTGTATAATCGGTATGTCATCATCTCCAAATGTGTTGGGGCTGGACTGAGCTATCAGGGCGAGCCCATGTATACTGTACCGTGCTACAGACAGGAACATAGGGACCCATGAAAATGGGCAAGACTTCTCCTGTGTCCTGACTGGTTTGGATGAAGCTGAACATTTTCCCCCTTCAAGCTGCCTTCAGAAAAATAATTTCAGAATACTGAAAAGAGCAGTTTTTCCTTCTCTCACAGAAGCCTGGCTGGTCTCTGACATGCAGATGGTGTTAGCCAGGCCTGACCTTTGATATTGTAAATTGTAGATTTCAGGTGCAGGCCCAGCTTTGTCTTTGGGATGCAGATTTCAGGTGCCTGCCCAGTTTGTATTTGAAGTGGCAAGCACAGCCTAGTCTTTGGGATGTAAATCCAGGTGCCTGTAGAAGGTTTCAGTTTTGGTTTTGTATCTTTCCCTCCTCAGTTCTGTATTCTTTTCCCGAGGCTATAGGCCTACCCATACAAGGAAACAATATGTTTCCATTGTCTCAATGTTCTCCCTGTAACATTTTTTGATGCCTTTGGTGACGTCACTGTATTGCGCCCTTTAGGGGTACCATGATCAATAAAAGGAGGTCCACGAGGCCCTCTGCCTTTGCTAAGAGCCAGAGCGAGCCTTAGTCCTCCAATCAATGCATTTCTTCCGCGTTCCTATCTCAGCGCCTCCGATTGCACGAACGTTCACGCAACACAAATGCTAGAAATAACCATCTATTAAGAGTCCCTTTATTAAAAACACACCTAAGAATAAAGGAAAAAAATCAGTGGTAATTCAACAAGCACTGGGAAAGTATTACAAAATAAATGCTGCCCGTCAATTTGAAAAATTTCAAATATAGGGTTAGAGATGTAATATAGCAGGAAGGGGAGCTGCCTTATACACAATCTACCCATGTTTGATACCCAGCACCACATATGGTAACCTCCCCACAAACACATATGCACACACACACACCACATACACACACACATACTCAGCCCCAACCAGGAATGAAACCTGAGAAAAGAGACAAAATTGAGCCCTGAGCATTGCTGGGTGTTGCACCACCCCCCAAAAAAAAGCAGAAAAAATTAGCCTTGATCCATTTTATCTGAATGATCTTATGATTGAAAAGAACATAAAATTTTATTATGTTAAGAGACCACTTAGCAATCAATTAGATACTATACACAACTGAAAAACCTATACAGGCACTGATAAAGAAAACAAAAGGCCCTTCAAGTTTTGAAATGACAGGGCCCGGTGATGGTACAGTGGGTAGGGTGCCCACTTGACAATTAACAATAAATAAAGAAAAATAAAGAATATACAAAAGAATAATTTTAGAGACTACTTTGAAAAGCATGGTAAAATTGAAGTAATAGAAGTTATGGAGCATAGAGAAGAAAAAGAGGAGAGGACTTGCATGTGTAATTTTTGATAATCATGATTGCTGTTCAGAGGTACCACAATATTACTGTGCATAACTATGAAGTAGAAAAGGTTCCTTCGAAACAAGCAATGCAGTCTGCTGTCTGCAGAGAGGTCAAAGACAGGGATCTGACAACTTTATGAATTGTGGTGTCAATTTTGGAGGTGGTGAAGGAATCTTTGGCCTTGGAGGAATCTTTGGTGAAATAAGAGGTTATGGTGGTAGAGATGGCGGCAGTTATGCAGGAGGTAATGGATAAAATAGATTTGGAGGTGAAGGTGGCCGAGGTCCTGGTTTTAGTAGTGGAGGAGTTTATGGTGGTGGAGGACCTGGATATGGAAACCAACATGCCAGATATGGTGGAGGTTGTAGAGGATATGATGGCTACAATGGAGAAAATGTGGCAGTGTTAACTAGGGTGATGATGGGAACTATAATGGATTTGGAAATTACACTCTGCCCTATAGCAATCAAATTATGGAACCAGGAGAGGGGGTAGTGTTGGTGCTCAGGCAGACCCTATGGTACTGGCGGAAGTGGAGGCTATGGCAGCAGATGGTTCTAAAACACAGCAGATAAGGGCTACACTTCTTAGCAGGAGAGTGAGCAATGAATTCTCAGGAATACTGCAGATTACTTTGAGATACTCATTCCAAGTGCATGTAAAAATCTGCCATGGAAGCAGTGATCATCCATAGTCAGAAGAAGTTACTGCAGGTTAAACACAAAGCCCTTCTTGTTCAAGACTGTACAGTCACAGTTTACAAAAGGGTAGCTATTGATGAATTTAATTAGTGTCTATTAGGTTTATATTCCTGAGGTTTTTTTAATCTGTTGCAGCAGCTCTGTCTATTTATTTTCACTAAGCAAGTATATTATCCTGGAATTTGTGGCAATGGTTGGTACCAGAAATAGAAATTTAACTAATTTAACTTAAAAATACAATAAAATTAAACACAGAAGGTTTTATGATATTAGAATTGAGGAGAAAAGAAAATACTGCAAGGAACCCCCTGGACACAGTGCTAGGAGTAAGCCTGGGGCTTACTAGGCTTCCATACCCACCTCCAAAAGTATCTAGAGGCATGAAACTAACTGATGGCTTTAAGACATTTTGAGAAATGAATTATGACATTATGACATGCAGCACCAAAATATTCTTGTAAGTGTGAATATGATATTGAGGATTTTTGTTCTTTCTTGGCCAACAATCTCCAGTGGAGCCCCAAACCTCCTGAGCACCACTTGGAAGTACCTTCCCCAAGCCAGAAATAAAAAGAAATTTTTATTAATTATCATTTGTCATCTCCTGCACATACATGGACTGGAACGATAGCATGCGGCTGAACCAGGTTCGATTCTTCCATCTCTTTTGGAGAGGCCTGCAAGCTACTGAGACTATCCCACCTGCACGACAGAGCCTGGCAAGCTACCTGTGGCATATTCGATATGCCAAAAACAGTAACAAGTCTCACAATGGAGACATTACTGGTGCCGGCTGGAGCAAATCGCTGAACAAAGGGGATGACAGTGCTACAGTACTATTATTTGCCATGTTACATCTTTGAGCTATGTATGCAAATACATACTTATAAATAAAAACGCTCATAACATGGCCTATTATCACATATGAAATTTGGTTCTGCTGGAACAAAATCATTGATTCATTTGCTTCTTGTATGTGTGTTATTTTTTTTTTCAACATGATGCTCTGCAGTAAATGGAGATCAGTGAATATAGTGAGAAACATTTCAAATGATTTAAGACTAATAAGAAGGAAAAATCCTGGGGCAAATTAAAAAAATAGCAGAATATAAAAATAAATTCCAATGAAATAACAAGTGAGATAAATAACTTGTAGAGTTTAAGGACAAATAGAGAGTTTGGAGTTGCTCAGATTCAAATTCAAATGGATAATCTCAAATGGTAATATTCAATTAATATGTAAAAATGTAAATAGCATAATAAATCCCCTTAGATAATCTCACATGAAGGTAGAAATTACTCTTTATTCTTCTTTTTTGAAAGACTATCAGTATGATTATAAGTGCTTTTCTCTCCAGCAGAGATACTGCATTTACTACTAATCAACGACTATAAACAATGTGAGACTTCCAAGAATAAGTATGAGTTAACATTCTCCTGCTTTGTACTGCTGTGGCCTCGATTCCTAATAGAATAGAATGACTGCAACAACAAGAGCCCTTCTGAACCCTGAGATGACCTTGGAGATGAAACTCAGACCCTTGAAATGACAGAAAATGAGATGGAAGATGGAGTTCCAGACGTTTCACAGAACAATGATGTCACTCATGAAATATACTATAAACTATATATTTTATGAAAGTCTAAACTTATGTCCTTTTACTGTACTAACTTGCCTCACATCCACATAGTGCTAGACACAATTCCTAATACAAGATAGGTGAAGAAAATAAAAACCAAAAAAAAATATTATGAATGAGAAAGCAATATTAACTAACAAGACTACTCATTTTACAGGAAACTTTAGAAGCTCTAACCTATCATCTTAGTAATGAAACCAAAATGTCATTTGAAGAAAAATATTTTCATAGAATATTTAAATAACTTTGAGTTTAATAGAGTTTCAGACTTGGCAAATAAAATATAACACACAAATTAATTTGCATTTCACATACACAAAGTCAATTTTTATATAAGTATATAAAACCTGTTTTATGTTGCTAAAATGTAAATTTACCTTGGAGTCTATATTTAAGTTGTTGAAATTTATATACAAAAACAGTTATTTTAAAAAAATAGTATATTCATGAGGCATTATTAAACATAATAAATTATTATCATCTTTATCAAGCTACTTGATAGAGAAGGAAAGAAATAACAGGTTTTATTGAACACTTAAGATGTGTCATTAAAGTTAATGATAGTATCTCATTAAAAATGAAGTTATTGTAGCTTAATTTATTTAATCATGTTCAGTGTAATCTCATTGATAGTTTGTGGCAAAACTTGAATTGGAGTTTAGGATTATGTGCTATAATCTGATCTGAAAGATGAATATAGATCAGAGTTTTATATAATTTAGTAGAGGGTAAAAATTACAGATGTTATAAATAAGAAAAAGATAATTCCCAGGACTTTTATGCCTTGCTTACTCTCAGTAAAAATAAAATAAAGGAAAACAAAAAAAATTCTATTTGACTGTTTACTGAAAACTAATATAAACAAAATAGTGCTCATACCTTCAGTCCTCTCTTTCCTTCACATCTAACTACAGACCCTTTAAATAAATTCTATTTTATTTCCTTTATTCTCTTCTAATCTATATATTTGTCTCTAAATTCTTTCATTCCTTAGTTGTTTCCCTTTTAAGAGGAACTTGCAAAATGGGAGTTTTCTGGAGAAAAGTAAGATCAATACGAGAATCTTGTTCTATATATCAGTGTTTGAAATTTTCACTCCTGGCCATTTCTGATCAGATCAAGATTTGGGCTCAGAAGCAGTCATAAAAGCACTGGAATTACAGCTTGTATACCAAAGTTCTATCCAAGCAGGAAGATAAAAATTTGTTTTCTTTCAGGAATTGGGCAAAAAAGAGCTTAAAAGCATACAGAAAAAAAGAAAACCTAGTGTGAACAGATAAATAGTATCGGAGAGAAAGCAAAAGACTAATTTTAGAACAAGGATTAATATACCTTTGTTAATGAGGAAATAAGACATTTTAGTTCATAGAACTACATTGAATATAGGTTTTAAAATATCTTCGAATATCTATAGGTAGAACTGAATAAAGCATATTCTATGTGATCCCCCTACTCCATCAACACTGTATAAAATATAATTAATATAATACCTTATTTCTAATGTATCAGAAAGCTATATGCCTATGTTTAGTGAAACATAAATGATGAGGAAGAGAAGAAAAAAATAGAGAAAACAAATAATCCAATTAAACTGAACATTTACAGTGTTATTCTTGTTGCCAACATTAAAAGTATTTATATCACAACATATATCACAACTTTACATACACTAATATGTTCATTCAACTATCTTCAATGAATAAAAAAAAGGTCCTAGATTTGTACTTATAAATATAAAATCAAATAATGTGCTTAAAGGGACATAACGCTCTAGAGACTGAACATTAATTAGAATCTAGACAATTTGGATCTCCAGTCCATGTTATAGATCACTATGTTATATTTCTTCTGGGAGTTCCATGATATTTTTTAATTAACTTTGAACAAAACAGAAAATTGGCAAAATGAGAGGTTTCAGACATCAACAGAGTATCAATCCCACACATATAAATTGTATATATCAAATCTACCTGTAAACAATAGGGGCCAAAATTATTTGAATGTATTTTCCAGAGAGCAACACACCGACCTATGCTGCTTAAATTCATAATCTAGTGCCATCCAGTATGAAAATATACCATTCTACATGATTTTAGTCCTTTGCAATCAAAATGCACTCACTTATTGACAAGGTAAATATAAGCTAAATTCTGCTAACATATATTCAAGAATTAGTAAGATCGGAGGGTTAATACAGGAGGGAAGGGGCTTGTCTTGCATGAAGCTGACAGGCATTGAACCCTGGCATCACATATAGTTCCCAGAGACCCACCAGTAATAATCCCCAAACAAAGAGCCTGGAGTAAAGTTCTGAGAATTGCTAAATATGGCCCCAAAACAAACAAAAAAAGGAAAAGAAAAATGAGAGAGTATTTCAGATTTTCACTGAATATTTTTTACATGAAAATCATCATTTTCCCTATGGGGATTGAACCAATTTGGTGAAAACAGAGAATATGCTTCATAGGGTATAAATGTCACATTGGAACATTTTGAAGTCTTAGCTTATAAGCAAAATGAGTTTATATTTCACTATTGTAGGATCATCTTGATCTTCCAACATAGTATAAATCCATATCTTATTATGGAAAGTACATTTTAAGGAGGTTATACCAAAAAGTAACTAAGCAAGTACTTTTAGTGACAAGCAAGTACTATTCTAGAGAGTTTTAAGCATGAAAGAATTTCAATATTTCAGGAAGAGCATAGAGTACAGTCAACTTCAGGTAACCAGATGTGCAAACTACTTATTAGGAACAGCAGACTGAAGATCTATGAAAAGAGATCAATGATAAACAATATAGTTTTAAATCACTGATATCCTTGAATGACGAATTCTGCTCTTCAATGCTCACCAGCAGAGATGAATGGGGAGAGAGTATTCTGAAAAGCAATCATTTATGCTTGTTCATAAAATTAAATTTTGTTTAACAGTCTCTTTACTGGAATCCTATTCAATTATTTGTTTCTTCTCTAAGACTGAGAAGGCTATTTAAATTAGATAACTGATTTCCATCTTTGGAAACAATAAATAACTGACAAAAATATTTGAAAACATTCACAAAAGTTGTTGGCATAGCAGAAAGCCCATAAAAGCTGATAAAATATGTACCACACATAGTCCTAATCTTTCCCTTTCTATATATTTATATGGTGGTTTATTTTAGCAGATATCACAAAGCAATAAATATAAAACATACCATAACAGCATGTTTTATAACTTATTTTACATTTAGCTATATTTGTAAGTTAATGAATTATCACTGTCACTGTTATCCCGTTGCTCACCCATTTGTTTGAGCGGGCACCAGTAATGTCTCTCATTGTGAGACTTACTTGTTACTGTTTTTGGCACATTGAATATGCCACGGGTAGCTTTCCAGGCTCTGCCGTGCGGGCATGATACTCTCGGTAGCTTGCCGGGATCTCCAAGAGGGAAGGAGAAATCGAATACGGGTCGGCCGTGTGAAAAGCGAACACCCTATGGCTGTGCTATCACTCCAGCCCTAATGAATTGTATTTTTAATAAATACAATTTTACATTTTTTCATTAAAAACAAAAGTAATTTGAGAAACTGAAGAGCTTTCAAAAAAGTTTGAATATTCAAAATATGTTTAAATATATTCTGAGATTCTTTTTGACAGGTTGGTAGTGGATTTTATGTTATAAATTATGAAATCTTATTCACTCCAACCAAATATGCCTTAATAAAAAATTGAAACTTTCTAAGGATCAAGAATTTTTAAAAAATCAATGTAAAATATATCTCTGCTATTAAACACACTCAAGTAATTCAATAAAAAGCAATTTATTGATGCCTGGTAGTTAACTATTTCACAGATTTCACAGAGCCATAATCTTTGTTTATATATTTCAATTTCCTAAAACTGAATGAAGAATTTTTATATGCTAAATTCATAATATTTATTATGCACTTTGTATATGCAATTCATCTTTTTTTAAAAACATTGAATCACTGTGAGATAGAACATTACAAAATTGTTCATTATATCATTTCAATCATACAATGTTCCAATACCCATCCTACACCAGTATAATTTCCCAGCACCAGTGTCCCCAGTCTCCCACCCCTTCAAGCCATGCCCCCCACAATGAGAGAGGGAAAGAAAGAGAGAGACAGGAAAGGTGCCTGCCACAGAGGCAGTTGCCCAAGACATAGTCACAGGAATGTTTCCACTTTTGTAAGTAACAGCATTATTCATAATGTAGTTTTCATAGTTGTTTTTTTTTCCTTTAACAATTCAGTGAGGGGCTGGAGCGATAGCACAGCGGGGAGGGCATTTGCCTTGCACGCAGCCAACCCGGGTTTGAATCCCAGCATCCCATATGGTCCCCTGAGCACCGTCAGGAGTAATTCCTGAGTGCAGAGCCAGGAGTAACCCCTGTGCATCGCCAGGTGTGACCCAAAAAGCAAAAAAAAAAAAAAAAAGCAAAAAAAACAAAAAAAAAACAATTCAGTGAGCCATTTTAAGCTTTCAAACCTCATCATTCAGATACATGAACCTCCTTTCGTTGTCGGAAGGAGGCAACGGCTGATTGTGCTCAGGGTTACTTCCAGCTCTGTGATCAGGGATCACTCCTGGCCATGCTAGGGCGTCAGGATGTGCCAGGGATTATGGGGGTTGGCTGAGTGCAAGGCAGAGTCCTACCCATTCTAGCCCATACATACATAAGCCTCTGGAAAATAATCCTGGAAGCTTTATAACAAATATATATGCTTATTAGAATATAAAAGATAAAATTTAGCTATAACAATACATGCATAGAATCCAAAATATAATTTATAATCCATAAATCCATAATATAATTCTCAATGTGTCTTGAATGCTCTTAAGAGATTAAATGTTCTATGGTGTTTTTTTTTTTTTTCAGTCTTTAAGAATCTTCCACAGATCGTCTGAGAAAAACTTGTAAGGCACAAAAAAACTTTGAAAAAAAGTATGCACTTTCTTAAAACTTAAAATTTCAGTCTTTTTCTATCAATCTAGAATATTAGTAAGTATCACTCTAGAACATTAGTAATCTGTAACAAGTTTGGATGAGCCTCTAATATTTATCTTTTAGGAGTCTTTTATGAAGTGGCAAAGAAAAGTAGATAAGGAACGGTATTCTTAATTCCTAACTACAAAATAATTAGAATTTATCCGCAAAGAGATCACAGAAGAGCAAAATCAGTATAGCAAAGAATTGGCCACCTGACCTCCAAGGACATCTGAAAAAATTATTTTTGTTTTGTTCTTTGTTGAGGACACACCCAATTGTGCTCAGAACTTATTCCTCCTGTACTCCAGAATGAATCTGAGTTGGTTCTGTGCAAGGCAACTGCTTTAAGCCCTGTACCACCTCTTCAGTCCCAAATAACTTCAATGTAGCACTACTGTTCCTTTGCTCATCAATTTGCTCAAGCAGGCACCAGCAACATCTCCATTGTGAGACTTGTTGTTACTGTTTTTGGCATATCGAATACGCCACAGGTAGCTTGCCAGGCTCTGCCACATGGGTGGGATAATCTTGGTAGCTTTCCAGGCTCTCTAAGAAGGACCAAGGTATTGAACCAGTCTGCTGAGTGCAAAGCAAATGCCCTACCTACTGTGCTATCGCTCCTGTCCATAAAATTTTTAATTACTCTTACTCTTAAAATCTTGGATGATGTTCACTTCTTAATACAAAAGTTGAACATCTATAAAAGAGGAAACTGAACTTACACGTAAGGGTCTTACCCGCTTTATTATCTTTCTAGCCCTACTGTACTTTCATTTTAGAAAATAATACATATATTTGAATATGTTTTATTGTTTTCAAACATAATGAAGTACGAAACAAAAACTGTCACTACCCAGTTTATGGCTTCTCAAACAATTTTCAGGCATAATAGCAAACACAGAGAGACAGATCATGAGTTATTTCAGAAACTCTGACTTTGAGGTTTAAATTAGCATAGTTTCCATTAACACCATGCTACATTATCTGACTACCATACTTCAATTTAAAGATTGATTTAATCATTTCAAGTGATCTTAGTGCAGCCCTCATATCCAGAAGTTTCTGATAATGTTCTAATAATTGATTCACTTCTATATATATGCAATATTCTTCAAGCTCTTCCTATTTCATCAGGCTAGACAGTATCATACAAAACATATAAATGAAAGCCATATTTAACTTTACAATACTCACATTGATGTCTTCCAGATCTAAATTATTTAGAATGATGTTATTTCGTTTCCAGATGATCGGGGGTCTCAAGGTCCCCTGAACCGCACAGCTCAGAACAGCACTTTGTCCAACAGTTGTTGCGGTAACGCTAAGCTTCTGATCTTCAGGCAGACTCAACTGGATAACCTCTGTAAGGATAAAGTGGCAGCAGCATTGATGAGCATATAGTTCTGTGAGGTTAATCATTATAAAGTTTCTGAATACCAACAATTAGGGCTTTCATTTGAATAAAATGGAAAAGGAAGCTCACAATGAAATGAAAGAGAGTAAACTGTTTCCAATGAAAGGTCAGAATGACATTTCAATTTAATTGATTGACAAGCATTCTCAGGAGGCAAAGAACTATTAAACATGAAATAAATATCAGAAGTAGAGTTATAATAAGCCTGGCAGATTGCACCCAAAAGAGCATTAAATTATTTAACTGCCAAATCTACATGTAGTGTGTCATCAGCATTGAATAAAAATGATGTTGTTTATTCACTGATAGATTTACATTATAGGTGAGGTGAGATCATTCCTGGCTGGTTTCAGAGAACACTACCATAAATGAATAGGTAAAATGCATCATTCTGATGGGAAACATAAATTGGCTCTAAAGAAATAAGATTTATTTGGGAAGTTAAAGGAGGAAAAACAGAAGTTCACCAACCAAATACCAATTAAGTAAATATCTGTCTGCTGCCTTTATTTAATATAGTTGGTATTAAAGTGAATTCTTGATACTTACATTTCAAGTTAAATATAGTATTAAGATTAGATATACTCCTCCAGAAATTTATGTTAAAGGTGATTATTTTTAATCTTGATGTTCCTTTCATTTTCTGTTTTCAGATCATCTTAAAGGGTTACAGAAATCAACAACTATATCAACTCCAATTGTCATGAGATGCTTCAGATAATCTCACTCCTTCTTATTCAGATCAAAACTGCCCTTCACTCTAATCTAATATCTACAGTTGTTGTGAGTCCTGCATTTTTACTTTATTCAGTCTCAACTAGGTTTAAAATATCACAAATCACCTTTTAAAAAAATTGATCACCATGATTTGCAAAGTTCTTCATAATATAGTTGTTTTAGGCATTCAGTGTTCTAACAGCAATCCTGTCACCAGTGTGACTTTCTCTCCTGCCCCAATAGCACAAAAGTTTACTTTTGTGCTATTTATTTGTTGTTAAAACAAAATAACAAATGGAATTATCAGGAAATAATCAATAAAAGTCAATCTGTGATAATAAATCTCACTCTGGTATACTAAAATCATTGTCTAAGGATTTTACCGGGCTGGTTGATCCTTCAGCACTCATTGTTTCTGTCCATAAAGCTTGGTGGGACTCTATGCAACTTTCCAACCAAATTTGCTGTGCTCCTACTGAGCTGTTACTGCTGTGAAATTTGGAGGTGTTGCATGGCCACATATGTAATCACATGCTCTATGAGCTGTGGAGCTGGGCCATTTATATGCTGGAGAATGCTGGTTCTGGGCTGCTGGGCCTAAACATCAGGGAGGGGGTTCTCTCTGACCCTGTTCCCTGATGTCACAGTTTCCAGTCTGCAGATTGATCAACATGACTGATTTGGCCACTTGGTGGCTTCACAAGATTCAGAAATCACTGTTTTTGAGAGAAATTTACTTGGTGGGGAGTAGTGCAGGGAATAATTACCCCCCACACACACACACACGCACACATCGCATTTTTCATTGGAGGTTGAGTGAGAAAAGTGCTGACCTTTCATTTGTACTGAATATGATCAAATATAATCATTGCCATATCTTCATTAGCTCAAAGTAGAGGAGTGACTGATCCCATAAAATACATCAAAGAAAGCACATGGAAACGTTCTATGAGATTGATTTCAGTGGTGTTTGCAGTAATTAATTCCATTGGCAAAGAAAACAAAAGTAAATAAGTGGCTGGGAAGATAGCACAGCCGGTCAGGTTCTTGCCTTGCACACACACAGCTGCTCTGAGTTTGATCTCAGGCACCCTGAGCATTGCCATGAATGAAGCCTCAGCGCAAAGCCAGGAACAATACCCTGAGCACTGCCAGGTGTGGTCAAAAAACAAACAAAAATTAAATCAATGTGATTAAATAAAGGTGAAAAATTTCTGCACTACAAAACAAAGACTAAAACTGAAAGACATCCTAAGTGGCAGAAATATTTGCAGACAATGCATATAGCAAAGAGCTAATATGCAGATAATATGCATCACAAAACAACAACAAAAACAGCCCTGTCAAAAATTGGTGGAAGATGTGAACAGACACACTTTTAGAGCAGATATCCAGATATCCATAAAGCATATGAAAAAATGTTCAGCATCAATAATTAGCAGGAAAGGACAAATACAATCATCAGCAAACCATCACCTTACACATATGAGAATGGCTTATAAAAAAAAAAAGTTCACTAACACTGTTGATGGGGATGTCCCTCATGTCCAACAACAGATGAGTGATAGAGAATTCATGGTATAAACACAAGATGGAATACTACTGAGTAATAAGTGAAGATAAGATCACTGTATCACTGTCATCCTGTTGTTCGTTGATTTATTTGAGCAGACACCAGTAAAGTCTCTATTCCTCCCTTTCTTGAGATTTTAGCAGCCTCTCCTTACTCATCTTTCCCAAGGATTGGAGGCTCTTTCAGGGTCAGGGGAATGAGACCTATTGTTGCTGTTTTTGGCATATCGAATATATCACGGGTAGCATGCCAGGCTCTACCCATGCAGGCAGGATACTCTCGGTAGCTTGCAGAGTTCTTCAAGAGGTGTTTATGTGTGTGTGTGTGTGTGTGTAATATATCTACATATTACTCTCCATGATTTGTTGCTTACTTTCTGAACTCCATCAAATATGGTGTAGTATTTATGGAAAATGGGTAGGAAGTGTCTTATAATGTCTGGAAAGTGGCCTGGAGCATGGCGGCAGTTGGGTAGTGGAGGTCAGTTGCCAAGTCTGGGTCCCTTGGGGTGGTAAGGGTTCTCACACGCCCCCCGTCTGGGGCTCCCCAAGTGAAAACAGCCTGGCACAGAGTCCAGTGGCATGGCTATGAGGGTCTCATTTTATGCTCCCATCTGGGAGGAGCAGCCATTGAGATCTGGAGGGTGGCCGATGAGGAGATTATTGAGATGAGAAGATAAGATATTGCCCTCATAACTGCATCCATGTAGTTGAGAAGGTTCGTAACTTATGAGATAATCAGAAGGAGACACAAATACTGATGACCTCATTTATACAGCGTTTAAAAAAACAAAGCAAGGGAAGAGACAATGTCCAATGGACAAAAAATACCCAAAAACATTAGGCAGTGACAAGAGAGTTGAAGTTATTAAGCTGGGACCTGAAAAATCCAAAGAGCTCTTGTAGAAGGAAAATTTGTGTTTTCATGATATATATGATATGATAACATTGTATCCCTGAAACATAAAAATGTTTATACTCTTTTAAACTCAATAAATTAACCATAATAAAATTATAAAATGTTACATATGTAATAAGTATAGGATATAGTAATGCTTATATTTTATAAATATATAACTGTAGATAATGACTTTATCCTAAAGAAAAAAATTGGTAGAAAATAAAATTCTGAAAGTGAAAGTAATAATATATGCCAAAAGTTCTGAAAAGTATGAAAGTACTTATAATAACAAGTATAATTAAAGACCTCTTACGGGGCCGGAGCGATAGCACAGCGGGTAGGGCGCTTGCCTTGCACGCGGCCGACCCGGGTTCGACCCGGGTTCGATCCCCGGCATCCCATATGGTCCCCCAAGCACCGCCAGGAGTAGTTCCTGAGTGCAAAGCCAGGAGTAACCCCTGAGCATCGCTGGGTGTGACCCAAAAAGAAAAAAAAAAAAAAGACCTCTTACATTTAAAACTAAAGTTCATTTCTTGTAATGAAATTGCAGGATCCACAAGTTATGCAGATATATGTAAAATAAAATATTTAATATAATGAAATAAGTTTTTTGAGAAGAACTGCAACTTTTTCTTTATTAAAGTAATAAGGACAAAATAGTATCATGCATATAATAATATTTTGATAATACTTCAGGTAATTTTACATGTTAATAGTAGTCTCATTTCTTTTTTAATTTAATTCATAATTTTGATATTTCTCTATAGTTTTATAAACATAGAACGATTACCATTCAACTTTTCTGTTCAATTATATGTAATTTCTGTCAAGTAAATTATAAACACTTTATTATTAGATAAAGTATATGTATAATAAGTTTTTCAATCAGTGATATATTTGACATTAACAACTTGAAAATAAATCCTTTATGTGTGCTAATAATATCTCTACTTGAAAACTAATTTAACAAAAGTTGTATTCAAAAGTTTTAGCTGGGTACCCAGAGTATTCAAGATAATTTTAACTTTTTCTTTGGAAAACTTCAAGGGCATAGACAAGTGGATGACTTTAATATAACAAATATATAAACTAGAATAACATGGCATATTTTAAATTATATTATAAAACTGCCCTCAGCACTGTGTAATCCCACCAATACCCAACATTCAGAGACTATAAAACCAAGCTCCCAGGAGGGAGCCCCCCAGCCTGACTGTCTTCACCAGGGCCCCTCAGAGAGGGACGGGTTGCCTTTCCCTACCTGCCCCAAGCAGAACCTTGACAGTTGAAGACCTCCGGAAGCCAGCCACAGCCATGCTCAAGGCCACTCTCCACACATTCGGATGTGCCTCAAGAATGAAGGAACTGGCAGAGGAACCCATGTGTGCGGAACCCAGGGCTAAAATCTCCAAGCCTGCCCGGATTGAGACTGAGCCTTCTCCACCCAGACCCCCCATTTTCTAGTAGCTTGGCAGCCACACTCACAAACTGCCCCCAGCACCGTGTAATCCCACCAATGGCCAACATCCTGAGACTATAAGACCAAGATCCTGGAAGCACGTGGCCGCAAAGTGGCCGCTCAACATCTAATAGCCTTGTTCTCCCTCTTGGGGAATCTGACAAGCTACCAAAGCTACCAAGAGTCTATTACCCGCACTGGAGAGCTTTGCAAGTTCCCCATGGTGTATTCATATCCCAAATACAATAATATATATATATAATATATATACCTCTTAGAGAGCCCGGCAAGCTACCGAGAGTATTCTTCAAACATGACAGAGCCTGGCAAGCTACCCCTGGTGTATTTGATATGCCAAAAACAGTAACAACAGATCACATTCCCTTGACCCCGAAAGAGCCTTCGATCGTTGGGAAAGACAAGTAAGGAGAGGCTGCTAAAATCTCAGGGCTGAGTGTAATAGAGATGTTACTGGTGCCTGCTCGAGTAAATCGATGAATAACAGGATGACAGTGAGAGTGATACAGTGATTATTAAACTAAAATTCTGTTGAGTTATTTCTTGTAGAAATAATGAAAAAAATGAAGCATTTACTAATGAAGAAAATTGCCAGAATTTACTAAGAACTTAATATTTGTCAGTCGTTGTATTTACACTTAGTCTTTACAACTAACTTGTTATAAGCTATGATCCTTATATACTTTTCTATTCTTGCTCTGATATTTCAGAAAGAACTCATTCATGAAGTTCCACCCACTATCTTCAGATCACATCAGATAGAAACTTACCCTTAACATATCAATGGTGGCAAAAGCAAAGAAACAAGTTGTTCTGGCCTTTCATTACAATTGATAAGGAGAGAACAAACACGCTATCTTTTGATAATTTATAAAATAACTATCTTTAAAAGATGTATGTTGCTAATAATGAATATTGAATTATGTGGAAGATCAAATTATGAATCAATGAAACTCCCATTTGCAATATATATTATTATGCCTGCTTTGATTATTAATGTCCACTGTTTATTTTTTGGTTTGGGGCCATAGATGGGAGTACTCAGACTCCTGGCCCTGTGCTCAGGAATCACTCCTTTTAATGTCTGGGGGCCATGTACATTGCTGGGGATTGAACTGGAGACAGAATGTATAAGGCAAGTGCTCTAATCTCTGTGTTAGCTCTGTAGCACCAAATGCCCACTATCTAATATTTTTGACAAGATATTTAATTCCATACTAATTTTCCTACTATTTCATACATTAAAATTAAAAACAGTCTTCAGAATATTGTAAAGATAAACTATTGTATTTCTAAATAGCATCACAATACTTGGTCTTTAGTAAATTTTGAATGTGCTCTCTCAGTTCTTACAAAGTAGGACTATTAAAGTATTTTTAGATACAACAAATCATTTCACCATGTTTAGAAATATAACTTCGTTTTAAGCAAGGTATAGTTTATGTAATAATGAACGGGTTTCAATTTTAGTGATAGGTATCACTAAAGTATGAGTAGAACAATTCACTATCAAGATTGTGGATTTATTTTTTGTGACTGTGTTTATATTTATCTTTGTAGACTACTTAATTGTCCTTGGACTTAAGTATATGCATATAAAATGCTAAAATATAGAGATGAGAAACCCTACTTATAAAAATTTATTTATGAAACTTATCAATAAATTATTGAAACAATTTTTTTCTGTATGATGTGTTAGTATAAATATAATTTGTGATTATAATAATCGACTGGAGTGATAGCACAGCGTGTAGGGCGTTCGCTTGCACGTGGCCAACCTGAATTCGATTCCTCTATCCCTCTCAGAGAGCCCAGCAAGCTAGGAGAGTATCGTGCACGCATGGCAGAGCTTGGCAAGCTACCCGGGGCATATTGGATATGCCAAAAACAGTAACAACAAGTCTCACAATGGAGACATTTCTAGTGCCCGCTCAAACAAATCAATGAACAATTGGAAAACAGTGCTTCTTTGAATCACTAAATACATGAAATACTGAATAAACTTACTGTATTTAATGCATGCGGGAGTTGGGCAACTCTCCTAGATTTTCAGGGCTAATTCTGACTCTGCCCTCGGGGATTAACCCTGGAAAGATTGGGGGAATGGAGCCTGAATTGGCACACAGCATGCAAGGCACATGCTCTAACTGCTTTACTATTACTCCAGTGCATATTTAATGCAATTAAAAAATATTCAGTGTGATCACTTAGAAATGGCATTCAATGTATTAAACAGGGAAAAAAACTGCATAGGATCTGATCTAAGATTTTGCTAAGAATCCTCATTTGTCAGTCAAAGCAAAGCAAGTAGCTAATCAATACCCATTTCCTGTATGTTAAGTGGGTATTCAGTGTCATGTTAAAAGTCTATTACAGTTATAAGAAAAAAATGTTAACTTGTATTCATTATTTCAGTGCATCTCAAGGAAACCCAGGATGTTAATGTTAGAGTCAGTCAAAATGCACAGTAATTTCTTTGTTTTTAGAAAGTTACTGTTTTAAAATGTTCAGATTTTAGAGTCAAGCAAACTACTAACTACATGATGTGCAACAGAATTCAAGCATCTAAAAATTTAAAAGAAACCCCAAAAGCTAATAATTGTTTGTTCAATTAAGACAATTTAGATAAGAGATTGCTATTTGCTATATCACACTGTTATTAGCAATAATGCTGAATATTGGATCCAGAACATTAGCCTGTACCATGTAGTTTTACAGAGTTTGTCTCCAATATATTAGAGCAAACAGAAGGGAAACATGGGGAATTGAACACTGATTGTTCATTTAAGTAGCTTTTTACAACCTCTGAAGACTAGGACTGGGCTATGCAAATTCAGCATCAAATTTAACAGTTCATCCAGAATTAATTAGACTATTGGGAATTGACTGAGCTAATCACAATCACAGGATACCTTTGTTTATACTGGAATACCAATTTACTCATTTTGCAATGGGGAAAGCATCGGGTTTAGTAAGCAATGTCAGTTCTGAAACTGGAGTCCCCTTTTAATGTACTGTTGAAAGGACTGATGAACAGAAAATTACAAGAAAAGGAGTTGGCTGTTCTCAAGCCTGTCAAAGTCTAATCAGCTAACGAATTGCCCTTTTCAACTCTAAAGACATTTCTGTCTAGAAAGACTTTCTTTTTCTTGTCACTTTCAAGATTACTGACAAATTCTTAGTTCTTAGCCTGTTATTTTTTTCCTTTCTTTTTCCTTCCTTCCTTCCTTCCTTCCTTCCTTCCTTCCTTCCTTCCTTCCTTCCTTCCTTCCTTCCTTCCTTCCTTCCTTCCTTCCTTCCTTCCTTTTTTTCTTTCTTCATTCTTCCTTTTTCCTTCCTTTCATTTCTTTCTTTTCCTCTCCCCTTCCCCCTCCCTCTCCTTTGCTCTCTCCTTTGCTCCCTTTCTTCCTTGCTTCTTTCTTCAGCACATTACTACATGCATCTAGAGCATGACTCAGGATGTAATTAAAAGGTTAGGATATATTAGAAAATATTAGAGCCATCTTCACATCAACATATCCTCCTGTGTCATCAACTTAGCAAATTATGCCTATGAACCAAATATGGCTTACAACACATTTTAAACTTAGTTTCTTTTTATTTATTTTTTTTTCACTTGAGGACACACTCTAATATGTTCAAGGCCTACAACCAGCCCTATCTGCAGAAATTACTCCTTGTGGGGTTACCGTGACCATTAAAATGCCAAGAAATAGAAAGTGTTGGACCGCATGCAATGTAAGCAACTTTTCTATGAACTGTCTCTCTACCCGCTACAATATTTTCTGATAAAGTTGGATTAAAATACTACAGTGCCAATTCAGTCCTGAACAATCAATGCTATCGCCTACTACTACTTTCAGCTATAAAGATAGAGTTGCATAGTTACTACAGAAGTTGTATGGCACTCAAAATTTTTACTCTGGAATTAAAGAAAAAAATTGCCTACTTTAATATTTTTTTTTACCTTTTTTGGTGTGCTTTAATTAAGTATTGGATTATGCCTAATGCTCAGTTTTAGATTACCATGCAAGTGAACACATAAATTGCCATTCTATAGTTTTTCTTCTCTGAGATGACCAAATCAATGGACACTTTTCTACAACTAAGACAGCTGCTATGACTGAAGTCGAACATAAATGAACAAGTAAATGAAATTTGTCCTTTCCAAATGTAATTTCTTATTCATTGATCGTAGCATCTTACCAGTGCTCTCTTCACCAAGTTTACCATGTAGAACAATTTTCTTTTTTTTCTTCCTATCTCTTTAATATGCAATCAAATTCCCAGGACACATTTCTCTACCAGAATGAAAGCAATCTGATTATCCCTTGAAAGTCATTTACAGTAGTAAACTGTGAACTAGCCTGATTTCTAATAGAGTATTAACATTTAATAGGGAGCATTTTAATTCAAATTTATCTTTAACCACTAAACTGTTTAGCAAAAATGCCTCTGAGGAAATGGAAAATCCTCCAAGTAAACCTTGCCAACACGACTAACACATTCTCTTAACTAATGAGAGGGACCTTTATCTGACCAAGAGAGTCTTAACGTTCCCTCAGTTCCAGTTAATATTAGATCGGTTTGGTCCTGAATTACTGACCTCTGAACTGCCTTTACTCAGAACATTTAGTTTAGATTATTTGCAATTATAAAATACTTCTGAGCCAACTTGGGGCATAAATCTCCCAACCTCTTATAATTTAATATCCCAGAAATGTCCTTCTCAAGGACCTGCTGAAGTACCATCAAGGAAGACAGTGCTTATGTCCTAGTCTCCCTACAAGAGCGGTCCATTCCGGTGGCGCACATGAACTTAAGCTGACCCAACTCAACCCAACCTTTGGCTGGCCTTTTTACAGGCTTAGCCCACACTGAAAATGCTATCTTGCTTTTTTATTTTTCTTGCCCTAGTGCAGTTGGAGTCATTCTCTTCTCCTTAATAAGTGGCAGCAAGTTTGTATTTCTACTGTCATTTTTTATATAAAGTCTCCCTTTCCTTATCAACTTGCCAGAGCTATTACTTATTGATAATCAGAAATTATTTTACTTTAGTGGAAAATCTGTTACTGTTTCTACTTTTACATATATGAGAGGGAGTCATAAATTATTTTTGAGAAAATAAGTAATATATCTAGCAAGTCTATAATTCTGAAGAGGTTTTGAAATGAAGGGAACTAGAAATGGGCATTAGTTCCTCTTACCTTCACAAAATTTAAAAAAATATATAAATATGTGATTATTGGTATACATTGGTGGTTTTATTGTTACACATCAAGATAGGATTTTTTTTTAATCTATAAATGAGTAAAGTGTTGATAACTTAATTTGAACTGTTTTTTAGAATTTTCTTGTCCTAATTTTATAACTTTGAAACTACAGGACTTTACGATTCCTATCTGGATGCAGTACAGTCTTAAGTGTCCAGCAAATTGTCTAAGAGCTGACAAATGGTACGTTTATCCGCCTCATCAAAACAAAATCGGGTGTAAGCAATTACAACTTATCTTTGTCTGTAAAGATATTCTTCCTTCCCACACAGCAGAGCCTGACAAGCTACCCATGGCATATTTGATATGTCAAAAACAGCAACAAGTCTCACAATGGAGACATTACTGGTGCCCGCTTGAGCAAATCGATGAACAATGGGACTACAGTGCAGTGCTACAGTGCAGAAATGCAGAAATGGCATATTAGATTTAAGTTACAGAGGTGGCACAATAGGGTATATTAAATTTGATTGAGAAAAGTTTGAGTCATGAAATGACCCATTGAAGATAAGAAAAGCATTCATATCTTGTCACTGAAGGATTCTCCAGAACTTCAGCATTTTTTTTTTTTGGCTTTTTGGGTCACACCTGACTGCTCAAGGGTTACTCCTGGCTCATGCACTCAGGAATTACTCCTGGCGGTGCTTGGAGGACCATATGGGATGCTGGGAACTGAACCCAGGTCAGCCGCATGCAAGGCAAATGCCCTACCCACTGTGCTATCGCTCCAGTCCCAGAGTCAGCATTTTTGAAGCTCATCTGGGCCTCTTCAAATGAGCTTTTCTCTGTCCTGCAATGTTTTGTGTCTTGCTACCTGAATTCAGTTTTAGAAACTCAGTGTGACACAACTGAGCTGTTTGTTACATATTAATGTCAGATAAACAAAAAACTGTTACAATTCACCAAACATACTTTATGCTTTCAATTACTTCGATAAAATTGTTAAAAGTTAGCAATTGGCAAAGTAATACTTGTTTATTCATTTATAAACAAAACAGTATCATATATAGATAAATTGTGAGCAAAACTTTCATTAGCTTTTCCTCCATAAAAATTTGAAAATCAACATAGTGTTTTATTGTATTTTTAAATATCGTATTAGGAAGTGTGACGTTATATGCTCTAAATGCATATAGTTTAATTGCACTTATTTTGGATATAGTTTCACAAATGTAAAATCAAACAGTATATTTTCCCACTTAATTACCTATGTAATCTTAGATAATTCAGAAAAAAGCTTAACATGATATAAAAATAGCAAGTTAAAAACACATTGAAATCCTTAACTAATTCCTCTCATGTTTATCAAGACAAAGGCTTGTAATTAGCATAATTAAATATAAAATATTGTTACACCAACCATATTTTTATTTGGGAAATACTAATTTGTTAGCTTTAAGAAGTAGGATTTACTGTTTTTTAATGAAAGCATAAAATTGCTTGTAGTAATTTATGCAGAAGCACAATACTAAAATTCCAGTGGAAAAAATAATATAATTTAAGCCCAGAGGCATGTTGTATAATAAGATTTTAATACATTGCCATGAAAAACTTACATGAATGTTCTTTAATTTGTTTTTTAATTTAAACCTGGAAACATGATGCAATTTATGCTAATGTATACTGCCGAAGAAAATCTAAAAAACATGCTGTATCCACTCACGTGAGTCATAGAAATCTCCTTTCCCAAGAAAAGGAAAATTTTTAAGAATGGTTTATACTTCAACAAGTACATTATTATCATATTTAAGCTCTTCATTTGTACATGCTGTTTTAACCAATATAAATTAACACGTGACATAATTATGGTGAATACATCACATTGGATCAAGTACTATCTAGCTCCAGGAATGATTCTTATCTTAAAGTCCAATTCTAGGACCTTAAAGTCTTCTCAGATAGAAAATATGGGTTACGGATATGGTTATATCATAGAAATCATATGTATTTCATAGATTATATTAATATTATCAATCTATCATATATGATAGAAATTATTCCAAACTTATTATATACACCTTTTTTGTTAGTACTAGCTTGAAATTATTCATTAGCCCATTAAAAAGTGTACCTACATATTATTTTGTTCACATGTACAAATCATACACAAAAGGAAAATCATCAATTTTATTGGGTTCCGTGTAGTTCTAAAGTTTGTCTCAGAATTTTTCAAAGAATCAATTACACACACTGTCATATTTGCTCAACACAATAATTCTAACATATTTAAATATTTCTAAGATATGTTTTACAAAAATATTTTTGCTATAAATTGTTGCTGTTATGTTTTGTGGTTAGACCGCAAAGTCCTTAGATCTTATTACTGGCTCTGTACTCCGGGGTCTGTACTTAGAGGATCATAAATGATGTTGATGATCAAACGTGGATCAGAAGCATACAAGGGAAACACCTTACCCACTGTACTTTCCCTCCTATAATAAAATCCTTCCATTAACCTTCTTGGTACTTTGGGGTCACATCCAGTTCTCAGTCAGGGCTGTTTCCTAGTTCCATGCTCAGGGATCATTACTAGTGGTGGTCAGTGGGGGAGATGAAGTGCCAGCGACTGAATCCAGGCTGACCACATACAATGTTGGCAACACAGATATCTTCTAAGTTCTATTCGGTAAAAAGTCCCTATGGCATTTTTTTTCTTTCAAAAAATGATGTGTATGAACAAATCCCCTTCTTTTCACATAACACATTAGTTTATTGCATTATTTTTTTATTTTTTTGCTTTTGGGGTCACACCCAACGATGCTCAGGGGTTATTCCTGGCTTTGCACTCAGGAATTACTCCTGGCGGTGCTTGGGGGACCATATGGGATACCGGGGATCGAACCCAGGTCGGCTGCGTGCAAGGCAAACGCCCTACCCGCTGTGCTATCGCTCCGGCCCCTATTGCATTAAATTAAACTAGTGAGGAAACTCTGAGGAAAACAGAATGGACATGAAATATAATTAAAAATGCAAAGTATTCATATTTAATATATTTAAAATAAACCTGTATATGCAGACTATATACAATTAGATATAAAACTGTTACCAATTATTAGCAATTTGCCTTCACAAATGATACATTTAAATAATATAAGCTATGGAGAGAAATTAAATGGAGTAACTATAAATTTGCTCTCCTGTTTTTGCCTCATCATGAAAAAACAGTGGTCCTATTATTTATGCATTTAAACTCAAAATAATGCAACTAAACAATTGCAAAGTAAGCGTCATAGTTTTATGGCCTACTTTTTTTTTACAATTTGGTTTTATCATTACTACTACAACTGATAACATAAATTACATAAATAAATCATTGATAATATACAAAGAGTCTAGTATAATTAAATGACTCCAGTTGAATTCAGAAAGGGCTCTATCATTGCATTTGATCAACAGAAAGAAGAGTACACATTTATCAGAGTTAAAGATATATTTTCAAAATGTACTGCAAACTCAGTGAAAACTAGAGAGAAGTTTCAGATTGATGAAAAGTGAGAAATGGAAAAACAGCAATATTGGGTGAGATTTAATTTAGATAAATGTAAAGTAAGACATAGAAAGAATGCCAGGAGAAAGACAAAAATTGAAAATTATTGGTTAGATGGCATGTTTGGAGATAAACTGTGGCTTATTACAGGAAAGCATTTATATCACACCAGCAGCAAAGTAAAAGCTAAATAAAATGGGCCACATGGGGAAATAATTATGAACTTTGTGTTCAAATATAGAGGACTGTTTTAAGCATGAAGATTTTAAATATTAATTTTAATAAGTAAAATTTATTGTAAGCTAAGTATGTGCTAGATATTGTCTAAATTCTTGGTTTTAGTAGTGAACACTTAAATAACTATTGAAGGAATTGTTGTTCTCATTTGATTCTTCGTCTTCGAGGTTGAAGAATTGGTCTATTGTACAGATATAAGGAAAGGAATAAGGATGATAAAAAATGAATACTTCTGGTCAAAATCTTTAAGAGAATTAAAGGAGCATAGATAACCACTGCCTACTTATAGTATATATATGAAGTATTTTATTAAGAACATATTTGCATTCCAGAGACATAGTTCACAGATAAGGTTCTTGCCTTGCTTATGGCCAGGCACAGCTCAATCTGAACACCACATATGGTCCCCTGAGTATCTCTAGGAGTGCTCCCTAAAAAGAGTTAGGGATTTTCACATGTGGCAAAAAGTACTCAGGTGCGCTGATTACTCAGGTGCGCTGCTACATACAACCCCATTTGTTACTTTAATTGTAATGATCAAGAAATATTTGAGTTAGAATTATTATTCCTCTTTTGTGTCAATGACACGGAAACAGGGCACACGTTATAATCTGCTGAAGTGATAGTGTCATCTGAGTCTACACTGCCCATCTTCTTACATTCCTTTGCTAGTTTTAGGTTTGATAAAACTTACTTTTATTCATTATTTAACACACTTAACAAAGGATTACCAAATCAGCTGAGGTGATGCAAGAATATTTGAATGCCTGCCATCTTCATAAAATATACTAATAGAGTTTTAATAGTTTGAATTATATTTACCTAAAATATAAATTGCAGAGCCTGGCAAGCTACCCGTGGCGTATTCGATATGCCAAAAACAGCAACCATAGGTGTCATTCTCCTGATCTGAAAGAGCCTACAATCATTGAGAAAGATGAGGAAGGAGAGGCTGCTAAAATCTCAGGGCTGAATTGGTTGAACTCTACAGGAAGAAAACATTCAACCCCATTAGAAAATGGGCCGAAGAAATGAACAGAAACTTTTCCAAGGAAGAGATACGAATGGTGAAAAGGCACATGAAAAAATGGCATCACTAATCATCAGGGAGATGCAGATCAAAACAAGCATGAGATATGATCTCATACCGCAGAGTGGCACACACACAAATGAACAAAAACAACCCCTGTTGGAGAGGATGTGGGGAGAAAGGGACCCTTCTACACTGCTGGTGGGGATGCTGTCTGGTTCAGCCCCTTTGGAAAGCATTATGGATGCTCCTCAAAAAAATTAGAAATTGAGCTCCCATTTGATCCAGCAATACCACTTCTGGGAATATATCCCGGAGAAACAAAAAAGTATAGTTGAAATGACATTTGCATTTATATGTTCATCGCAGCACTGTTTACAATAGCCAGAATCTGGAAAATACCCGAGTGCCCGAGAACAGATGACTGGCTAACGAAACTTTGGTACATCTATACAATGGAATATTATGTAGATATTAGAAAAGATGAAGTCATGAACTTTGCATACAAGTGGACCGACATGGAAAGTATCATGCTAAGTAAATGAGTCAGAGAGAGACAGACATAGATAGATTGCACTCATCTGTGGAACATAGAATAACAGAGTAGAAGACTAACACCCAAGAATAGTAGAAATAAGTACCAGGAGGTTGGCTCCATGGCTTGGAAGCTGGCCTCACATGCTGTGGGAAAGGCAGCTCAGATAGACAACGGTAAATTAGAATGTGATTGGAGAGCCTGCGCGGGAAGGGAGATATGTGCTGAAAGTAGACTAGAGGCTGAACACAATGGCCACTCAATACCCCTATTGCAAACCACAACACCCAAAAGGAGAGAGAGAATAAAATGGAATGCCCTGCCACAGAGGTGGGGTGGGGGGGATGGGATTGGGGGTGGGAGAGACACTGAGTTCACTGGTGGTGGAGAATGGACACTGGTGGACGGATGGACTCACAAACACTGTATGAGGGAAACACAAGCACGAATATGTGTAAATCTGTAACTGTACCCTCACGGTAACTCACTAATTAAAAAAAAAATCTCAGGACTGAGTGTAATAGAGACATTACTGGTGTATGCTTGAGTCAATCGACAAACAATGGGATGACAGTGATAGAGTTTAAATACAAAATATTCCATTCACTTCCAAATGCTAGTGAGAAGAAATGAAAATTGTTTTAATGACAATAATACCAGAAAGGTAAGATTCTTTAATCTTCTACACTCCTTCTCTCTCCATCTTCAGAACTATCTCATAATCCAAAATAACTGTCCAATCACAATGCATATTTTACGCAAACAGGATAGATGTGGAATGGAGAAAATCAGCCTTTCTAAAATTTTCATATTCAGTTCCATTTTATTTATAAATATAAAAGGTTGTTTTTGGTTTTTATTTAAATTTTTAGCTTCCACGTGACAGTGCTCAGAGACTACCCTTGGCTCGGTGGTTAGGGGACACTCCTGGTGTTACTACAGGAACCATGTGGTGATGGGGATTGAAACTGAGTCTCTTGCATGCAAAAACTATGCTCAACTTGACTTCTTTTTAGTCCAAGAGCCACCCCCAAATGTATGGGGTAGAGGAATAATTTTATTTGGATTAGTATTATGTTAATTTAATTAATAAAATTCTTCCTTATAATCTATAATAAATTTGTATCTGTATAAAATTTTACTTTGGGGGCCAAAGAGATAGTACAGTGGGTCAATCATTTGCTTTAGGTGCAGCTGCCTTGGGTTTAATCCCTTCCGAGACATATAGAGTTGCCCGACCCTTGCCTGGAATGATCCCTAAGCACAGACAAGATCCCATAGAATCATCAGGTTTGGCCCAAAATTGAAAAAGAAAAATACCCAAACTTGCAAGGATGGTTTAATATCCAGTAATCAATCAACATAATCCATCATATCAACAAAAAAGATAAAAATCATATAATCATATCAATAGATGCAGAGAGCATTTGACAAGATCCAGCACCCGTTTATGATGAAAACTCTCACAAAATGGGTATAGAAAGGACCTTCCTCAATATAGTCAAAGCCATTTATCACAAGCCTACGGCAAGCATCATCCTCAATGGGGAAAAACTAAGAGCCTTCCCTCTAAGAACAGGGATGAAACAAGGATACCCACTCTCTCCACTTCTGTTCAATATAGTACTGGAAGTACTTGCAATAGCGATTAGGCAAGAAAAAGATATTAAGGACATTCAGGTAGGAAAGGGAGAAATCAAGCTCTTGCTATTCGCAGATGATATGATACTATACTTAGAGAAACCTTAAACCTCTACCAAGTAACTCCTAGAAACAATAGACTCATATAGTAAAGTTACAGGCTATAAAATCAATACCCAAAAGTCCATGGCTTTCCTATATGCAAATAATGAGAGAGAAGAAAGTGACATGATAAAAGCAATCCCATTCACAAAAAAATCAAGTACCTCGTTTCCAGCTTAACTAAGGAGGTAAAGAACATGTAAAATGAAAACTACAAAACGCTATTTCAGGAAATAAAAGAGGACACGAGGAAATGGAAAGACATCCTCTGCTCATGGATTGGAAGAATTAATATTGTCAAAATGGCAATACTCCCCAAAGCATTATACAAATTCAGTGCAATCCCTGTAAGGATACCCTTGACATTCTTCAAAGAAATTGAGGAAGTGTTCCTGAAATTCATATGGAACAATAAGCCCCCACGAATAGCTAAAGCAATTCTTTAGAAAAAGAAATGGGAGGAATCAACCTCTCCAACTTCAAACTCTACTACAAAGCGGTAGTCATTAAAACAGCATGGTACTGAAACAAAGGCAGAGCTTCAGACCAATGGAACAGGGATGAATACTCTGACACACACCCCTAAATATATGATCATCTAATATTTGATAAGGGAGCAAGAAATGTGAAGTGGAGCAAGGAAAGCATGTTTAACAAATTTTGCTAGCAAAACTGGACAGCTACATGCAAAAAATGGGCTTAGATCTCCACCTACCACCATTTACATAAGTCAGATCAAAATGGATTAAAGGCCTAAACATCAAACCAGAATCCTTAAGGTACATTGAAGACACAGCCCGAAAAACCCTCCACGACATTGAAGCCAATGGTATCTTCAAAGCTGACACTCCACTGGCCAAGCAAGTGAAAACAGAGGTAAATAAATGGGACTCTCTCAAACTAAGAAGCTTCTGCATCTCAAAAGAAACAGTGACCAAAATACAAAGACAATCTACAGAATGGGAAAGGATATTTACGCTGTACCCATTCAATAAAGGGTTGATATACTTGGATATACAATGCACTAGTTGAACTCCACAAGAAGAAAACTGCCAATCCGATCAAAAAATGAACAGAAACTTTCCCAAAGCAGAAATCCGAATGGCTGAGAAGCACATGAGAAAATGTTCAACATCACTAATCATCAGGGAGATGCAGATCAAAGCAACCATGAGATACCACCTCACACCACAGAAACTGGCACACATCCAAAAGAACGAAAGCAACCGCTGTTGGAGAGAATGTGGGGAGAAAGGGACCCTTCTACACTGCTGGTGGGAATGCCGACTGGTTCAGCCCTTTTGGAAAACAATATGGATGATTCTCAAATAATTAGAAATTGAGCTTCCATTTGACCCAGCAATACCACTCCTGGGGATATATCCCGGAGAGGCAAAAAGGTATAGTAGAAATGACACATGCATTAATACGTTCATTGCAGCACTGTTGACAATAGCCACAATCTGGAATAAGAACAGAGTGCCCAAAAACAGATGACTGGTTCAAGAAATTTTGGTACATCTACACAATGGAATACTATGCAGCTGTCAGAAAAATTGAAGCCATGAAATTTGCATATAAGTGGATCAACATGGAAAGTATCATGTTGAGTGAAATGAGTCAGAAAGAAAGAGACACACATAGAAAGATTGCATTCATATATGGAATATAAAGTAGCAGAGAGGTACAAGCTTGCAATGATGCAATTTCTGGCAGATATTTCTCTGGACTTAGTTACTAAAATACTAAAATACAGAAATCCAAAACCGGCCGGCTGCTATTGCAGCTGCTCGACCTCATATCTCTTCATTTTCAGTAATGGAAAACAAATTATCAAATGCTTCCTTTTCAGCAGGTCCGACTTTGGAGGGAGAAACTCCAAACAATAATAGTGAGTTTTTTGTTGAAATATTGAATTTAATCAAAGTAAAGTGAAAGTAATGTAAAATTTTTCAGTTACATAGGTGGGGGGGGTTCGGGGAGGTGGGGGAGTGGGGGGAGATATTCTGTGGTTCTTGGTGGTGCAATATGTGCACTGGTGAAGGGATAGGTGTTCGAGATTGTATAACTGAGAATTAAACCTGAAAGCTTTGTAACTTTCCACATGGTGATTCAATAAAAAAAAATAATAAAAAAATGCCAGAAATAAAGCAACAACAAAATGAAATACCTTAAGGAGACACACACATCGCAGTAGTCTGCATATGTCAGCATTTCAGTCTCGATACAGCTTAGTTACCAGTGTTTCCGGTTCTCATACATTATGTAGTTTTTTTCATTTCTAATTCACCATAAGTATAAAAGCAGTTAGTTTCTTATATAAAATATTTATGGGCCAAAAAAATTAGTGGGCAATAACAATAGGAATACACCAATCAAGAAAAATACAGGAGGGTGAGAAAAAAAAAAAAAGAAAGAAAGTGATGAATCGGTCCTGGAAGAGTTAATAGTGGAGAATGTCCTTAGTCTGAGGAGGGAGGCCTAAGCACTAATTCAGGAGGTTTCTTTGAGTTTACTTTGCTTTATAGTGCCAAGCAAACTAGACTAAAAAAAATTGACACCAATCAACTTTTTGATAAATACCATTAAAATGACAAAAATTAAAGAGAGAAACATATTACAAGAGAGACATTACTTAAAGTGGCAAGAGAGGAACAATACCTCTAGCACAAAGGCGATGACATAAAATTCACAACAGATAGCTCATATGAAACCCTATAGGAAAGAGGGAACAGAATGACATAATCAAGTTACTCAATGAAGACATCCTTCAAGCCAGAGTCCTTTACCCCTCTAGACTGTCATTCAGATTTGAGGAAGCATTCTCAAATGAACAAGAACTGAAGACATTTGCGGCAACAAAAGCAACTCTAATGGCAGTACTGGATGGCCTTGTATAAAACAAGTCTGGACCAGAAATAGTTAAAAAAAAAAAACTTAAGCAGGTTCTTTAAATAAAGAGTCTTGAGTTTCTCTCTCACAATGTATTTACCCTAAACATCGCTGGGACAGACACATAGTTCACTACACTGGGTTCTTATGTTAGCCCCTAAAAACTACAGAGTGGTACAAAAGCAGATAAATTGCCATTTCACAATTTCTGCATTCCAGGAACTGCTTCAATTTCACACTTGTACTCTGATATTCCAGGAGATAGCCTTGTTTTCTCAAATTATAGCTGTCATTTGGTTGTTTGGTGATGGAGACTGAATGTGGACAAAACCTATTTTATTATTAGAATGACATTAGATCTCTTTAACAATTTTTATCACATGAACAAAATATTTTTATTATAGGTACACAAAAGTGTACATATATAAATATAACAGATGGTTATATACATATGTACTAACAAAGTATTAAGTATGTCAGAATATTTAAGAAAATAAATTACACATATTTGAACAGTAACCCTGTTAGGATAGAGACACTTTCCCCTCTCTGTGTGATATTTCACTTGTCTTGCTATTTTGATTCAGTCATATATTTTTTTTTAATGTTTCTTTTTATCTTTTTTTCTTTTTTAAAAATATTTATTGAATCACTGTGAAATAGTTACAAGCTTTCATGTTTAGGTTACAATTACACAATGATCAAACACCCATCTCTCCACCAGTGCACATTCCCTACCACCAATATCCTGGGTATACCCCTTTTTTCCCACCCTCCCACTGCCTCCATGGCAGACAACATTCCCCATATTCTCTCTCTACTGCTGGGCATGATGGCTTGCAACACAGACACTGAGAGGTCATCTTGTTTGTTCTATTATCTACTTTTGGCACACATCTCTCATCCCAACTGGTTCCTCCAGCCATCATTTTCTTAGTGATCCTTTCTCTATTCCATCTGCCTTCTCCCCTCTGCTCATGAAGCAGGCTTCCAGCTATGAGGCAATCCCCCAGGCCCTTGTATCTACTGTCCTTGGGTGTCAGCCTCATGTGATGTTACTCTATACTCCACAAATGAGTGCAGTCCTTCTATGTCTGTCCCTCTCTTTCTGACTCATTTCACTTAGTATGATACTCTCCATGTCTATCCATTTATAAGCAAATTTCATGACTTCTTATCTCCTAACTGCTGTGTAGTATTCCATTGTGTAGATGTACCAAAGTTTCTTTAACCAGTCATCTGTTCTTGGTCAGTTGGGTTGTTTCCAGATTTTGGCTATTGTGAACAATGCTGCAATGAACATATAGGTACAGATGTCATTTCTACTGTGGTTTTTTGCATCCTCGGGATGTATTATTCCCAGAAGTGGTATTGCGGGGTCATATGGAAGCTCAATTTCTACTTTTTGAAGAACTGTCCATATTGTTTTCCAGAAAGGCTGGACCAGTTGGCATTCCTATTGACTGTTGACTCTGGATTTATCCCAGAATTACAAACGTTCCCTTGAACAGCATGGAGAGTGACTCCTGAGCACAAAGCCAAGAATCAGCCCCGAGCACTATCAGAGATAGCCCCACAATAACAACCTAAAATACAGAGCAGAGAAATTGCCCAGAGGGTATGTGTACATGTTCGACCTGGTTTGATCCCAGCAGCATGTGTAGTAACTGAGAAGACCACAATGCCATGAAAATAGAAAGTAATCACAGTAAGAAGATTGTGGAAACTTCTAACACTTGGAAGCTGAAAAAACACTGCTAAAATATAATTGTATCAAAGACAAAATCAAGAAAGAAATAAAAAGATTCCTTGAAACTAATGAGAATGAGACACAAGCTACCAGAATCTCTGGACTATAGGAAAAACTGTGTTAAGGGGGACATCCATAACAAGGCAGGCCGACATGAAGAAAGAAGTAAAAGCCCAAATCAACAACCTAAACCACAACTCAGAAATCTGGATAAGAAACAGCAAACAAACCCAAAAAAATAGGAGAAGGAGGAAAATAATAAAAACATAGCAGAATTCAGCAAGATAGAAAGCAATTCAAAGAATCCTTAAAATCCAGAGCTTTTTCTTAAACAAATAAATAGATAAGTAAACAAAATAAGTAAACCTTTACTAGGCTCATGAGGTGAAAAATAAAAAAGTTTAAATAAACTGGATCAGAGATGAAATGGAGTAATAACAATGGATCATTCAGAAACTCAAAATACAATGAGAGGTTACTATCAACAACTCTCTGTTCTTATCTGCAAAACCTAGAAGAAATGGAAATATTCTTAGTCATGTCATCTCCCCAAACTGAAGGCGGTGAAATAGAAAGGCTAAACAGGACATTTACAAGTAAGGAAATTGGTACATTAATGAAGAATCTCTCCAAGAGCAAAAGTCCCCTTTCAGATGGATTCACTGGTGAGTTCTATCGAAGCTTCAAAGAAGATTTACTGCCTATAATCCATAAATTCTTTTTTTCAGTCATATATTTTACTTTTATTAACACTTAACTCTATAAAACCAATTGAATATATTCAAGAGTAGCTTAATCTTATTATCATTATGAAGCTACTCTTTAGCTTTACCAATTAAGATAATAATAAGGAGCATATAGATTTGTTCTTTTTTTTATTTTTGGGTCACACCTGGCTATGCACAGGAGTCACTCCTGGCTCTGCACTCAGGAATTATGCCTGGCAGTGCTCAGGGAACCATAAGGAATACTGGGAATCGAACCCGGGTCGGCCGCATGCAAGTCAAATGCCCTACCTGCTGTGTTATCACTCCAGCCCCATATAGATCTGTTCTTAAAAAAAAAAGTTGTGCACAGTGAAATTTAGGATGGACTCACATACTTAGAAAAAGACTACGTGTGCATACAATGAATGCCTAAGGACTATTAGAAGTAGATGAAAAACTTGGGATAAGAAGAGTGGGGAAAAAAAAAAGTGTTCATTGTTCATAGTCTATTTCCAGTGCTGCTGTGTGTCCTCCCTACACAATTAGGTAACAGTCATATCTTCCGGGTTTTAATAAGAATACCAGTTTTGGAAGTTAGATCTGCTGTACAATTATTTAGTTTCTCTCTAAACTTCCCTGCAACTCTGGATTACAAGTGTGTCCTTCACTTTATTATTTAATTTTCCTTTTACCTGGAGTAAAAAAATCAATTCTTCTGTATCTTAGACAAAGATTATGTGGGGGAAAGGCTCAATGGAGCAGAGGTGAGACCACAACTGACTCTCTTGTAAGGGGACAGGTAAAGTGGCATATTAGGGGAAAAGCAATGCTACAGGGACTGTTGTAAAGCACATTTATTTATTTATTTATTCATGTATTTTTTGTTTTTGCGCAACAAACACTCAGAAATTATTCCTGTCTTTATACTCAGGGTTCACCCCTGACAGTGCTTCTGAGATCATAGAGTGACAGAGTGACAGAGATTCAAACCTGGGTCAGCCATGTGCAAAGCAAGTGCATTACCAGCCATAGAATCTGTATAGCCCAACCCATGTTTTTTTTAATGCAAATAAGCAAAAATTATGCTTTACTTCTTGAGTATATGCCCTAAAATATTTTAAAAATACTTACTTTTGTTAATATTTATAGATGGATGCTGATTTGTATGGATACATATATGCAAATATATGTAATACACTTGTTATTTCAACAAAATATATTTTGAGGGAAACGAAATAATTTTATTGAAATTAAGTAACAGATAAATGTGAGAGGAGAAATATGAGAGATACATGTCCATATAAGAATACAGCCTTCTCCAGGGTGGGAAAAGTCAATAAAAATATTTTTAAAATGTTAGTTTCTTGTCCATTGAAGTATTTATGCTACTGTAGCACTGTAACACTGTCCTCTCATTATTCATCGATTTGCTCGAGCTGGTACCAGTAACATCTCCATTGTGAGACTTGTTACTGTTCTTGGAATATTGAATATGCCACGGGGAGCTTGCCAGGCTCTACCGTGCAGGCAAGATACTCTTGGTAGCTTGCTGGGCTCTCCTAGAGGGGTAGAGGAATTGAACCCAGGTCGGCAGCATGAAAGGCAAACGCCCTACCCGCTGTGCTATTGCCCCAGTCCATTTATGTTACATAATTCTGAATGTTTTTCTATAACAGTTGTGAATCTATACAATAAATCTAGCTATGGTATTCTTGTTTCATTGCATTTTATAAATGTTTGTTGTCAGAATTGTGGGAATTGTGAATAATACTGCCTGCCTATTATTCTTTAATAACAGCTTTCTCATTATAAAGCTTTTTAATTGAGATCCTTAGGTTTACCAGATAAGCAGTGACATAATTTGCAAACAATAATTTACTTTTTCTACCCCTACTTCTTTCTAGTTAGATTAGACCCATTATGGTTAGTTAATTTCTAAAAAATAGCAAATTACTTGTCATGGACTGCTTCATTTTTTGCAGTGTGGATTTGGGTGATAAACATTTAAAGTGTGTGTCAATGTATGCTGTTCATGATACATCCTTTTTAGCATTTTGTAAGTTTTGCAAATAAAGAGCAACTATTCTGAGCAGAAACAAAATAATGCCTGAAAAAATCTTCATTTTTCTAGAAAAAAAAATGAACAGGTTTGTACTTTTTCATAGAGTAAAAGATTCTTATGAGAAATGAACTTTCATCCAATTCTACTGACAAATAGTTCAGTGTCTACTCTCTCAAACTATGGAACAGTGGGAAGCCCTCACATGAAATCACTGAGCACTGGAAATGTCGCTAGTTTGAACCTAACATGCTATGAGAATCAAATATACAGCTTCATAGACAATTCAAAAGATATGACTTCTGTTTGCTTATTTACCTTTCAAGTAGTGATCATGGGCACCATAGTCCTCCAGGAAAATCTTGGCCGATGCAGTAAACAAGTCAATGCCAGTGCCTGAGGACATAGTAATACTCAGGCCCTATGGTTCTGGGGGTAAATAGGAGATTCTAGGACTACACCAGTTCTGGGAACCTAAAGTGAGGTATGACCTTTACTCCTGTTTTTGTTCTGACCCCACAATAAAGATCCTATTAACAATGAATACCTTCTTCACTCTGCTACAACAAAATATTTTGATATATCTATATATTTCATAACAAGAATATGTTGAGAAATATGTATTATTGATTAATTTTGCCATCATGTAGTTATCATAAAGCCCTCATCACCTTTGGGAATTCCACTGATGACTATCTTGAATGTATGTTTCCAGATGATATGGCATAATTCTCGTTGATTCACCTGAAACCTAAGCCAGGTTCTGTATTCAGTCCTTGATCTTCTCCACTAACTGATTCAGTATCTTCTTTAGTTGCAGCAAGAGTCTACATTGAGCTAAACTTCCCCAAGCTCTCATAACTAGCTTCTTGTTGTTCCAGTACTTTACTTTCTTTCTTTTTTTTTTTTTTTTTGCTTTTAGGGTCACACCCAGCGATGCTCAGGGGTTACTCCTGGCTTTGCACTCAGGAATTACTCCTGGCAGTGCTTGGGGGACCATATGGGATGCCGGGGATTGAACCCAGGTCGTCTGCATGCAAGGCAAACGCCCTATCCGCTGTGCTATCGCTCCGGCCCCTCCAGTACTTTACTTTCAATGTGTGTGAAATAGTATGCTTGAAGTCACTGAGATTCTCACTGTGCCAGATCACAAAAAGTTTTTAATTTGTAAATTGCAACAGCATCCTCAAGAAAGAATTCATTCCCCAACCTGTAAAGTCTTGAAATCTGGCAGTGAAGTAACCTCCTTTTAGGCATCTGTTATTCTACACAGCTCTTGCCATAATTTAAGATTGTTTTCTGCAAAGTAATATTCCAACAAAATAATATTAATGCAAAATCAGCTAATCTAGGGTGTTTTTTTTTCCCAGCTTCTTTTTATTGGGATTTCCAGCACTGCTCATTTCTCATAAAAAGTAAATTATCTTGAATATTTATTCCCCAGTCCCACTCCCTGAACTTAGAAAAGGTAGTAAAATCTAGTACTGTTGCTAGGTCTATTTTTTTTTTTAACATAGCAATAAACTTTTTCCTCCTTGATTGAGAATTCGCAAGGTGCTCGGATAGATACATTTTCTTTTTTTATTTTCAACCAATGTATCAATTTTCCTACATCTGACACAGGCCATTTTCACTGTATTTGCTAGATTTCAAGTAGTAGATTATGAATAGGTTCTATTATTTAGTTCTTTTTCTCCAAAATCATAGCTATGGTAAATAGAAGATAAGCTTGGATGGAGAAATGATGGATTGGCATGCAGTGATAACCACTAATGATTTTCAACTTACACAATCCTTATTGGACATTTATAATTTTATTCTCAATTCAATCATTTGGCATACCATAACTAGAAATATGTGTAGAGTTCTTTGATGGTTAGAAAGGATTATGAACATAATTAAAGCAAGATGAGAATATTGTGGTATATCATGGCATATTCTATATGCCAAAAACAGTAACAATACCAGGTCTCATTCCATTGACCTTGAGTGAGAAAGCAATCATTGGGAAAGACGAGGAAGGAGAGACTGCTAAAATCTCAGGGCTGGGACAAATGGAGATGTTACTGGCACCCACTCAAGCAAATGGTTGAACAAGGGATGACAGTGATATAGTGATACAGTAATGATGACAACAGATACGGACATATTTTAATATCTGTTTTGGTGATTTATATATTTATATATTTTCTTTGTGTGAATATTTATTGAAGCTTGCTCTTTGGGCCTACATTCCACTTCAACATGTATGTATCATGCTTGCTTATCAGCATGTTGCTTTGCTTGCTGGTCTTGCTATTTGATCTCTCTCCCCTCACATTTTTCCAATGAGCTTCAATAATTTTTTCTACTTACATCAAAACAATATTTTTGAAGTCCTTTTCTCATTTTAAAAATATTTATTCTATCTTTGTATTTATTGTAACAATTTTTGTATACTGTACTCATAAGTTACACTTTTATAATTGCTCTTCTGTATATTTTTATATTTTTGTTGCTAGATACAAAAAGTTTCATGTGTTAAAAAATTGCCAATTATCCTGTTATTTTATTATTCTTAATAAATTCCTACTTATCTTGTTTATTTTTGTTATTTTTGTATTGAAGAATAAATTGTAAAATTAAATGCCATGGCACTTTTTCTCTATTACCTTCCAACAATTTCATAGGTTTAGCTCTTCATTCAGTTTAGCTCTTTAACCTATTTTCTATGTAAAGTGGAGGCTCAGTTTCATTCTTTCACGTGAATCTGTTTGTGGAGCATGCTTAACTGAGATGACTCAGTTGAATTCTCATTGAATTCTCATTATATATCTGTTTGAAATAAACAGACCATAAATGTTATATGTATCTATTGTAATCTGGGCTGGAGCTATAGCACAAAGGGTAGGGAGTTTGCCTTGCATGAGGCCAACCCGGGTTCGATTCCTCCATCCCTATCAGAGCACCCGGTAAGCTACTAAGAGTATCCTGCGCACATGGCAGAGCCTTGCAAGCTACCCGTGATGAATTTGATATGCCAAAAACAGTAACAAGAAGTCTCACGATGGAGACATTACTGGTTCCCACTCGAGCAAATAAATGAACTGGATAACTGTACTATTGTCATGCAATTACTCTATTAATTTAAGCAGCTCCTTTTTATGTATATATTTAGGACCATACCTTTCAAGTTCAGTGCTATTTTCACTTTTTTGTTTTTCATTTCATACCTGGCTATCCCTATCTTCAGTTTAAGGGCAGTGCTTGGGGTTGAATCCAGGCAGTTCCAAGGACAGAATCTGGTATTTTTACATGCCAATTGTACAGTAAGCTTTTCGAGCTACCTCTCCTGACCATCATATCTTTGTTTGGTGGGTTAGTACTGTATTTTGTTTTTTTGAAATCTTTTTCTATTTTGCTCAGAGATTTCTTCATAACTGATTCATTAAGAGCATGCTACTTAATTTGCATATATTTTAAATTCTGCTATTTAATTTATTTTTTCTAGCTTATTCTATTAAATTGTGATTTTTGTACTTTAAATGTATATACTTTCATATTTAGAATAATATTGTATGTATGATACACTTTTTGATACATTTATAAATTTCTGTCAATGCTTCTCATAAATTGGAGTTGTGATTATATGACTCAAACCAATTCATGAATACCATTGTAATAGTCTATATCACGGTGATTCAATAAAAAAATTAAAAACACTTATTTTTTAAAATGGAGTTCTGTAGTTGGTTTAGATATGTTCGTACTTATGATATATTTTTGATGAATTGGCATTATAATATGTATGTAGGTGTTCCTTTTCACTTCTAACAATTTTGAGAAGTCTATTGCACTTGGTATTACTATTGTATCCTAGACGTTCTTTAGCTTTCCATGAAATATTGTTTTCTATTATTTAACATTCAACATATTTGTATCTTAATCTACTATGAGTGCCTGGTAGACAATCTCAGGTGATACGCCACAATACAGACCAAAATTAATTACTATAAGGGCAATTTTCATATAATTGTCTGGTTTGAATGAAACATTCATATGCAACATATACATATATCTTCTTCTTTTCCATCATTATTATATTCTTTTTTGTTTGAGGCTCAGGGTTCTATCCCTGGAACTATGAATCAGAGAGCCCCTGAGTGTAGCTGGGGATAATCTATGCTACGCAGCAGCAAATAAGGACAACAAAATCAATTAAATTCTGGTCATTTCCTTTGTGGTACATAAAATACCATTCTATAAAATTCTGTAGCATGCAATTGTATAAAATTATTTTGATTTGCTGCATTTATAAGCCCACATTTTACAGTGTTTATAATATGTTAATCATAGAATCAAGACTGATTTCTACTTAAAATGAATGTTTCAATAATGCATTCATTTGTCTATTCTATTAGCAATTATGTGACTTTGGCACTTTTATTTTTTCAAATTATATTCTATTGTTTTCTCAAAGATAATTCTAAAATTTTAAACTAATAACACTTTTGTAGCTATACTGATTATATCTGGAATTAAAACTGAATTAAGCTTTCATTCATTGCATTCATTTGGTTTTCCTGTTTAGAATGCAATTTTAAAGTAATTACCTCTTAAAGCCACAAAAGCATGCCTATAGTTTACAGACGGTTTCAACTCTAATAAGTATAATATGATATGCATATGCATGCATGGACAGATGAATTTCAATGAGGAGTCAAATATTTGATAAAAATAAGTAACTTATTGCAAAATTTATGACTGATTCAAAGTTACATTTATATAGCTTATTAAGGTAGGTGTTTTTTCCCTTCATTTTAGGGTACACTTGACAGTTTCCACATATTCATAATCTATTTGATAAAATAAATATTGTATAATTTCTACTATATGACAAAATTGTCTTTATTTATGTAATATATATTATATATGTACTGCATAAAAACAAAGAGCAGCAATATAAATGTGTATATTATAAAATAATACTTTATATGTAGTAATATGCACATAAATATATTCTGAAATTGGCACTGCTAATTGAGTCCTAGAACATTGACAGTTGAATTATTCTTCTTAAATCCATGAATAGTTTTATTTACAAAGGTGTGTATAATGCCTTTATATCATTGAAATTTTTCATACAGGGTTAAAGCAAACCCATATTAAAACAAAGAAATTTGTGGTTCAAATGAAAATCCATCTCCATCCTTGAATTTATGGGGAGGACAATAAGGAAGATTAATAGTGATAATCACTTATTTCTTTTATTTCCAGGTCAATCTAGCTTATTTGAAGTCTATTTAAAAGTTGTCTGACCTAACATTTCTAATTCTTCTTTCCGTAGCCAAGTATTGGAGTTTTTTAAAAGCTCTCATGGACATAATTAATTATTAGTGGATATTTATCGAAGGAGAGCCACATAGTTATGCCACAGAAATGAATGCTGTCCACTGCACTATTTTGCATTACATTCAGGATTTTCCACCCACTGAACTTTACTTTCTATGACATCCTAGAATGAGAGAACAAAATCAGCCTGAATATAATCAGACAGTGATAACAATCATAGATAAGTCCAGCTCTCAAAATAAATATTTTCCAAAGTCAGACCTGCTGTTGAAATCGAAAACAGCCTCCTTTTATTATTTCTTCTATCACACCACTTATTTCTGATTCACTTTTCTTTTCTGCCTTCCTCTAAAAATTTATTGACTTAAGTGATTGTTAAATCTCTCTTCTTTACAGCAACAACAGCAAAGCACAAAGCGAAACACTACTTCCCCTTGTCCGTCTGCAGATGAACACTGATAGAGTTGTTACAGGCTAAACTGTATTCTCAGTTCCTACGTGGAAGTCCTAACCCCGGTACTTCTGAATGTAAGTACATTTGGAGATAAGTGTTAGAGGGATAAATAAATTAAAATGGGGTGTTTACTGCAGGCCCTTATCCAGTATAACTGGTGTGCTCATAAAGGACAACTATCTGAATCCACTGTGAAAAGCAGACAAAGCAGAGAGAGAGAGATGGAGAATTCCCAAATGCTCACAGTTTGATTGTTTCTAGAACTGCAAGAAAATGCATTTCTGTTGTTAAAGCCTCCATATCTGTGATATTTTGGGCAAAGGGTTGGTATTCCTGAATATCTATGCTTCTTCTTGCTGTAGAAATTTAATAAGCTATTTATGTTCAGGCCATTTTTGTCCCTGGTGGTATTTAGGTATTGGGTTTTATCATTCGATTCCTGAGGTTCAAACCCAACCCTGAGATCAGGTAAGAAGCAAAATGTTTATAACATCTCTAACTTTTGAATTAACATAATTTTATACCCCATTCTCCCCCATTCCCGCTCACCCATGCCCCATGTATGTAGAAGTGCATAAGGGTAACCTTTAAATGGGTTACCTAGTGGAACACTGACTTCTCATTTGGTAATTTCTTTATTTTCCAAACATGAAATAGGTTCTTAAAAACCCCAGAACCAATGTTGCTGAACAACTTACACTTTTTAATATTACATGATTAATCTACAGATCAGATCAATATAGGAAACTAGTTAATTTCTCAGTTGCCTACTTTAATATGGAAGCATACGAAGAACTGATCCTTACTTTAACTGCTGTGGTATCCCTTGACATTCTTTGAACTTGAAAATTTCCTGTCTAGCTATAGGCCTAAGAGATACCACAGGAGTTAAGGCACATGTCTTATATTCAGTTCAGCTGCAGTTCAATCCCTGGCACTACAAGGTCCTGTGAAAACGACCTTGTATAACCGTGGAGGCCTCCCAAATACTACCAGTGGATGGTGTGGGTAATTCCTGGCACCAAGAGCAAATAGCACAGCATCCTCAGAAACTGCATGGCATCCCACTTGCCCAGTTATCACAGGTTATTAGATAACATTGTTTTGTCCTTTCCCCCACTGCAGGGAACTTAGGTTTATTGAGTTACACCCATCACACTGCTCCTGAGGGACTCTCATTCCTCTGTGTTTATCTTTAACTTCTCCTTCGTGTTCTGCTTCCCCTATATGTTAATCAATAATTTCCCCAAATCAGACCCTGTGACTTGTAAAGTCAGATTCTTCTGCGGACTCTCAATTTTATATGTGCAAGAGAAATACTGCTTTTCTCTTTCCTTATGTCCTTTGCATAGTTTACTTTAGAGCAATGACCTTTTTTTAGAGACACAGACACAGGATGACAGTAATGCTGTGCTTTTGTAAATTGGGAGTTAATTGACTCCAAATAATATTAACTCCTGGGCATCTGCCATATTTACATGACTTAAGAAGGCTCAGTCCCCTTTACTTCTTAACACCCCAGCTGGGGTTAGGAAAGACTAACCTGGTCTGATGGTCTGATGACCGGGGTCTGTAATTTATAGAAAGATGTTCCCAGGAGACCCACCCTTTAAGCTTAATATATCTCTCTTGTGTCCATACAAAATGACTAAAGATATTATTATGAAGTAAATTTGTGATGACTGTTCAACTGCATTTGAACCAAGGAAAGGAGAAACACTCCTTAGATGGAATTCTGCCTTTGGGCAGATGTCCTAGCAGGATGAGAATTTTTCCAAGAAGATTCCTCAGAAGGAAGAGCTTTACAACAGGTTGATTGTACTGCCACACCTCTGTGTAACTGATATCCACAACCCTTCCTAATCTCTTTATAACTAACTCTGTGATCATGGAGACTGGAATAAAAAGCGACTTATCACCAACCATCCTGACCACCATTTCCTACTTTGTTTGCCCATCGCTTTCTGCCAGTCAATGTTGGGAGGTTATTCTTGGCCACTGAATTCATGTGTTGAGCTCCCATACTTTGAACGCACACCAGATCACTGGGGTAAGAGCCTTTTGGGAGCACATGCATGCGTGTGTGCACACACACACACATGCACACACACTGAAAGCCTAGGAGAACACACTTTGGGAAGTTAAATTCTTAGACCTAATTAGTAAGACTTTTCAGGTTTTAATTTTTTTTCTATAAACTTCTAACAAGGACTAGGGAACTAAAAGCCACTTCTAGATTTCTTTTCTAGTAATGAATGTTTACAGGTAAAAAAATATATATATGTATATATACATATTTTTAAAGCACACTGTGAACTGGATATATAAATACATCACAATGTGCAAGAGGCTCATTACTGACTACTGTTTAAACATAAATTCTAATAGTCAACTGCTTAACTCAGACAAGAAAGTTACACTTTGCAATTATCTTTTTTCAGATTTTAGATCATTTTTCTATTTGAGAACATCTGTTTCTTTTTTGTGGGAGTGGGGCACTCACAGCTGGTATTACACAAAGACTACTTATCCTTGGTTCTCGGTTGGTGGTGCTGGAATGTACATATTCTGTGCCAGGGATCAAATAGGGTATCAGTGTGCAACAGAAACATCTTTGCATCTCTATTATCCCTCCAGCCCCAACACCCTATTCTGTGTTTCCCTCTATATTATTGCTGCAGTTTGTTACCTAATAACTTGTTTTATTCTTAAAATTCAAACATTGTTTTATTCTTAAGTGGTATTCCCTATTCCTTTAAAAAGCTTCCTTGGGGGCTGGAGAGATAGCACAGCGGGTAGGGCGTTTGCCTTGCACGTGGCTGACCCAGGTTCAAATCCCAGCATCCCATATGGTCCCCTGAGCATGGCCAGGGGTAATTCCTGAGTGCAGAGCCAGGAGTAACCCCTGTGCATCGCCAGGTGTGACCCAAAAAGAAAAAAAAAAAGCTTCCTTGAATTTCAGATTGGTTTATATATAACTTTTATAGATATAGAAGTATTATAATATCTTCATATTACATTAATTTGAAGTGATCTAATACATACAGATGCAGGTATAAAATATTACATATATTCTCTATAGTCTTCTATAAATTGATTTATGTATAATTTTTATTTGTAACTCCATGTTAGGCACAATGTAGAGTCATTAAAATATTTTGCAAAGAGCTAAGTCAGTTCATGGTAACCTAATAAATAAAATGAAAATATTTGTTTTACAAAAGGAAACAATGTTTTCCTTTGTAAATATATATATATATAATTAAATACATTATTAGTACCATCATAGAAAAATGCAAAAGCTAATGGAAGAGCCAATTTAAAAAAGAGAAGGCTCATGAAAATATTAAAATATAAAATAAAAAATATCTTTACTATATTCCAATAAATATTGAATTTTAATCAGAATTGAATGCACTTTGGAAAAGAGAATAAATAAATCATGAAGAAAATTTAACTTTTCCCTAAATTTTGAATTTAGGGGCTGGGACAACATTACAACAGGTAGGCACTTTCCTTTCAGTTGGTCAAACTGGATTCGGAACCTGACACTCCCTATGATCCCCTGAGCACAGCCAGCCAAGAGTAATTCCTGAGTGCAGAGCCACTGAGCATTGCTAGGTTTGCCACCAAAACAAAACAAATTTTGAATTTTCATTTATGACTAGACTGGTTTGTATTGCATGGTATATCAAACTTTCACCATTAGAAAATAATTTTGCATGTCTAAGAATATCAAAGACAATGTCTGCCTTGACAACTTTCTTTTTAGAGTTAATGAGGATAGCAAGATTTTATTATTATGTATTATATAAAATATTTAATGGATGTTATGGTAATTATATTTTAATTAGAAAAAAGGCTTTTAATATTTTTGTACTTTAGAAAACAGGATTACATAACTAAATAGCCAATCATTGATTTTATGTTGTTAAAACTTAATTTAAAAATTAAGCATGAATATGGAAAAAATGCCTCATTCCACAGGCACCTGTCAAGACAACTACCAAATTCTGCAAAAATATTAGGAAAGTAGGGAGATAACACAGGATCTCAGTGAATACTTTGTATACTGGGGACCTTTGTTTGATCCTCAGTAACTCATGGACCGAGCAATATTGGGTATAGCTTTGATGGCTCCTAAATATTATCAATTTGACACTGGTGGCCAGGAGAGGCTCTAGAACCGCATCCTCAGGTCCTGACATTAAACCATCTTTCCTGAGCACTATTTGGTACTCCAACAGTAAGCAAAATAATAATAATAATAACAGTAATAATAATAATAATAAAATAATGATTTCATAATATAATCATTATAAAATCATTATATTATCATGGTGTAATATTATTACATATTATGACATGTATTTTATTATATATAATATTATGTACTATAGTATATGCACTATAATATAATATCAATGTGATATTATATAATGTGATATAATAATTATAATTTTTAATGAAATTATAAATCTATTCATTTAAGAATTAATTCTTCATTAAGAACCGGGGCTGGAGAAATGGCTAAGGGATCAAGGCATAAGCATTGCATACAGAAGCCTGAGTTTGATTTGCATGATCCCCAATCCAGCACTGCACAATGAGGTTTGATTCTGGTGGTGTCTGAACAAACGTAGGGGAGTTCTGGTAGCCACAGCATATTTGGGTTCGAGCAGCATATTGCTAAGTTGAGAACTGAATTCCCTACTCTGTTGACTGAAGATGGCTAGAAATAGCTGATTCGTCCCTTAGAATTGTATAAAGGTGGCCTCATCCAATAAAAAACAAAATAAAATGGAACATTGCATTAGCTTATGTTTAGCTAGAAAAATAAAAAATGTTTGTGTTTACAATAGGCGATCACTGTTTATTATATTTATCATTTTTATTTAGCAGTGTTTAACTTTAAACTTTAAAATAGTTTATAATGACTTTAATAATATTTTGAAAAGGGGTGATGTAAAATACTATTTATTGAATTAGTCTAATTTTTAGACATAACTTTTGCTAAAAACTCTCGGAGCATATATGTTCAATGGTTATTCTTATGTTTCTATTTCTATAAGGAATGCTCTCATATAAGAAAAGAAACAGATACTATAAAATATTTAATAATATTGAGAATTCCTTAGGTTTTATTATCCCAAATATATATCAAATTCAACATGTCTGAAGATGAAATATTGCTAACATATTTCTTGCATTAGACTAAGAGTGGCTTTTAAATTTAAAATAATAGAATATAAATTTAATAAAATTGCTCAGATCAGTTACCAGTATACATAAGATACATTTGAATTAAGTATCATATTTAAACTAGTGATCTATCATTTGGAATAATTCACATGCTAGATTAAACTAGGCTCTGAAAATAGTCTTTACAAATTGAAATAGTCACTTTAGCATGTATCACTCATGGTTAGCATTTCATGAAACAGACATGTAACAGTAAATGATTAACACATGTCTACTTATTAGACAACAATTTTTAAATTATATTACTTATATAGATGTTATAATAGTACTAAAATACAACATTTTACTGTGCACATGTTCTAATGCATTCATTTAGCAAATACTTCATCTCAGAAAAGTACTTTCCTTCTATAGATTAATTTATTCAGAGAGAAATACCTTTCTAGAAATACAAATTGATTATAATTAGCAATAGTTACATGATACTTTTTAATTCTGAAGCGAGAAAATTAATTTTTACAAGTCAGAAAAACATTGTACTGAAATAAATTTTAAATCTAGTTTCTTATACAAATACCTATTATGCCAGACATGCATTATTGAGAAATTATGTTTGTGAAATTAATGACTAGGTTTTTTTTACTAACAAGCATAGTAAATTTACATGTTAATAAACATATGCGAATCTGTTATGACTACTTTCATGAGAAATTGTGGGAGTTAAAAGGAGAAAATATACTTGAAGATGTGTGTCATTAATTATGCGATCATGCCTCAGTGGGCATAAAAAATTAAAAATAAGGGGCTGGATAGCACAGCGGGCAGGGCGTTTGCCTTGCACATGGTTGATTGTGCAACCACACCTATCTGTTTGCTACCCCAACTCCTGAGGATTGCCTCAGTAACGAATGCTGTGAGACTGGAATAAAGCGATGGGGTGGGGGAGATTGGAATAAATGGACACTGGTTACCAACCAGCCTAGCTGCCCTCGTTATGTCTTTCATTAGCTCATCGGCAATGTGGAGGGTTGTGGCCGGGCTCCTGGGCACCGAATACACACGTCTGCACCCACATTTGAACTCACAAAGATGAGATAAAACTACAGAAACTGACCACCAAAGAAGAAACAGAACATATAAGTTAACACATCAAGAGTAAGGGTACTTTGTATTTTGTTAATATAAAAATTCATAAAAATAGGAACCTGAGCTCAGACAGGTTTACTTGTATGTTTTAGCAACTATGTTAAAAAATAGCTAATTATACACTATTATAAATATTTACCAACTTATTCTATATTTAATGAAATTAATTATGCAAATGCAATGTAGGAAAATATATATTGTATGTACAAGAGTATCTCATATACAGAAATCTGAAACAATCATTCCTAAGTAACAATATATAAAGAAGATTATATAGTATGGACCTGTTTTTATTTTTTTATATTTTTTATTGAATCACCATGTGGAAAATTACTAAGCTTTCAGGCTTAAGTCGCAGTTTTACCATGTTCAAACAACCATCCCTTCACCAGTGCACATATTCCACCACCAAAAAACCCCAGAATACTTCCTACCTCCCCAACCTCCCCATCCTCGCCTGTGTAACTGATAAATTTCACTTTACTTTCTCTTTACTTTGGTTACATTCAATACTCCAACCAAAAGCTCACTATTATTGTTTGGAGTTTCCCCCCCTAGAATCAGACCTGCTGTAAAGGAAGCATTTGGTAATTTGTTTTCCATTGCTGAGAATGAAGAGATATGAGGTCGCACAGCTGTGATAGCGGCTGCGCGGTTTTGGATTTCTGTATTTTAGTAACTAAGTCCCGGTAAATTTCTGGAAGAATAATAAGATCATTGCAAGCTTGTACCTCTCATTAGTGGTCTTCATAAGCTGGCAGTCGCCACACCTTTCCCCTCCTCTCCGCCCCCCTCTCCTGGCAAAGAAAAGGCAAGAAAGAAAAGCCTTTCCCCTCCTGGGCAGTCATGGGGCCGCAGCTATAGTATGACCTGTTAAGATTTATTATATGAAAATAAGATTGGTTCAGCATCTGCAAGTAAACTAATTCAATTAATGCAACATTTAATATCATTTATAAAAACAGTACATAAACAACCATTTGAGTAAAAGCATAAAACTTATCTGATATTTAAAAATACCTACAATTAAAAAGCTCAACAGCTATTAATAAAAGGCAGCTTCCTAAACCTCAGAAGGACACTTAGGAAAGACTCACAGCTAATGTATTTAATCTGGAACACTAAATACTTTCTTCCTAAAAATCAAGAAAAAGAGCACATACGCTCAATGCTCCTTTTCATTATTACACAGAAAACTGTATCGGTGGAGAAATTGCCAGTGGATAAAGAATAAGATATTCTTTTGAGAATCACAGAAATGTTCTAAAGTTTATTATCAGTATTCATACTTCAACCATGAATTTGTAAATATATATTTAAATTTGTATATCTGGAAATATAAATATATCACTGTCACTCTCACTGTCATCCCGTTGCTCATCGGTTTGTTCGAGCGGGCAACAGTAACGTCTCTCATTAAGAGACTTATTGTTACTGTTTTTGGCATATCCAATATGCATGCTTGCCAGGCTCTGCCGAGCGGGCTTGATACTCTTGGTAGCTTGCCGGGCTCTCCGAGAGGGGCGGAGGAATCGAACTCGGTTCGGCCACGTGAAAGGTGAATGCCCAACCATTGTGCTATCGCTCCAGCCCATAAATATATATGTAAACGTATATTAAAAATGCATGGTTGAAAAATCAATCTACACATATATATGTATATATTGAGGCGAGGTAAAGGTGGGTAACCCACACCTATCAGTGATGCTAAGCTGGTATAAAACTGTGGTTGGCTATATGCAAGGCAAGCATGCAAGACAAGCATTTTAATTCCTGCAACAGCTCTCCAGCACACAAATATATTGAATTAAACATTGAACTGTTCGCTTGAAATAGATGAACTGAATATTGGACTACACCTGGTATTATTTAGAAAAAAAAAGAAAGCTGATTTTCTTTGGGGTGGCAGGGTTCATATATGACTGTGCTCAGGGCATACTACTGGCTCAGGAATATGCCTGCTAGTGCTTGGGTCTGGGGTAGGAAACCATATGTGATGTGAATTGAAGCAGTGTTGGTTGCACACAAAGCAGGAGGTTTCATGAAAGCATTGTCTCTCCAGCCCCAACATTTTAAAATTAATCTGTTATATCATATGTCTTTAAGTTAAAATGATAGTAACTATAAGAGAATTATATTACTAAATATTTAATTTGAACATGTTCAAATTAAATATTTAGTAATATAATACCTGGATAATTTTAAAGAAATAAATCTGAACCTCCCCTAAATGCTTTGGAACTTACAGGAGTAATTCTTTTAAGGTCAAGTTGCTATAAATGAAAATAATTGGAAACTAAATTATCATTAACCTTCATTAAAATTTGAAGAATTAAACAACATAGTAAAATACATTTTACTCATAATCATGTTATCACTGTCCTGCCTGCTGATATGTAGAGAGAGATACCAGATAAACAGCTTAACTATGGGTGTTTCAAAGAGTTTCTGTCAACCCATATTCAGTAAAATAATTTATGACAAAGTGTGTTTTGTGGTTACTTAGGGAAAATCTGGGTAATAAAATATATTTCTTTGTTTAATGACATTACCTTTAAGAGCTAATACTCATCATAGCTTCTGTTTTCTTTCACACATAAGAACTTTTTTTAAGTATGCCCAATAGAAAGAGTAAGTGGATAATTCTTAAATTTATTCAAACACACCAGAGAAAATACATCACTTTTCCACTTGTATTGTCTCTTTCTCACACACACTATTCCCATTGCCATATTTTAATACCGATTTTGAATGTTTTCTATTAGTTTTCTGATTTTTCCTGTTTACTTTTTTATTCCAACATTGCAAAATGTGTATATTTTCAGGTAAATCTCTAGCTTTATTTTCAGGCAAATATCTCTCTTCAAACAGAAAAAGAAAGAGGGGGAGAGAGAGAGACATTCTGTTACACTGGAGGGTTACTCTTGGCTCAGCACTCAGAAATAACTCCTGGCAGTGCTTGGGGTACCATATGGGATGTCAGGTATCAAACCCGGGTTAGAGCCATGCAAGGCAAATGCTCTCCCCTTTGCACTAACTTTCTCCACCCACCCCCACTTTATTTTTGCAACTTCATTTTATTTCCTGTATTTTATTTGGAGTATTTTGCTAATGATAAGAGTTTAGTTATTTTGCATTTCCTCTAGGCAGACGTGAAATTCTTGTATTAAAGAGTACCCACTGAACTTTTGGACTGTTAATGCTAGATCACTCACCAAAAATATAGCATTTCACATCCATAACCTTGTGAAAATTGCACATATGCTTTTCTGATCTCTTGTACTGAAACATATTGGCAACAATCAGATTTTAAAATTTCATTTATGTAATAGCAAACATAGGAAAAGTTCCTAATTGTCAGTCATTTGTTTTTCTTTTTCTGAAAACCTTTCTTTCCCAAAACATGCTCTGGGAGCAAGCAATTACAGGAGTCTCCCCTCTGAAAGGACAATTCTGAAGCTTAGACAAAACTCATTCAGAAATGTGAAATAGTGAGTAGTCACCTCATCACCATGCTCTCAAACAGACTAAATCAAAACTCCAAATCCTTATTTAAATAGAAGCAGAAAGGCCATAAGAACATTGTATTCTGAGCCTTTTTTCTTTCTTCCTTCAATTAAAAGTGAAATCCATTAGACCTAATGCTACTTCCATTTGCTACTTAATGTCCAGGCATAAAACATCTAATAAACAATATCCGCAATGAGACCTATTGTGAAGAATAAAAGGAAAAAAAGAAAAAAATGGGATTCAAATCTCCTAATCCTTGAGCAAATCCAATCCACTGTCTGCCTCCTTTGATAAATGCTCGAGCTGTAAGGATTTGTCGCTCTGCTCACTAGAATGTGTTTCCTGCCTTCAGTTTGACACTGTCCTCTGCTCTGTTTTTAGGTGATTGCAATGTCACCTTTATACCTTAACCAATCTCTTCTAAATGAACTAAACCAGAATATCCTCTCTGGTAAAAATGTAAAAATGTTTGTATTCTCAGTACTAAGGATAAATTTAGCATGTAATGTATACATAATATCTGTCAACAGAGTGAACAAGTTATTATTGCTGAGGAGATGAGTCTGAGTTCATTCAGGTCAGGACACTGGAAACAGATACAGCTGGAGGTAAATATTATATAGAAGATTTGGTATAAATTTGGAACTTTGAAATTCCCAACCAGGGGACTGGAGAGAACTCAATGAGACTGAGTTCATGAACACCCCAGTTCAATCCTAGCAACTTTAGGGTTTCCTGACATCCACAGAAGGTGCATGACCCCTGAGTACAGAGCCAGGGGTCAGTAAATCTTTTGTGATGACCTGAAAAGTTTATTACCAAATAAACATCACTGAGTGTGGCACGAAACCAATAAATATAAAACTAAATATTATTACCAGAATGGATGAACGCTGACAGTTAAAACTGCAAACAGTCATTTTATTTATTTATTTTTTAGCTTGGGGTCACACCAAGCAGTGCTCAGGGATCATTTATGGTTGTGCTCAGAGGATAACACTTGGTGTCAGGAATCAAATCCTGGAAGGCAGCAGCTCTATCCATTGCACTATCTGGCTCTGCTCCTATTTTTAATCCAATAATAATGTCCACATTGTGGGTAGTAGACATACCCTTTGTTTTGGAAAATCAACTTTTATTAGATTTGCTTTATTTTTGAGCCAGACCCAGTGATGGGTAGGGGCTACTCCCCAGCTTGGTGTTGATTCGGTTTAAAAAGAGATCCTAGGGCTAGGGCTGGAGCAATAGCACAGTGGGTAAGGTGTTTGCCTTACATGTGGTTGACCCAGGTACGATTCCCAGCATCCCACATGGTACCCTGAGCACTGCCAGGAGTAATTCCTGCGTGTATGAGCCAGGAATAACCCCTGTGCATTGCCAGGTGTGACCCAAAAAACACTGTAGCACTATGGTCCCATTGTTCATCAATTTGCTCGAGCGGGCACCACTAACGCCTCCATTGTGAGACTTGTTGTTACTGCTTTTGGCATATCGAACATGCCACAGGTAGCTTACCAGGCTCTGCCATGCGGGCGAGATACTCTCGGTAGCTTTCCGGGTTCTCCGAGAGGGACAGAAGAATTAAACCCAAGTCAGCTGCATGCAAGGCAAAGGCCCACCCGCTGTGCTATAGCTCCAGCCCAAGGCCATACCACCCTGAACATGCCTGCCCAAAAAGCAAAAAGAAAAAAGAGTGGAAGAGATCCTAGGGGCTCCCACAAAATAAGCCTGTATTCTTCCCGTCGTTTGAGTTATCTTGTCGATCCATTTAGAGTTTGTTTTTTTGGTTAAAATAAATGATGTGGCCTAAATGCCTATTTCAACTTAAAAAGCTAATTTTTTTTTCTTTTTTTAACTGCTAGATATCTGCAGATCTATATGTGTAGATTGCATTTGTTTTTCAGATATTTGATATTAAACAAATATGTTGCATATGTTAAGTATTTCAACTGTAGAATTTATATGTCGAATAGGCAGTCTTCGTCATTATGGAAATCATGACTGGTTTCAATAGGTTAGCATATCTATGTTAATTTAAATGTTAAGTGCCAGCAGGCCTCATCCACTCTGGCTGTGTTCCAGTACACAAAACCTCAAAGCAGAGAGAAATGACATCAATCATACTACCTGCCCTGCTAATGTGTAGATGAATACATTTCTGTCATCCCAATTCTAAAAGCACACCTAGGTCAAATAAAAAGAATACACTTCTTTAAATAATTGAACACCGGGACCCTCTGCGCCTAAAGACTTTGACTCCAAAGATGTAACACATTCGGGCATCCAGCGCGGCACCCGAGAGCGATGCACTGGGACACCAAACTGGGCTACAACTCGGTGCTGCTGGGGGTGGATTTTTTTTTCCTCCCCACCCTGTCTTCCTGCATGGAAAGCGGCGGGCTGGCGGCACCATGTGGCAGGCGCCATCTTCTGATTCCAGACCCACAGGTATTCGGATTTGACTTTGGGGGCTCCCAGGAACTCATGGGAAGGGGGCGTAACCGGCACGCCCTCGGCCCAGATAAACCCGGAGCTGCTGAGCGCGAATCGGACCCTCTGCGCCTAAAGACTTTGACTCCAAAGATGTAACACATTCGGGCATCCAGCGCGGCACCCGAGAGCGATGCACTGGGACACCAAACTGGGCTACAACTCGGTGCTGCTGGGGGTGGAGTTTTTTTTTCCTCCCCACCCTGTCTTCCTGCATGGAAAGCGGCGGGCTGGCGGCACCATGTGGCAGGCGCCATCTTCTGATTCCAGACCCACAGGTATTCGGATTTGACTTTGGGGGCTCCCAGGAACTCATGGGAAGGGGGCGTAACCGGCACGCCCTCGGCCCAGATAAACCCGGAGCTGCTGAGCGCGAATCGGACCCTCTGCGCCTAAAGACTTTGAACTCAGAGACTTCTTACAGCAATGCACTGGGACTGTGAGCTGGGCTATGTAATTTCTGGCAGAATTTTCCCTGGACTTTGTGCGGAAATCCAAAACCGCGCGGACGCTTCTGCGTCCGCGCGACTTAACATTTATAATTGTCAGCAATGTGAAAGGGTTCCATTTGAACAGGTCTGACTTGGGGGGGAAACTCCAAATAATAACAGTAAGTTTTTGATTGAAAATATTGAAGGTTTTTAATGTAGCAGCCACTTCTGGACTGTGAACTAAGCAAAAGCCCCACGCTGGCCGACGTGGCGTGGCGTACACCATACTATAAGGCGCAGGCAGGGGGATGAGGGGGAAAAAGAAAAATAAAAAAAAAAAGGAAAAAGAGAAAAAAAAAAAAGAGAGAGAGAGTTATGTCAACTATAGTGAGTTTTGTGTTGAATTATGGAATGTAATCAGGGTAAAGAGAAAATGAAGTGAAATTCATTAGTTATACAGTAGGGGGTAGGGGGTGGGGGCGGGGGGTATACTGGGGTTTCTGGTGGTGGAATATGGGCACTGGTGAAGGGATGGGTGTTTGAATATTGTATTACTGACATATAAACCTGAGAACTTTGTAACTTTCCACATGGTGATTTAATAAAAATTTTAAAAAAAAAACAAACAAAAAAAAATAATTGAACACCAAGTCTCAGAATTGTGCAAAAGGAGTCCACTTACCAGGGAAAAATGCATTTTGTTTGTTTAATTTTAAATGGGTTTATAAACATGTTTTTATATGAAACATGTAATTCTTTGGGGCCAGAGAGTATTGGGATTAAGGCACAAACTTTGCAAATAATACCGATAGTACACTCAGCACCAACTGGCCTGCAAATCACTGAGCAAAGCTGGTGTGACACGGGGACCTGCACTCCTCTGGGGTAGTCTGGTACCTTGGCCTCTGGCCCTTGCCTTGAACTGCTGGCACATTGGCCAAGAATTACTGTGAGGAACCCCAGGACTTCGGACCACTGCTTGAGAGTCCACATCAACAACAACAACAAAAATAATTCTTTGATTTTCATATGATTTTGACATGAAGTTAATAAAATATATTTTATTGTAAACCCAGCTAATTTATTTCAATTAGCATATTATTATGTCAGTCGTTTGTCTTCATTCATTTAAAAATTAGTACCTGTTGCCATTTTTATTATAATAATTATAATAACGTAGGAATATCTTTATATTAGTAAAAGATATTTAGGCAATTACATAGTTAAATCTGTAAGCATATTTTTTCCAGGTAAACACATTACATAGTTATTTATGCTATTGTTAACATATTTTACTAAGGTAATAATTATGTTTTACATCAAGAGAATGTAAAACATAAAAAAAATCATGACCCAGGGAATATTTATTCTAGTGTACATGTATCAAGTGTCATGGGATTTAAAAGAATAAAAGTATTATTAACTAATTTTTGGGGTTACTGCAGTTCATGCCTTAAAAGACACAGTACACTTAAAAAATTAGTATTTGAGTACTGATATAAGTCTGAAGAAATTCTGGATGTTATACTAAAACATTTTTAAAAATATATAGTGTTTTAGCTGATTTATAATTCGATAACTGCAAAAGGAAATTGAAAATGCACTTTGGCATACTTTAGCAGTCAAATAAATTTAACAATTAAAATCTTAAATATACTCATATATACAATTAAAATAATATGTTGAGATTGATGTTTTTATTAACCTTTGAAAAGAATCCTGGGAAAATTTGATAGAAATATTATAATTTTTGCATTCTTCATTAAATCATCTTATAGAACCAGTACTTTTCTATAACCTTGTTTTAAATTAATAGGTATTACTAAACCTATTAATTAGGTTAATAATATAAATAAACCATAAGTTTCTACAGATTAAAAACACATTAAAACAATAAGTTTACAGTAGCTTCATTTTATCAAGTAAAATTTTGAAGGACTAATAGCATTGTATAGTTATTTGTATCTTAACTAACGTTGATTGAAATGTAGTTCAAGTTACTTAGTAATTATTTGTCTTTCAAAAGAACAAATAACTGAGTGAACACTAAAATTTCTTGCAAATATTGAAAATTCACTAGAATATTTTGGTAAATTTTGATACAAAACTTTGTGTAGAAACTTTTACCTGTGTAACCTGAAGGAAATATGCATACACTTAACCACCTACACACACTCACACACACACACACACACATACACATTGAAACTTGAAATGGCTAAATGTGAATTTTTTTGTGAATCAAGACCAAGGGGTCAAGTTCCACAACAAGGATTTTCAAATCTCTTTATGGAAAATCTCTAGGTGTTCCCTTAAAATGAAATATTTCTAGGAATCTGTGTGTGTGTGTATGTGTGTGTGTGTGTGTGTGTGTGTGTGTGTGTGTGTGTGTGTGTGTTAAATAACACCTTGGAGTGTGGGAAGCAGGACACTGCCACTCCCTGAGAAGGCAGTTATACCCATTGTTGCTTACTAGAGACACAGAGATGCTTCAGGTACAGGAGGCGTTGGGAATTGAACTGAGGGACTGGAGCCCAGTTCAGACTACTTGAGCCTTATACATTTTTAAGATCATGTCCACCTGGAATAAAATTTTACATGCACTGTATCAGGAAAAATAAACTGAAAGACAAAGATAAAAAGTGTGATCCCACATAGTCAAGCTTTGCTTTGGAATAAATCTACTTACCTTAATAGAAAAATATTCAAAATCATCTTTTGGCAAAGATTATACAAAAGAATAGAAAGCAAATTCTAAAGTAGTTTGCAAAGAAATAGTCTAAGGGAACATAATCAGGTATCATTATACTGGTGAGCAGGGGTCAAAGTAATTGAATTTATAAAAAGGCGCAAACGATATCTGGTGAATTAAATTATAACTAGAGAGTGATAACATCATATATATATATATACTCTGGATGCAAATAAAAGTGAAAAAGGAGACTTTTAAGCTGTATTTTTCTTTTACTTTTCTCTGGAATAACATGCCTTGCTTTTTCTTCCTTGCCCTAAGGATTATGTGGGTGTCTGGGATTAGTTCCCAGAAATGTTAATATTGCTTTATTTTCATCCTCTCATTGATATGAAAACACAGCTGGGAAATTAAATGCAAATGCAAACGTTTTTCTTTGCAAAATTCTTCTCTTGTAACAGCCTCCTGTATCTTTTTTATTTAAAGAAGGAATTCTATTCAACATTGGTGATTAAGTTTTAATTAATTCACAACATGGATTTGATTCAAAATGAATAGTCAGGTCATCAATGTCTTTTTTGATTGTTACTTCTCAGAGTCTTCTTGGATATAAATCACTGAGTTCTATTTTACTTTTCTCCTACTCTATTGATGAATCTCATTTGATGTTCAGCTCACATTTCATATATCTCCTTCAGTTCAGCTATTTCAGGTGATTTCCCCTACTGGTGTATCCAATACCTTTAAATATTCTGATGTATGTAAATTGCAATGATGCATTTCTTTATAATGGCATTGCTGATTTATCTATATGCAGAGCTAACACTGTGGCACTTAACTAGCTACTTCCTCCATCTAGACAATTTCCATTTTAATAATTCTCACAGCTTTTATTCACTTAAATGTATTGAATTATATTCTTAGCCAAACTATTTTTTAAATGGCACATCTCATAAGGCATGATTGATTAGCTTTTCAAACTAAATATATTAAATGTCACTGGAAGGAAATTATGGAGGTCTACAATCCTTTAGGGGCATTAGAATGCTGTTGAGGTTTCTGGAACCTGCATCACTATTGTTAAAACTTGTTTTTATTAAAATACCCAGCAAAGAACCATGTGTGATTTTTTTCATATGTTATGTACTTACAGTTATAGATGACCAACAATAATGCTTTATATAGAATACACATTTTTAAAGAAAAGAAATATGCAGTCAAAAAGAAATCATACCGGGGGCCAGAGAGAAAGAATACATGTTAAATAAAAATATAGTTTTAAATCAATGAGTACATAGGGCCTTATGTGCCTGCTTAACTGCTATTAGTAAAATATATATAATATATAAAATACATATATGTGTGTTTTTGTGTGTCTCTCTATATAGTTAATCATACATAATCAGGACTGGGCCTCTTCCACCCAGATTTCCCATTTTCCAGTAGCTAGGCAGTCACATCTACAAACTGCCCCTGCATCGTGTAGTCCCATCAACGGCCATGATCCAGAGACTATAAAACCAAGCTCCCAGAAGTGCTCGACATCTGATAGCCTAGTTCTCCCTCTTGGAGAACCTGGCATGCTACTTAGAGTTAATTGCCGGCATGGGAGCAGAGCCTGGCAAACTCCCCGTGTTATATTCATATGCCAAATGCAGTAAACAATGATGGGTCTCATTCTTCTGACCCTCAAGAGCCTCTACTGCGGCACCACTGGGAAGGATGAGTAAAGAGAGGCTGCTAAAATCTCATTGCTAGGATGAATGGAGACCTTACTGGGCCTGCTTGATCAAATCGATGATCAATAGGATGACAGTGATAGTGATATATATGATTTTAAACTAAGGGATAAAGTCAAGTAAATTATAAATTTTGATAAGAAATTTATTGAAAATATAAAAGGACTAATACTATATAAATTCATTGGACTTGACTAAAACAACTGAATGAACAAATTATACTTTTATAAAATATTTTTTTTCTTTCTCTGTCTAATGTCAAATGCTGGTCAGTTTCACCCTATTCAATAATTTAGATCACTTCCAAAACTATGAAGCTGTGTCTATCACCAGAAACATATTCTGTTTTTATGTTGATTATGAATATATATGTTATTAATACATCATCCCATAACCCTCCTTTCTTCTTTCTCTCCTTTCACCCTCTTATTTGTTTTTAACTTTGGTTCCCTCCTTCTAAAGGACAGTAATAAAAGTCATTTATATATGTATTGATAAAATAATAAATAAGAGTCTAGTGCTTCAAAATTATCTTTACATATTAATATGTCAATTGTCAAAAACAAGTTTATGGGGTAGAGGATCACACCTGGTGGTATTGAGGATTTACTCCTGGTATTGTGCTTAGAAATCATTCTTGGTAGTATCCAGGGAACCATATGTGATGCAGGGCTCAAATAAAATGGCTACATGAGAGGCAGGCAAATACTGCACTATTTCTACAGGCCCAAATTTTCAAAAATAGCTTAAAACTTGAAATAGAAGTAGGATTCCTCACCCTGTTAAATTCTCAGCCACAAGTTTTCACATCTGATTTAGTGCAAAAATACTGTATTTGCTTCAAAGCTTAGCATCATAATCTGCATGCCATGTTTTTGACCATTAGAATAGCTTAAATATCTCATACACTATTCATTTATTATATCAGTCATAGCTCAATTCAAAAGGAATCATACTTTCATTGCATTCCAATATTTTTATTATCCATACAAAGTCACAATAAAAAATTTCATTAATAGTGTGGGGTGATTTGGGCTACATCTGGTGCTATTCAGATTTACTTCTGGCTCTATGTCCAGGGGTCACTTATGGAGGTACTTGGGGGACCTTTCTGGTGCTGCAGATTGAAGAGGGTTTGTCTCCTTGCAAGGCAAGCACATGATCTGTACTATAGAGAGCTCATAGTTCTGTGTGTGTGTAAGAAAACATTGGTCTAAAGCCTTTATCTATTACTTATTGGACATTAGAACCACAGAGCTCTGGAACTAGCCTCTTAGCACTGCTAGGTATGGCTCTAAAACAAACAAAAAATATAAATTAAAAAAATTAATATGTATAGAAAAATAGTATCTGTTTGAAAACCAGAAGTAGCATCTGTTAACCTTTTAAGTGCAATTATTAAACTAGGAAATGCCAAACTTATAGATTTTTGTTAATAATTTTTAAAACTAACCAATTAGTAAAACATATACATAGAAAGGGGAAATTTTTGAAAAAAGATTGAATAAACTTCAAAATTTGATAAATTGGAGGAGGCTGAAGGAAAAACATTAAGAAAGAGCAAAAAATTGGGGCTGGAGCGATAGCACAGCGGGTAGGGCATTTGCCTTGCACGCAGCCGACCTGGGTTCGATCCCCAGCATCCCATATGGTTCCCTGAGCACCGCCAGGAGTAATTCCTGAGTGCAGAGCCAGGAGTAACCCCTGTGCATCACCAGGTGTGACCCAAAAAAGCAAAAAAAAAAAAAAAAAAAAAAAAGAAAGAGCAAAAATTTGAAACTGCACAAAACAGGTACTTAGTTCATAGAGGAAATAAGAACATGCTAACTTAACTGAATGATGACTATCTTTTCTTTTTTTCTTAGTTGAAATGCCTAGTGAAAAAGGCTATTTATCAAACCTTCCTGTGTGTAGACTTGTGTTTGTGTATTTGAGTTTAGAAGAGAGAGATAAGAAACAATAGGGATATCCTCTATATAATTGAAGCTATATATCACCCAGGAAATATGTATAGGTAACAAAATATAACAGGCATTGGTAGAAAAATTGAAGATAAACAGGGGAAAAGTCACACAATTCCTTATTATGTGTTCCTTTTTATTTCAAATAATTAAATGGAATAGAATTTGAATCTGTTCATTACAAACATATATGAAAATATACGGTATGTGTTATTTATGCCTACTTTTCTTTTCTATCTCTCCCCCCAGGTAGTAAGTGTTGAGATAAATCTGGCAAATTTTTAAAACTTCCATGAAAACTTTTTCATCATGAAAGGAAAGCTTTTCATTTACTCTCTAATGGTAGATGTCATTTCTTGACTTCTACTATTTGACAACGTTACTGCTCAGATAACCACCACTGTATAGTCCCTAGTGATCTCCATAGTGTGATTCAGAGGAAAGAGATATAGTTGTAACAATAGAAGCATGAAAAAGCAAAATGAGAGGCTGGGGCTATAGCACAGTGGGTAAGGCGTTTGCCTTGCACACAGCCGACCCAGCATCCCAGAGCCAGGAATAACCCCTGTACATTGTCAGGTGTGACCCAAAAAGCAAAAAAAAAAAATGAGCACAGTGAAAAATAATCTAGTAGAGCTAGTACAGGAGATATCAAAATCCTACCTAGATGAACATGTAGATGGCTACCAAAAAGACTGTGTAAACTGACAGGGGAGAGAGAAGGGAACTGAAAACTGAAAAGAAAGTACTAGGTATGTTAGACTTCCTAATTTGAACTGTTGTTTATTAAAAAATCTCAAAGAGGGGCTGGAGTGATAGCACAGCGGGTAGGGCGTTTGCCTTGCACGCGGCCGACCCGGGTTCGAATCCCAGCATCCCATATGGTCCCCTGAGCACTGCCAGGGGTAATTCCTGAGTGCATGAGCCAGGAATGACCCCTGTGCATTGCCGGGTGTGACCCAAAAAGCAAAAAAAAAAAAAAATCTCAAAGACTAGAATGCACAGATGAGTTTGTCAAATCACCAAAAATGAGTCCAAAAAAGGAAGTCACCACAGTTACATATTCTCTGCTCATGACATACAGTTGAAGCCTTTAACATAATACAAAGTTTGGGTGTTTAGGAAAATAAAGTTTTTGAAATCATAATAATCTAAATCTATTAGATTATTCTAATATAGAAATAGTAGCAAGAGGCCAGAGTGATAGTACAGCTGGTAAGTTCTAGTTTTTCACTCAGGAGACTTGGGCCTGTCCTCGGCACCACATATGATTCCCCAACTCCCATCAGGAATGATTCCTGAACTAAGAACCAGAAATAAGTCCTGAGCACAGCACCCAGGGGAGAGAGGGGCAGAGAGAGAGAGAGAAAGAGAGAGAGACAGAGACAGAGAGACAGAGAGAGAAAGAGAGGGAGGGAGGGATAGAGAGAAAAATGAAGAGAGAGAGAGAGAGTAAATAATAGTTAAAGGTAAAGCCCTGACTATAAAACCTTAAGCAAAGGTTAACACTGTATTGCAGGCCATAAAAGTTAGATGCAAATAGGTTATCAATCAATAATATATGTATCTTGCATCAGTAGTGTTGGACCTGCCATTCAAAGAATAGATGCACAAAACACACCTCACTCTCTGGGTTAGACTCTACTATTCAATACATATTTTATACTGCTGAAAACAGCTCTGCCTACCCTATTCCCCAGAACCTGGAAATACATTATGTGGCAAAGGAAATCTTACAGATGTTATTAAGATGGTGTCCTCAAAAGATTATCCTAGATGTAAGTGGGCCTAATCTTTCAAAGAAACTCCTTAAAAGGAACAGATTTTCTTCAACTGGAGTCAGAAATGCAGCAGAAAAGGACAGAGGTTTCAATCATGAGGGGACTCAATCAACCGGTGCTGGAATTGAAGACACAAAGGGAAATGTTTCAGGAATGTAGGAAGAAGCACTAGGAGCTATAACCAAACCATGACAGCCAAGAAAATGGGGAACCTATTCCTATGACTGTGTGAAACTGGATGTGGTTAACTACCTCAATGATATTGGCAGCAGACCCATCCCTGAGATCCCCAGAAAGGACAGGTGTTCTCCTTACACTTTGATAAGTAAGACTAAGCAGAGAATGTCATTATGTAACATTGTACTAAATCTTCTGATCACAGAATTCTAAGTTATACGTGAGTTGTCTGAAGCTGTTTGCAGAAGTGTTATGGTAATTTGAGTAGCAACAGAAAACTGTATGTGTCAGTTTGTGATATTAGTAAGCACATCAATTGCAACTGATAAATTATAAGAAAGTATCATAATAGAATATTCTTCTGAAATCTATTTCATCTTGAGTATACCACACTAAAAGAGGCAATGCACAAAATGATGATGACAATTTCAGGCGACAAAGACTTTAAAATCAGGTATTTTAAACCAATTTAATTCTATGAGTCAATTCCATGTACCTGATAAGTTGTTTTCTAGAAAGCTGTACAAAAATAGTAATTAAAATATTGAAAATATTCAGAAAAGTTTTACATAAATGTAAAAGAAGACACTTTTACATAAGTGTCCAACAGTAAATGTGCTTTATGACGTAAGAATTTATATACATTAGAAATTTTTAGAAATCTTTAGAAATCTATAGAAATCTTTCCTACTATTGTAAGATCAAATAGGCTGTTTCCTTCAGTTAATATTGATCCTGCTCAGACTCACTCATAGTACTTGCAGCTACCCAATCACCAGTCTGAGGATTCCAAACACCCCCAGAAATGTGTCCCCAAAACATGGCAAACATACTACCACATTTTGTGAATGCCTGCCATATGATAGAAGGCTTGGGCATTCCAGCCTTCCATTCAGAAATCAACACATATAACCTTTGTGATTTCTTGTTTAAATAAGACAGAGTACCCACTCATCCCTCCCAGTGAAGATACTGTGTGTGTGGTGTGAATGCCAAATTTTTTTTTAATAAGATTTAGGTTTGAAAAGGCTTTAGTGCTTACTTTAGCCCATCCTTGCAACTTTATAACCCCCAAATAACTTTCAGAAAATGAATGGTTTACAATCTTCTACCCGTCACTTATCTATAAGTGGAAGTTTAGAAGTGTGTGGGGCCAAGAGGTATAGGCAGTTGAGAATATTTTATGATGCTGAGCATGTCAGATTTTAAGCTTCATGGGTTTTAAACACACACACTTCTGAATAACTCTGCCCTCATACCTGATCTTTCCAGTTCAGCGGTCTTAGGAAAGATGGCAATTACCACTTCATCATGTTCAGTGATATATGATTTGTCTCTTTTTTATTCTTTATAGCAATTTGAAGATTTAGAAGTGGGAACAAAAATAGGTGTTTTAAGAAAAGGTGATTTTGAATTATGAAAATCTATATAAATTTGGAAGAAACCAATTCTGTCAGATTTAAAATAAATGCACAGGCTAACTTTCTTTGTTTATAACGATATAAAACTATTTATATATAAGTGATAATACTTTGTAATAATGAAGGCTAACTCTCTGATCTTCTGCAGTTTTGGGGTATTTGGAAATAAAATAGGTACTTAGAATATAACAAGGCAATGCAGAGCATTGATTTTATGTGTAGATGAAGGCCTACAGTATTTTTTAACATCTCTATTTTATATGAAAACTTAGAAACAGTTTTGTCTATTATGTTTTAAATTGCATTTGTTGAAACTGTGTGTATACTTAGTTCAGTGTTTTGTTTTTGAGTTTATTGGCTCTGTTATTTGAATTCTTATTAATATCTAGAAAAAGATATGTAAATTTTACTAAGTTTCAGTTTTCAGGCCACAGTGTTCCAGTTTTTATGCTTTCACATATTAAAAGATACGACAGAAGAATTTTATATAAATATTCCTTTGAAAGTTATAAAGAATCCATATTATAGTGATTATAGTAGTATAGTACCAAAGGATTAAAAATATGAATTGCTTTGAGATAATTTTCAGATAAACTTCTAACCGTACTCACAGCAAATGTAAATTAGAGAGTACTAATATCTTAATCTAAAACAGTGTTTTTATGAGAGGTATTTTCCACTTTATTTTATATTTTGTTCATCTTTTTAATTAAAAAAAACCTGCATGATTGAAGAGATAGTACAGTGGTCATGGCATGTACCTTTCATGGAACAGACCCATATTTGATTCCTATTATCCCATAAAGTCCTCTGAGCTCCTCCAGGACTGATGTTTGGGCACAGAGCCAGGAATACGTTCTGAGCAACACTGGATATGGCCCCAGACCTCCAAATAAATAAATTTACAAAACTGTTTGCTCTAAGTAAATTTAAGCTATACAATATATTTAAAACAATGTATTACACAATTCAACATATTTACCTAAAATTGTATCTGTCACAAGTGGAGTTCAATCTTCCTATAAAAGGTTAATAAAGAAAGTTGGTTGCTGTAAGAATGTAACTTCAATTTTTAACCTTTCACTTCCCCTTTTAGCTATATTCGTACAAATCTCACCCTTTCTCTGAAATGATGCATTGCCTCATTAGTCACAATAGTGGGTCTTCTGTCCATAAATTTTGATTTAACCCTGATTTACATTTTTTTCTTGCACTTGAAAATATAAACCCAGGGACATGGAAAATCTTCAATTTATAGCATCTTGATATTTTACTTCTCAGTTTCATGACAGAGTTCTGAAAATTAACAAAACCCTATTTTTCATAGAATATACTGAGAATCTGGGTGGATATAAATACTATCCTCAAAGACATACTAGAGCAGGTTAATGTTGGACTTTTTTTTAAAGGCTTTTGGTTCTTTGTTTGGATGATACTTACTACCTGCTCAGGCTTACTCCTGGATCACTCCGGGTTCACTCTGCCAGTTCTCAGGGTACAATCTGGGGTGCCAAGGGTTCAACATGTAAAGTCCCATGTAAAGGAAGCATCTTACCCCTGTATTATCTCTCTGGTTTCCTATAATTCCCTTTTAATAGTCCTTTAGTTTCTAAAAAAACTACTTTAGCTACATTCAAAATTATTTTTATTATAAAATTTCATAATCTGTTTAGTGTATAATCTGGAAGTCTGGAGTCTGAGATTTTATTTTTGGTGTTATCTATCAATAGATGATTTGACACAATTAGAATGTTCTGTTTGTTGACCATAATATATTTCACTATTAAGTAGGTCTCTCTTAAATTTTCTTGTTATTGTTATTTTCAATATAAAGATTCTGTGCATCATTTATACAATCAACCCCAAACATGTCTTATATTGTTTTCCATATTTAGCTTGCTTACTTAAAAAACTTGTACACTGTCACAATAGCTTGTGAACTGGCAGATCTCACTTACTATTTCCAGAGATGTTTGTCTTTTTTCTTGTAGATTTGAGGAGATGATAGTGTTTTTTTTTTTTGATGATAGTGTTTTCTATAAAGAAAACTTCACTTCAAATGTGAACCTCTTTTGGGTCCTTTCCTTTCCTTATAGCACTTACAGAACCTCTACTACAGAGTCAAATACGTGTGGCAGGAGACAAAAATCTTTTCTCCTCCAAGTCTCCTAGAGAGCACTCAGTCGTTTGGCTTAAGTATAAAGAAGGCTGATGGGCTTTCATGTTGCATTTTTGTAGTGAAGCTCTCCCAAATTTAAAATTTGTTGAGATATAATGTATAAAATAAATGTATAAAATGTAATGTATAAAATAAAATTATATTTATTATTTTAAAAAGTTAGCCAAATTTTGTTTACCACTTAACATGATAGTTCACTAATACATTTTACTAGGTTTTCTTATATATATTCAAAGTTGAAATATTAGTTGCTGTGGAACTTGTCCAAATCTAATATTTATAGATCAGTACATTTTAGTATCTAGGTAAAACCTAAACTACTTAGCATCTAGACTACTATAGTCAAGTTTCAGTAAAAGAAGAGAGTTGTAAGAAAGTTTGATGGATGATATCAAAGATCACTAAAGTCTTGGACTCTCTCCCTTTATGTCTATGCATTATTTATGTTACTGCTAAACTTTTCTTATTTTGTTACCCTGATAAGGATACCTATTTTTAGGTCATATTTTTCATTACTGTTGAGCTTGACAATTTTTGACCATATATTGATCTATATTTTGCACAGCAACTTTAGAAACTTTAAAATATTAATTGCCTTTCAATCTACAAGAAAACAAAATAATGTCTGCATAACAGTCTTCCTAATTAAATCTAAACTAAATAAGTTAAATATATATTATTTAATTAGGTGTTCTTCCCATCTGTTGTCATTTTCTTCTTCCTCACTCAGCCAGCAAATTAGACCTCTTAATGCCATATAGCTTTATTTTTATTTTATATCATTTATCTAATATTAATTTTATTCTGAATTTATACTTTATATAGTACAATTATACATTTGTTAACACTTATTAATACATTTTAATAGATGGGTCACCTTAGCAAGAATTATCAGAAGGAGATCTTTCAAATGATTTGCTCCTAAGCACTAAGCAGTCGTTTTGCTCATATTTAGCCAAATAAGCACAGTCCCATGATGCTCAGGGAACCTGATGTGGTACCAGGGATGGACACATCTGAGCCCAGCACCAGAAGTCCTCTCCTATCTCTCTATTTGCATAAATTATCTACTATTTCTACAAAAGCAGAAGTGGATAATACTAAAAGCAGGTTATGGGAGGATCTGTCCTGTAAATTGTAGCAGTGAAGAACCTATTGCCCTGGAGAGGTTTGGATTTGGTGTGACGGAGATAGCTATGTCAAAGATTATAGTCTATTCACACTGTGTGTGTGTGTTCTCTGTTTTGTCTTACATGTGGATGTGGATGTTGGATGTTGGATTTTAGTACTCAGGCTGAAAAATCTAAAGAATACAAAGTCACATCTCTATCACGGAGGAATCAGTGTATTCACATTAGTGACCATGTCCACCCTGGAAGATTTCATGAACTTTCTATTGCTAAAAAGTGGCTGAAATTTAGAATAAGTAGGAATTTTCCCTGAGAGCAATAGTTAGAGAACAAGAAGAGCATAACCTGAGAAATATACAAATTTATCCAGTGTGGACTTTGGCTTTATGTGGTGGGAGATGTCAGAATAAAGTTCTAAGGTTTGTTTGTTTTTTTAATTTTAATTTGCAGGTCTTATCAGTAAGCCTAATACTTTATTAATACCTGGAGTTTCTGTAATATCTGTACATTAGCTTTATTGAAAATGAAGGAAAATATGAACAAATGGGAATGTTCACGACCTACTATTTGTCTTTATGATTTCAGACTGAGGGATATGCTTACTATCATGAGTTCAGAAAGAACTGTAATGCACCATGAAGCAGAGACAACAGAGAAGGTCACATAACAAGGGATTACTGTGATTAGAGAATAGCTGTTTCAACTCGGGCTTGCACTCTGCCAATAGTAATACGGGAAAAATTAATATTTTCATTATATTTCAAGGTGCTTTTACTACCATCTGGACATAAGTATGATTAGCTCTTAAATTATTGTTGCCATATATCATACTAAATAAAATCAGGAAAAAAATATAAGTCCACAACTGTCAAATTTCTTCTTAAGCAGTTTATTTGTTTATTTCCAAGTAGAGAACTACCAATAAAATTGAACTTGTTATACATGACATCTACTGTTATCTTCCATTTATTAATTAGTTATTAAGAAAAAAAGATACATAAAGCAAAAGGCAATTTTCAGTTTCAGTTTCCTTAATCATTACTTTATTCTTATGTATTTTAACATTAAATCAGAAATAACCAAGTATATTTAATTTAAGTATTAAAGAAAAATAAAAACAGCAAAATAAGAAAGAAAATTATAAAGATATTTTGAAAAATAATCATGTGTAGAGGAGGGAGATGAAAGGTCACTCAAAATCATTAAGTGCTCAATTGTTTAGTGCTGATTGAAAACTAGAATTTTATTAATGACCATAATATAATGTATGCATATGTTTAAATGTAAAGTTGTATTCCTAATTTTTTAAAAGAAAAAAATTAATAAAAATATTTAGATTACACAAACTAAAATGGAACTTATTGGAGAGAATGAAAGATGGGACTGACAAAGCAAACAAATTTATTTATATAGTGGTAATGGAAAATAAAATTTAGAGTTAATTACATATTAAGGAAGCACACATAGATGCCAAACTATATGGCTCTATAAATTAAACATATATACCAAAATCACTTCAATATTTTAAAAAAAATAACTCTCAAGTACACTCAAAAAAAAATTCAACTTAAGTAATTTTTTTTTTTTTTGCTTTTTGGGTCACACCCGGCGATGCACAGGGGTTACTCCTGGTTCTATCAGGAATTACTCCTGGCGGTGCTCAGGGGACCATATGGGATGCTGGGATTCGAACCCAACCCGGGTCGGCTGCGTGCAAGGCAAACGCCCTACCGCTGTGTTATTGCTCCAGCCCCTTACGTAATATTTGTTAATAATTTTACAAAAAACTATTAAAAAGAAAAGGTGAGAGTAACATGGAATATATCAAACACAGCTGTTCTCTATTTACAATTTAAACATATGCTTAAATGTAATGAGACAATTAGCATACTCTTTTTTAGAACAGTTATAATTGTACTTCAAACAAATATAAAACTGTCTATATCTTTAATATTTAATTATGCTGATACCTTAGAAATTTTTTATCTAGTTTCAAAATATGAAACATGCCAATCAGATTTTTATCATCTAAACCTCCATAGTGGATAATTCATTTTCTTGGTCATGCATAAAAAGCATGAACTAAGAACAGCTCATAGAAATTGTGAATTAGGTTCTACTTTCTATAATATGTAGTACAATTTTATCTTTATACTGAAAACATTCTAATTGTGTATGACTGTTTAAGAAGGATTCATTAAGATTTAAAGGCATTCTGTGATTATGGATTAGAAGAATTTCTATTGTTAAAATGACCATTCTACTGTAAACATTAGATTCATTCAATACAATCACTATCAAAAATGTCACTGACATTACTCATGTTAAGAAATCACTATTACAGCAATTCAGATGTAACTAGAAAACACATGGTTATCTAAAATGGGAAAAAAGAAATTACAGTTCCAAATCACAGAAATTAAGAGAAAAAAATTTAAAAGACACAGATCAATGGAATAGAATTCAACAGATCAATAGACCTGAAGTCCAGACATAAATACACATATGTACATGCATAAGGCATTAAAGGAATCTAGAGAATAAGATTAATTTTTTCATGAGGGGGGGGTGGAGCAAAAGTACAATGGGTAGGGCATTTGCCTTGCATGTGGCCTATCTGGGTTCAATAATATGGTCTCCCAACTACCGCTAGGAGTAAATCCTGAGTGAAGACCATTAGTAGTACCTGAGCATTGCCAAGTGTGACATCCAAATCCAAAAATAAATGTATAAATAAAATAAAATATTTATTCAATTACTGATAATGGGAACATTATAACTATTAACTATCAAATTGCCTATTTCCAATATTCAGAAATCATGGCTTAGCTAAATCAAAATAAAATCCAAGTAAAAGCATCATCATTTAGTTCAAATCTATTAACATGTATAATAACTATGTATCATCTAAATTTAAGGATTCTCTTTCAACTGAAACCACTCTATTGCATACTCCATTAGACTTTTTTGGTTTCTCACTTTTTATTGGTATATTTTAAATAGTTCTAACGCCAAAAAATGTAGAGGGCCAAGTATCACAAACTCCGAAAGCAGTTTTAAGAACAGAAAGTATCAAATAAATAGATTATGCTTTCTTAGTTACTGAAATAGCAAGACAAAGTAGATTCTGAAGAAAAGAATACAATTCATTGTTGGTAAGACATAACTTGCCACTGTGTAGCATGAATTTTGAGAACTATATTGTCAACTGTTAATAGTCATCAATGTTAATAAATAGTTGTAATGTCAGTTGCCATTAATGTCTCAAAGCTGCTAATACTTCAGCAGGTAATAACTTAGCAAGTCATTTTAAATTAAAAAATATGCTCATAACCTTAACAGTGACAGGCACAGTTAACAAGGCAGTATTGCTCATATGAAATGCTTTTACTGCTCCTTTAATTTGTAAGTCTGCAGCTATAACAAAATGTGCTACCTTTTAAATTATAAAGACTAAGGATACAGTGCTAATATATAAATTTTTCAAACATGGTGTTGAAGTAAAGTCATTTAATTATAATAGGGTGTGATAACTTGAAATGAATATGTATAGGCAGTGACTTGTAGAGCACTCTTGTCTGTTGTTTAAACATAGTTAAAAGGTGTTAAAATATTAAATTATACAGTTTTAGTTGAGTATAAAAATGTCTACAAAGGGTAGGACAATAATATGCACTTTTTAATGAGATGTCACTAAAACCTTTTTTATATAACAAATGTGTCAACCCAAAGCAAAAATATCTTAATAGAGAAGATAAAATCCTTTTGTCAAAAGAGTTACTATAGTCTAATAAAATTTCTACCAATTATTGTCACTGAAGTTGTTTTTAGAAAGTTAATAAACGCATTTCTTAAAATATACACACAATATACATATAATGAATTGAGCTGCATTATTGAGAATAGGAAATGTACATGTACCATTAAACAGTCACTGATTCAGAACTTTAATGACAAACTTTTAGTTTGATATTATTACACTTTCAATTTTTAATAATAATAGAAATGCTGAAATTTCTTGATTGACAGGCCAATGTTTTTGCAATAAATTGCACTGACCTTCTACTTCTTGCTAGATGTTAAGATTTTTAGAGATTTGATGTTATTTAGGTTCATTTTTAAATAGGATACATATGTTTAAGCCCAGGCGTTGCTCAGTGATTCTGCAAGTTAAACCTGGTTTTAGTCTGGGGACCATGCACTATGGGGATGTAAGTCACTGAAATATTAACTAACTTACACCTACACTTATTGTGTTGATTGATTCTACTTCTGATTCTTCTCACCTTCTCCTCCTCTTCCCATTTGTTCCCATCTTCCTTCTTTTCATTATGTCTCTGTTTATATTCTTTTCATCCTTCTTTGCTACATAATGTTTAATTTTAATTGAAAATGTTTGTCCTTCCAAAATAGTAATTGAACTTTGCCACGAGATGTTTGATTTGTTTATATTAATTTAATTCGTATTACTATTAAAGATCTATTGCAGTAATAATCAGAAAAGACTAATCTGGTACACTGCAGGAAGTCACTCTAAATGTCCATTACATCTTATGATGACTTGTTATCTTGAACTTCTGTAATGCTCAGAGCATTACAGATGTTTTCTGTATCTGGTCACCACCAAGGGTTCTCTTACATTTTATCAATCATGACTAAACATTCTACTAGAATTTCTTTACTCTTATCACAATATCATAAATAATTTTTATGGGTGATTGTTATCTTCCCCTCACAAAATCTCACTAAGGGAGCTTTGTAGATTCCTTCTAGTTTTTAATTGAGAAAAGAATTTGACTTCCACCTACTTTTGAATTGTTGTTTATTCTTTTACAAATGTTTTTGAAAACATAAGACACAGGCACTTTTAACATTATAGGACTGTGTCACTAAATAAAACTTGTAGAGTTTGAGGTTCATTATAATTTAAATTGGAAGTGCTGATGTCCAATTTAAATAACAGTGAGTAAGGCACTTACTTTGAACACAGCTGGGTGTGATCAAAAGACCCCCCCCATATTTTAAAATCATTAGAGAATTTGTAAATGAATTTCTTAAGAAATTATCCTTTATTAATGGATGAATCACAGAATATCAAACAATGCATTACTAGTTTCTGACATTAGAATGAAATATTTCACACATTAAGCAATAATTTAATTTTATCCTTATTTGGGAGGGGCATGCCTGCATACGCTTGTGGTTAACTCCTGGTTCTCTGCTCAGGGATCACTCTTGACAGGTTTAGGGGACCATATAGTGTGGCAGAAATCCAACCCCGTTGGCCATATGTAAGGCAAATGGCCTACCCACTTTACTATCTCAGTGGAAGCTAGTCATAATTTTTTAAATAAGATTATTTAAAAGCTAGTAAAGATATTTTAGAAATGCTAACTGTGGGTTTAACACATCAAATGATCCACTGATAATATAGCATTTAGGATATACTAGTTTGAGGCGAATTAAAATCATTTTACTGGACTCTAAAAATAAACATTTGTGCTGAGGATATGAATATGAAGTTTACTCTGTTATTTTTCTACAGCTGGGGATATGAGCAAGGCTCTACTTACTATAAGCGGAATATAACCACTACATAGATAACATTCAAGAATTAGCTTAAACACTGTGGCATTTGAAATGTGGCTAGTCCAAACTGTGATGTGCTACAACTGGAAAAAATACACCTCGTTTCAAAACTTGGTAAGGGAAAAAGAAATTAAATAATTGCTTAATGTTTATATATATACTATATTCTGTGACAAAATATTTTAAATAGATTGATATAAGAAAAATGCTACTAAAATCTAATTTTAAGAATGTTCAAATATACAAAAAAGAAAAAAATAATAACGAATATAATTCTTTTCATTTTATTTTATTTGTATTTTGTTTTCAAAGTGTTGTATTATCCTTTAGGAAAAAAAAGAAAGATGTGACCTCCTATAGTCACTTCCATATTCACTCACCCACCAGCCCAGCTCTATCAAATCCGACTAAATCTTGAAGATGGACACAAAGCAGCTGAAATTCATGGCCACGCTGCTTCCCACAGTTGAAAACTCCAGGGCGCCATCAGGAAGCAGCGGGCAGAGTAGCCGCCCAGTCGACGCCTGGCAGCAACAACCTTACCCTAACTCTGCAACCACGCTAAGGACTCAACTCCACGACCTCACAGATATTCTTTGCAGACGCCAAACTGTGAACAATTTAACGTCACAGGTGCCGAGACTGGGAATTCTAAGTTTTTTTCAAAGTCAGGTTGGGCAAGCTCCCCGTAACCTTTTTACTTGGGGAAAACCTGGCAACAAACAATGCCCGCCGACCACAGCTGCAGTCATGTGGACTCACTGGCCCAGACCATAGATCCTAAAATTTCTGAATCTGGCAACACCTCTTAATTCCTCAATACTGAAATTCCAGGAGGAGCACACCAAATTAGATGGGAAAGCAACAAATAAGCCAACAAAACTCAACAAAGAAAAGCAATAATGCAAATGGCTCAACTAGCAACAAGCACCTTAATAAATTATTGGATTAGCACTTAACAATCCAGCAATCGGATATAACAGAATTCACATAAATTGATTTTTATAGAAGCAATAGCATAGTTCGTAGGATGCTTGCCTTGCAAGCAGCTGATCTGCGTTTGATTCCTCCGCCCCTCTCGGAAAGCAGGGCAAAGTATCTAGCCCGCAGGGCAAAGCCTGGCAAGCTGTATTCTATATGCCAAACAAGTTTCACAATGGAGAATTTACTGGTGCCGGCTTGAGCTAATCGATGAGCAACAGGATTTCAGTCACAGTGACTTATTTATTTTAATATTGGAGCTTTGTTATATAATACGTTTTAATTCTAGAATTGTATCAACAGTTAAGGCTTTTTTTCTACATTAAATAAATATTTTAAAGAAAAAAGTAAGCATAGGAAAAAATTGTTTCTTCGATGTTAAGTTGTGTTAACAATTTATAATATGTTCACTGTATAATAAGTTATAATATGATTCAAGATACCAAAGCCATCTCCAATAATTATATATACATGCTTCTTCATGTTATGCAATATTCTTCCATGATGGCTACTTCTATATACTAATGAACATTTTTATTTTTAAAAAAAGGCCAAAGGAAAGTTCTGTAATAATAGGTAGTGATAAATTAAGTGACATGGTTATAATTTATTAAATGATGAATGTATGAATTTTTTAAATTCATACATGACAATGTATGACATATACATTGTCATAGTTTGATATACATATATCATGGCATAGTTTGATATATCCAAACTATGACAATATTATTTAAGACACAGAGAAATAGCATGGGGATGCAGAGGTAAAGTGCTTTTCTTGCAATCACCATCTTCAGTTCAATTCCCATAACAGCATATATCCTTGCTGCACTGCCAGAAGTGACCCACTGGTTACAGGGTCGGGAGTAAGCCCTGAGTTATGAAGCTTGCTCTGAATGATAGAGCATTTGCTGATACGTAAGAGGGCTGAGTTCCACCTCAGTGATAGTTCTCCATGTATCACTTGATGTAGCTGGCTCAAGAAGGCCTTGGAATCTTCTAGAACTGCCAAGTTGCGTATAACACAGCTGGGCCTCAAGCCTTAAACTGTAGTGGCTTAGCACTACCAGAAGCCCCTGAGCTTTGGGAATCACTGGGGATGATAGCTGTGTAAAATATTTATGTCATAATATTGCACATTTGATGCTGGGGTATGGAGTCTCAAAACATATCTTCATATAAATGTTTCAGATAGGGAACAATGAAGTTCCCAATAAAATTTTAGTAAATATTTAAAATTTTAAGACAAATAACACTGGCAATTTTATACCCGGTTGACAGCGAACTGTGGATTGAAACCTTTTGTAGCATCGAAAGACTATGATATTTCATATAACTAGCTCAGAAAAAATCAAAATTTAAAATTTGCTATCCAATTTCAACTCATTATTATTTTCACACCATCAAAAAGAAATAAAACTGAATACTAGGAATGGAGTGATAGTACAGTAGTAAGGCACCCAGATTATCAGGGTTTGATTTTTGGTACCCTTTATGGTCCCCAGGCTCTGAAGAAATAATCCCTGAGCACAGAGTCAGGAAGAAGCCACGAGCACCACAAGATATGACTCAATCCTGTTTTCAAAACTAGCATCATTTGCAAACCATTGCAAACAATGAACATTTTATGTTTTATATATTTGTGCTATGGTGATAAAAAGGAATAAAAATTAAAATGTTTTTGTTTTCTATTTCGCATTTTTATTTTATATAACATTAACAACAAAATGGTCACTTAAAAATCAGACATTATGGTATTAGTAAATACCAAATTTAATAAAGCTTTTGGCAGATTTTTTCTAATGTGTCTTGACTTACATGAAAATTAAAGAATTAACTTCCCCTATTTAATTAATCTCTCAGTTTTTCAGCATGAAACAATGGATCTCAACTAATATTTAATAACCTCCCAAAATCTTATGCAAAGACAAGCTGCATCAAAATTTGGTATTTTATCTGTTATATCCATTAAAAGAAAAATTACTCTGAAAGTTAGCATACCTCCAACGGGAAAAATAAATACATACATACATATTAATAGACATCAGTAAAAGGAAAAATATTATATCATTATTTTCTAAGAACTTGATTAAGTTATTAGCATTGCCCTCCCATTTTTCATTGATTTGGTTTGAGCGGGCACCAGTAACGTCTCCATTGTGAGACTTGTTGTTACTGCTTTTGGCATAAGGAATGCACCATGGGGAGCTTGCAGGCTCTGCCGTGTGGCCGGGATACTCTCATTAGCTTCCCAGGCTCTCCGAGAGGGACAAACAAATCGAACCCGGGTGAGCATGTGCAAGGCAAACTCTCTACCTGCTGTGCTATCATCTTAAGTTATTGAAACTGGAAAAATAAAAAGAAATATTGGTGTGTTAAGTATGTCTAATCTAGAAGCTGGAAAGATTTAGTGCTGAGAGCAGAGTATTTTATGCTCCTGACCCAGGTTTGGTTTCTAAAAGCCCATACACTCCATCCCACAGGGAGAAATCCCTGAGCACGAAGCCAACAGCAAGCCCAAAGAGCCACCAGCTATGGCATAAAAGAACATTTTTTAAAAAATTTCATCATTTTCAAAAGTATGTCTCATTATGTTACATACTTTGCATACTTGGTTTTATTTATCACAAGAAAATGTGATGGCTAGCTAAATGCCCTACTATTTGATATAATAGAATCCCCAAAAGAAAATTTCAACTAGAAATACATAAATAGAACTATGCTGTCGGACCCCGTGCCAGGCTGTTTCACTCAGGGCGCCCCAGAGGAGGGCAGGCGAGACCCCTCCCTGTTCCAAGGGACACAGCCCCAGCAGCCGGAATTCTCCAGAAGTCCACTGCCGCCCTGCTTATGGCTGCTCTCCACATCCTCGGCTGAGACTCATCCATGAGTGAACCTTTTCCTGGACCACGCAGACACATTTGCAGCCTTGCAACATTTCTTAAGACACACCTTACCCATACTCCAAGAGTACCGCACCACATTTGATGGGATTCAAAATAGGAAGCAAACCACCTTAGAGGGAAATGTTATATTCTTTCAGTTCTGCTGTGGGGCATGGATTGGGGTTCGAGATAAAAACATTGGAAATATGATGGTGGGAAGGTGGAATGGTGGTGGGATTGTTGTGTGGATATTAAATGTAATCAAAATTTGTGAACTGTATCACTGTCACTGTCATCCCATTGTTCATCGATTTATTCAAGCAGGAGCCAGTAACGTCTCCATTCTTCCCAGTCCTGAGATGTTAGCAGCCACTCCTTACTCATCTTTCCCAATGATTGGAGGCTCTTTCAGCATCAGGGGAATGAGACCTGTTATTGTTACTGTTTTTGGCATATGGAATAAGCCACGAAGAGCTTGCCAGGCTCTGCTGTGTGGTTGGGGAGATAAACGGAATAATATTTCCAGTCAGTATGCTGGCAGGATGGGCTGGAGAGAGAGCACAGGGCTAAGGCACTTGCCTTACCTAATGTCAACCCAGGTTCCATTCCAGCATCGCATAGGGCACCCTAGATCCCGCCAGGGCTGACTGCTGAGGGCAGAGCCAGAAGAAAGCCCTCAGCAAAGCTGAGTGTTATGCCAAAATCAAATAAAAAACAAACAAACAAAAGTTTCCCTAAGCACAGTAGCACTGTCATCCCATTATTCATCAATTTGCTCGAGAGGGCACCAGAATTGTCTCCATTGTGAGACTTGTTACTGTTTTTGGCATATCAAATACACCATGGGTGAACTACTTTATAAACTATTCTGTGAACTACTTTATAAAATTAAAAAAATTAAAAACACATAAATAAAACACATTCTTTTTGACTAAGCTAGAGAAGGAATTTCAGAAAGTTACTACTAATTAAAGCATGTATGACAGACATATCATTCTGGAAAAGTCTTAAATTGGTGAACAATATTTCACCAAATAAACTCGGGTCCCACAATTAGCAACTGAACTGGGAAATTTGAGGAAGTGTAAATCAAGTTAAAGTAGCTGTCACAGGCAAGTGAATCAGTACTGGGGTAGCTGTCTCCCTGTGACCTCTGTACTAACAGTCTGGATTGGAAGAGACATCTCCAAGACAGTGTGTCAGAGCCATGCAGTGGGAAATGAAGGGATCTAGGGGTTTCAGAGAAAATGATATAAAGAACATAGGGTTAACCGAGATAAAATACCAATAAGCTCTAGAAATAATTTGAAAGTTCAAAACAGCCACAGGCAAATTACAACACAGAAGATTATGTTGAAATCAGAAGAGAGGTTAACTCAGATGCACCAACTTGAGACTGACAACATCAGGTAAAATGTGGAGAGTAAGAATGGTTTATCACCCTCCACCCGACAGCCACCCCCCTTTCTTTTTATGTTTTATTTCAGTGTCACTTTATGGTAGCAAAGGTCATACTCACAATATCTGTATGACAAAAAGAATCAATATATTAAAGAATAAGAACAAATAGTTCCTTTGAAATAAGACAAAAGCCAATATCTAATTGTGTCTTCTTTTAAAATAATTATAAATAATTAGGCCAGCAATGAGGATTTACCACAGAGATTAGAATGTGAAGAATGCCAGAGGCAATAAGTGAAAAAGAAAATAAGCACCAGCTTAAGAAGGCACAAAAACGAGAACAAATTATTATTAAGATAATTTTGACAATCAGGATCACAGTGTCATTTTAAAATGATAAAATTCTGATGTTTATCCTATTTCAAATTAGTCCAATATGGTATTATCTGGCCTGTCTTTCTGTAAAATGTTCTATCATATTGTAATTGCATTTAGACTAGTCCCCTTCCAAGAGCCTATCTTTTTGGAAAGGATGTCAATCAGTTGGGTCCCAATTATCCTTAGAGAGAGAGAGAGTAAGAGAGAGAGAGAGAGAGAGAGAGAGAGAGAGAGAGACAGACAGACAGACAGACAGACAGACAGAGAATATTGTTTTTCAGCATTATGTGGAGAATAGTTTCCTGCTTCTTCAATTTACTGTTACCACACACCATGCCCAGTAGGGGGTATCAAAATCGATTAACTGACCCCTAATTTCTTTCCACACCCATCTCCATTTCCAGTAATGTGTTTTGTGGATAGAGTGAAAAGGGTTAGTTCTCATTTGATTTATCTTTTTACATGCTTTGCTTGTTTACAGGTCATATATAATCTAGACAATCCAGTCATTGGGTATTTCTGAGTTACTGAGCTTAATATGACCCTCTTTGGTCATCTGTGTGTGTTTACTACCACTTACCTTTAGAAGACATGAAGTCTTCTTCGTTAAAGGCAAGTAGCAGCAGTGCGCTATGTGTATATACCATCAACAGGGAACAAGTATGACTGCTTATTCACATTCTGGTTGCCCTTTTGTTTAGGATTTTTCCATATAAGGTATGAGGTAATATTTCATTGCCATTTGATTTGCATTTACCTGATAGTGAATGTTTTTTCAGGCGCCTGTTGGTCATCTTTGATGAAGTGTATATTCAGCTCTTAATTCATTTTTGATAGGAATATTTGTTGTTGAGTTATGTGATATATTTTGAATATGTTTACTGTCAGGTATATGATGTGTGAATACATCCTCACAGTCAATAATATACATTTTTTATGCCATGGATGTTTCTTTCTGTATGCACAAACTTTTTGTTTGATTGCAACCACATTTGTTTATTTTTGCTTTTGTTTCTTTGTCATTTGAGTCAGTCTTCAAATATATCACTGAGGACAATACGATAGAAAGTATTATTGTCTGTGTTTTCTTTCATGTACTCTTTTTTGTTTCATTTTTAATATTCAAGCCTCAAATCCATTGTGAATTAGCTTTTGTGTATGGTGTGAGATTGAGTGAAAATTGTATCTCTTTGAATGGAATATACAATTTCCAAAAATCATATGTTAAAGATACTGCCTTTGGCAGTATAGATAAAAAGATTTTATAGATAAAAAGATTTTATAGATAAAAAGATTTCTCTATTTTATGCCTTTGGCTCTTCAACACAAATTAACTGCTCACATATGTGAGGATTCATTTCTGGTTTCTCAATTTTATTCCATTGATCTATATGTCAAATTTTACTCTAACACTCTTTTGATTACGGTAACTTATGAGAGTAGAGTGATGTACATATGAGTGATATCCTCATTCTCTTCCCACCAGAGGATTGCTATGTATATTCAGGATCTTAGTTACATAACAAAACACAGCAATGTTTTTTTTTTCAATTTCCTGAAAGTAAGACATTGCGTTCTCATAAGGATTGAATTGAATGCATTTATGGATTATGTAGGGTGCGTATTTGGAAAATGTAATTCCTCAAGTCTATGAGTATGTTATATTATTTCATGGCTTCATGTCTCCCATTATTCCTATTTCTTTATTTATTTTAAAAATCATTTTATGAATATTTTGTTATTGAGATATCATTGAAGACAAATATATACATATCTAATGCATGTAATATATATGTCTGTATATATGTGTGATGGGTTTCACACTTTGCAGTGCTCATGGATTACTCTTAGCTGTCTCGGGGATGACTCTAGGTGGTGGTGGGAACATAACTGGAGTCAGTCACACGTGCGAAACAAACACTGCAGGGGGCTGGAGTGATAGCATAGCAGGTAGGGCGTTTGCCTTCTACGTGGGCTACCCGGGTTCAATTCCCAGCATTCCATATGGTCCCCAGGGCACTGCCAGTAGTAATTCCTGAGTGCAAAACCTCTGTGCATCACCAGGTGTGACCCAAAAAAGAAAAAAAAAATTAAATACTGCAATCCTTAGACTATCTCTCCAGACCCATTTTAAGTTTCTGTTAGTTCTTCTCACTAGTTTTTGATGAGGCTTTTTTCTTTCTATTGCTAATTTTTGTGAGTCTTTAAAATGTATCTTTGATTATTAGTCCTTGGCCAATTGTATTTATATAAATATATCCTGATATCCTGTATTTGGTAGGATATCTTGAATTTAGTCAATGACTCTTTTGCTGTGTAGAGATAAGTGTAATAGAGTTTTCTAAGTATGTCTCACTGTTTTGGTTGTTTATTTTAATACAGCTAATTCCTTTTTTTTTTTTTGGTATGGATATAGCACTGTAGCAGTTTTGTTCCTTTGTTCATCGATTTGCTTGAGTAGGCACCAGTAATGTCTCCATTGTGAGACTTGTTGTTACTGTTTTTTGCATATTGAATATGCCACGGGTAGCTTGCCAGGCTCTGCCGTTCAGGCGGGATAGTCTCAGTAGCTTGCCGGGATCTCTGAAAGGGATGGAGGAATTGAACCTGGGTCAGCTGCGTGCACAGCAAACACCCTACCCGTTGTACTATCGCTCCAGTCCAAATGTGTAATAAACTTTGTCAAATGTTTCTTTGCATCTATTGATTAAAATATATGATTTGTATCTGTTTCTATGTTGATATGAAACATTACAAAAATTGATGGGCCTATTTTAAACCATATCTGCATCCCTTAAACCTCACTCTCATGATCCTTGAAATCCCACTTCCTGTTCCTATTTTGATGTATTTGGTTCACTGAGATCTTGTTGAAGACTTCAGCATCTATTTCCACTAGGAATAAAAGGGCTTATATTGAAAAATTTAGAATTCCTCAAACATGTGGTCGAGAAACTCTACCCCATTGATGCAGCTAGATAAGGGTCAATAGCTGCAGGGTGAAATAGAACAATCTTCAACATTTTCCTCTACGGAAACTTTTTGGATACATTTTAGTAGATTATTCATAACAAGGAATACAAAATAAATGACTGAGGTCCTGCTTTGGGGGCAGGCTTTGGGGGGTCAGGCTGGAAACATTCAAAATATGGTGTTGGGAAAGTCTAATGCTGGTGGGATTGGTGTTGGAATAGTAAATGTAATAAATTATTGTAAAAACCTTTCCTAAAAATAAAAATAAATTTTAAAAGTGTATGGGCTTTTCGAGGGGTCACACCCAGATATGCTCAAGTTCTATTCCTCTTTCTGTGTTCAGGAATCACTCCTAGAGGTCTAAGTTACTATATGGGATGCTAAGTACGGGACCAGAATGAGCTATAAACAAGGTTTTAAACCCTGTGCTCTCTCTCCAGCACAAATAACAATCCTTTTGAATAGTTCTTTTCTCTAAAGTCTAAAAGAATCAGAAATAGCAGCAATATGAAGTAGAAGCGACTTACAAGCAAATGGTCTGCGAAGGATTTTTAAAAAAGGAAAATAAAACTGTCATGTAGATCTATAAAATCTATCAATCCTTGTCATGGTAGATCTATAAAATCTAATATCAAACACTGTCATCTTAGAAATGAGTATATAAATTAACATTGAAATTAAAGTATATAGTCGAAGAAATACATTTCCAAAAATTGAAGCTGTTCCAAGGTTTTACATTTGAGCAATTTGCATATGGAATTATTATTGCATCCACATTGACGTGCAAAAGTGTTTCCTAAACCCTGTGAACTAAGAGAGAATTATCAGCACTGTAGGAACCATCTAACCACTTGTCTTCCTACCTTATCCCTGGACATTTCTCTCCAAGAAAATACCCTTTTCTTATAAATATGAAGCTCTACTACATCTGCCGGGGATTTCTCTGAACAGAAAATTGATGCATGCTATGTGTTCTCCTTTTTGCATCACTTGTATCACTTGTCATCCCATTGATCTTCGATTTACTCCAGCGGGCGCCATAATTTTGCATACTAAAATTAATTTTATTATTATTACTTAAAATCTTAGCTTTCCCCTCTTTAATTTCTATTCCTCAGAGTGCCAAAATTGCTAGAAGTCCTCAACAACTTCCCTATTGTTAAATCCAGTAGCAAAGCTATTACATACTTTCTTGAACTCAACCTTAAATTTTATGATGAAGTCCTCCTTGTTTATTGTCTTACAACTCTAAAAGGATATTTTGCTGTTGTTGTTGCTGGTTTTTGGATTTTTGTTATGTTCTTTTGTTTGTTTGCTTGTTTCAGTTTTACTTCCTTTCTTCTCTTAAGACTATTATCACATTTTATGATGCACAGCTGCCACCTGTGATCTCAGTATTATTCAGCCAATGTTTGAACTTCAATTTGTCCTTATATACCTGAATATAACTTAACATAGTTATTTAACTTGGTTTAATTTAATTCCATGTGTTTCCTTCTTTAATGAATATCATCATTTTATACCTTGACATAAGAGTTTAAAAATTGGAAATTCTTCTTATACTTCTTTTTTTTTTCTTTTTTGGGTCACACCCGGTGATGCTCCTGGGATACTCCTGGTTCTGCACTCAGTAATTAGTCCTGATGATGCTTGGGGGACCATACGGGATGCCGAGGATCAAACTCAGGTCGGCCATGTGCAAGGCAAACGCCCTACCCACTGTACTATCACTTAGGTCCCTGGAAATTATTCTTGATCCTAACATACTCCTCCCATACATAAAAAATAACTAAAGTCAAGATAAATAACTTGTAACTTTTGTTTGATTTTTTTTCCCCAAATATCATTGTCTCACTGTTTTGTGACTGATACTTCTCTGGTTCCGCCCTTATCACTTTGACCCATACTACTGTGCTATGGCAATTTTGTCATTAAACTCTGCTCTTTTCCTCAAATAAATATTGTTCATACACTAGTGGCCTGATATCTAGTTATACTAATAAGATTCATATTTTGTTCTTCTTGTTATTAGATCATCCCAATAGATAATTTTACTACAGCAATGGGTTTCTTAGATGTATACACATTTTATTCTCCTCATAATGTCTTTGTCAAATCTATATTCCATTAAGAAATGTTTTCTATAAATGTCATTTTGAATATAATCATGAATAAAAAAGTGATTAAAAATACCTTAATTCTTTAAAGTATCTTAGTATTCTAATTATTTCTTACAACAAAGGAGAAAAATTTAGCTCTTATACAGTTAATTTTAATATAAGCTCTTACAGGATTCATTATGCATATAAAAACTTAATTATTTTATGCTTAGGAGAAACACTTTTATCTTTTGGATCTTTCTACATATAAAGGTCATTTTGAATTGCTAGATATTTGTTTAAGTGTGGCATTAGATTTTGAACCACTAAACATGAATACATTTTAAAGTATTTGCATAGGGATCTAGGAACTAAAGCACCTAACAGTTTGAAAACACTGAAAGAACCTATAAGAATTACACAAATACCTCATTTTATATAATTTAAAGACTCAGCATGACTCACAGAGCAATTTATGATTAAATCCAGTAAATAAGTTACTTTCTAGAAAGTACTTTGAAAACAAATATCCTTTCCCCATATTATCAATTATTCTGTTTTTATCTTCAAAGCTCAAATAAGAAAATTCATTTATAAGATTAATAATAATAGGGGCTGGAGAGATAGCACAGCGGGTAGGGCATTTGCCTTGCAGGCGGCCGACCCGGGTTCAAATCCCAGCATCCCATATGGTCCCCTGAGCACCGCCAGGGGTAATTCCTGAGTGCAGAGCCAGGAGTAACCCCTGTGCATTGCTAGGTGTGACCCAAAAAGAAAAAAAAAAGAAAGAAAAAAGATCAATAATAATATAACCATACTTTATCATTTGATTGAGTTAAAATACAGAAGTTGTAAATATTTGAATATCATTTTTGAAAACAAATGCTTCAATTTATATATGGTCATCTCTCCATGTGACAAATCTCTTAAATTTACTTACAAATTTAAAGCAAAAATAATGTGTTCCATTAATGATAGATTTAATGAAATATTTTAATTGAATGAATTGGAATAAAATAGAATACTAGTTTCTTGTATGCTAATAAAAATCACTGTACTTAATAATGGCATTGTTTATAATTGCACAATAAATATTTGCCCTGAAAATTTTATGTACAATATTGAAAATATTTAAGATAACAAAATGTTAGGGTAAGCAGCAACAATCATCCAATCAAAGTTACAGGTGCAGAAAATTATCTCCTGAAAATGGAGTTACCCTGAAAAAGAAAAGTATCAAACATCTAAACATAGAAAGGCCCCAGCTCTCTCCTGTATCTAGCAAAAACACTATCTCACAGGAGCATGGGGGAGAGAAGGTTCCAAGTTTCACTAACTTCTGTGGAGCTGATAGCCCCGATTCCATTCTTCTCAACAGAAAAACTTCCAGTGAAAATGATAGCTTCAACCTATTGGGTCTTTAGAGCCAGGGATTCCCCTATAATTTATACCATCGTAAGGAATATCTGGCAATTCCAAATTGTTCATTAAAGAATAGAACGAGCTGGATAGCTAATCCAGGAAATGGGATTGAACTCTCAAGAGATGTCACACTTAGGACCTAGCCCTTGAGTTAAATACCCTAAACTTACTCGTTACAAAAGGGGATAAAATTAGAACCCTAGACTTAATGATGCCTTCCAAATGACCACTCTTATTCCTGGGGCATCTCTTTCTCTCCAAAATCATTTAGTCTTTGGAGAAGACTGAGGCATTAGTAAACTCTTTCCTAGTCACCAAACAGCTGGTCCTTCCTTGCCCCAAGCAAAGGATTTATTATATTCTCTAAGTACTCAAAATACCACCAAACCCACTTAAAATTAATTGAATGCCATTAGATAATTTTCCAAATTTAGTTTGCTAATCAATCGAGGCATGATTTAGAATTACTCAATACCCACACTGTGGGCATGTTTTAAAGATCTTAGTGAAAAATAAAAAATATTTTATTATTGCAATCAAAGTTAGAGAAAATTAAGAATGAATAATCATCCATTCTCATTAAAATATTAGAGGAATTCATCTCATCTAAAATATTTTAGAGAAAACTTTATAGCAATTCTAATAAAATTGCATTTATGTGCTATTGATTAATATCATGCTTTTCTACCATTATTCATTTCCTGTTTTCAAATCACCTGTACTTTTTTACTTCTACTTCACACCATGGCAAAAAGAATAACATACTAGAACTCATGTAATTTGTCTGTCCTTATATCGACCAACAAATAATTAATGAGTTAAAGTAAGTCATAACTTCTCTGATTTTATTTTTTTCTGATTATTCACTAGTTTTATAGGTGTTTTTGTCATGCACTTTCTGAGTGAATGCATTCCAAATATAAAAACATATTACATTTCATCCAAACTATATATGTCATTTTTGTCATTGTGTGATTATATACTACGAAGTAAAAGGAAATCTATCTTTTGGAGTTGCTTTAATTATCACAACACTGTGTACATATAGGTACTTAATGCACAATTCTAAATTGCTTTTCTCTCTATTCTCATACTTATTTCAATCATGATGTTATCAAAGTATTTTATAATAAAGTTTCCAAAATCACATCATTATACAAAACCATTCATTGAAGTTAACAAAACAAAAGAGGATTTAGTTGCAAAGTATCTTAACAAAAGAAGAGAAAGACATATTTATAGCTCCTATCCACATGCAAGTATAAATATGTTCCTGCTAATGCAAGTACAATCCATTGCATTTAGTTTTATAATCTATAAGGGGTTTATTATTTTATCCATTTAAATTTATTTGGGGGTATTCAGGTTAAACCTGGTTAAACCCAGTGATTTAAAAATACTAACTAGTAACTGAAAACTGTTTCTTTTTTTCTCTTTCTCCAGTTTTTTGGTTTTGTTGTTTGTTTGTTTTGCTTGTATTGTACCTTGATATTTTATATTTGCTTTGTTTTTGTTTGTTTGTTTTGTTTTGCTTTTGGTGTGGGGTGCAAACCTACCTGTGCTCAAGGCTTACTCTTGGTTCAGGGATGGTTTTTGGTGAGCTTAGGAGATCCAAATCTGTCTAATCATTTGCAAGGCAAGGATCTTACTCACTGAACTATCTGCCACAAGTTCTTTCTATCTGAGTTATTTCAAATCATAATAAATAAGAATAGACTTCTTTGTTTGCTTGTATTTTTACATTGCAAGAAGCCTCACACAGAGATGAAGCAAACACATGCACACATGTGGCTGTACCTCTGAGCCACATCCCTGGCAGCCCCAAATCTTTCTAACAGCACAAATAATCAACTTTCATCAAACATTAAGCCAGTTAAGCATACAGAAATCAGTCCAACCACTTAAACAGAAATATGTTCTGTGGTTATGCTACTAAAATAGGTGTGAAATACATTTATTAAGTGACTTTGGTTTCTCAGTAAACAAAAAAAAATCACTCTGTGAATGTTTTAATTGTTTTTGACATATGGTGACAACACATCAGGTGTTGTTTCCATTCTCAAATAGCCCGGAAGAAACACTGTGGAATTAATGACTTAAACGAGGACCAAAAAGAACGCGCAACAGGATTATCAGATATTTCCAGCTCTTCACTTAGAATGATTAAATTCCTGAGGTTTCATATATATTTTAATACAAACATTTCAATTATCTTAATTATGTCACTTCTTTTAAGAAACAGCTTGTGCTCTGAGATGAAACAACATGGCCTATTGCATAAAGAGACAGAAAAGAAGGGACACATTATAGAAGAAATATTATACTCACGGAATGTTCGATAAAATTCTTCAAGAGCCAGGTGCTTGTCAGAGTTAAAATCATCATGTTTCAGTAGATCATACAAAGTACAGTCAGAAAGATCCTTGCCAAGGTCTTCTTGTTTTATCACCTGACAAGAAAATGTGACAGATAATTATATATGTTTCTTAACATTTCTGTAGAATAATTAATTAACAACCACATTTTTAAAAGATGACATGAAACTGCAGTTAGACAGATAAGTATGTCAATACAAGAATCAAGATTTTTTAATTAGTGAATTTATTTATTCACTAATTTATTTTGGCATTTTTTGCAGAGTTCTATAGCTCAGAGACACTCCATGGTTGTTCAGTCTAGTAGGGAAGCATGGAATTTTCTGGTTTTGGCCTGATGATGCAGTGCTTCTCAGCCTAGCAGTGCTGGGTACCAACGCTGGGTACCAACAGGAGTGTAAGGTCCTGTTGTAAGGTCAGCGCCATGTGGTGCCAAACTCAGGCCCTCATGCATGCAGCATATGCACTTAAACCATTTTAGTCCCTTTGCTTGTGATAGTTTTTATTTTTTCATTCTTTCAGAGATACAAGGTTATAAAATCAATATAGTTTCCTGGAATTTAGTCCAATTTTCTCTTATAAAAACCTCACAACAGAATCCAAAAAACTTAAATTTTTAAAGATATGTTGCATTTCATTATTTACTTTGCTACTTCTGAAATTACTTATGTTAATTACTAATTTGCTAAATTCCTCATCTACTACCTATATCATTGCTACTTACTTTGCTAGCTCAAGAAAACACGGTCTATTTTCTGTCTACATATGTCAAAATAAAACAAGGTGTTTTTTGGTTATTTTTTTTCCCCAACAAACATTGGAATGTAGTTGTTCCTGACACTGGTGGCCACATTATTTGAGGAAAAAAATGAAGTTAGTTTTCCCTCTCTCTGTCTAAAATTCTCCCCAGCTGGATGTGAAGCCATTTGGGATTGTTCATTTAGTCCCCTGGTCACAAAGGTGCTATTAAGCAAATGACTGTTTCCAGGAGCCAGAGAGAATTAATGCACCGATTGATGATGGAAAACTATCTAAGAGTGGAAGAGAAAAATTGTAAAATTGCTTTTCTACTCTGTGTTCTGTCTTATGTATGAGGTTGAAGCTTTTTTTATACTCTGCTGCTTCTGACAGAGGGCCAGTGAGCTCCCAGAATTTTTTTCCAGACATTTCTAAAACATTCTGGCTAATTCTAAAGCTCTGTCCACATTTTTTTTACATTATCCCACAAAATGATGCAATAGTTTGCCTCACTTAGTGTTCTGTATTTTTAAAAGCTGATACAGTGAAGTCAGAAAATAAAGTCAAAATACAAATGAACCTGAAACTTTATAATGTTATAATGCAGTGTTACTTCAATAAACATTAGGAAAATAAAATACTGGATTTTTAATTTTTTATTATTATTTTTATCACACCCAGCGGTATAAGGGAGACTGTTTGGTATACAGGACTCCAGCATAAACAAAACAAAACAAAACAAAACAAAACAAAACACAAGCATCCAGTCCTTTGACCTACCTCCCCAATTCTGTAATAAATAGACAATATAAAGACAACAGCCACCTCTGGGCTCACTCTGTGATTTATGAGAAATCAGTAACCTTTCTTCAATTAGAAATGGACGATAATATATATTTTTTTCCTCAGAGCAATAAATAGCACAGCAGTAGGGAATCACCTTTCACGAGGTTGACCCATGTTGGGGAATCACCTTTCACGAGGTTGACCCATGTTCGATTCCTCGGCCCCTCTTGGAGAGCCTGGCAAGCTACTGAGACTATTGAGCCCATACGGCAGAACCTGTCAAGCTACCTGTGGCGTACTGGATATGCCAAAAACAGTAACAATAAGTCTCTCAATGAGAGACCTTACGGTGACCGCTCGAACACTAAGATGAGCAAGGAGATGACAGGCAAAGGACTGGATGCTTGTGTTTTGTTTTGTTTTGTTTTGTTTTGTGTATTTCATTCAATTGACTTAAGTATTGTGAAATGCAGACAAGACATCAGGTGCAAGTATTAACACTGAAAAGTCGTCGATTACGGCTAAAAAGAGTGAATTTTAATATAATGTAATTCCTATTACAGTCATTCACTGTAGCTTATCATATACATTTGTCTAGGTGATGCAATGCATTCTTCTTTTGGTAGAGCATGAATTTTTAGATTTTTTTATTATATCATTGTATCTGTTGATGCAAAAGATACTCAGGTACCCAAAAGGTGTTTGTAATTATTTCTAGAACACTCCTGCATTACAGGTTTAGTTGTTCTGTAATATAAATGAGCTACAGAAATTACTCTGAAGATAAAGTGTAGGACACAGACCACTGGTAACACTTAGAGTCCTCTCTCCACCCTCTGCTGATACAATGGCAGCATAAGCAATGGCAAACAGAAAGTCTGCAATTCTGTAGATTCTTCCTTGTGCACTGTATTCAAATTTCATTGGTGAAGCTGGTATTTGCTACCATAGGGGAATGCTACAAAAAGCTTTATTTGTACTACAGATCCAATGATAGTATTAAGCCCTGCATTTCAGGACAATCCCACTGGAGAGATTAGCAGAACTACCTCATGGTTGATGCCATCTATTCTGTAAGCCAAATGGGAAAACAAATAACACGGCTTTTCTATTTAGAAAGAAACAAGAGCTCTCAGTCATTCTCCATCTGTTATTTGCTAGAACAGGGGAAATGACTTTTCCCATGGTAGGGATCAGCAGTTTGCTGGATCTTGCTTCACTGCATTCTTCTGAGATCTGCCATGCTAATATTGCGGTTATCTTTAAGGGTGCACTGACACCATGCTTTAACCAGCAGTCTTAGAAGTATTTCAGTGACTTTTGTTGTCATATAGGTTTACAAAGAGCTAGAGATCAAATAAAAAAAATGGGAAAAACAACCTGGTCAGGGGCTAAGGCTGATTTCCCTTATCTTGCAAAGATCAATCGCTAAATGAAGGCACAGCTTCGGAATAAATTGAGCATTGTGAATAAATCCCCATGCCACACACACATAATGTAGAGCTCAGGAGAAGTTTGATGAATGCCATCAGGAGAAGTTTGATGAATGCCATCAGGTAGTTTGTGAGGTGTATGGTTTATGCCACACAAGTACTTAGAGCCAAATTTATCACTCTTAGCCATAGTGGGTCTTCTCCTGAGTACAGAGGGCAAAGAGGGGGGTGCCAGACTGCCATTTGAAGCTACCTCCTCTTTTACCACTTCACATATGTCACCTGCAACACTATTCCCTTCTCACCTTCTTAAGATATGATATAGCCCTCAATTATCTGATTATCCCTACAGGTTCATAAATTTGTGGGTCAAAAATTATGAAATTATATTATTTCTCTGATGGATTCTAAGATTAGCTTATGAATCTAGAAGTACAGAGAGAAAATGCGTTCCTCCTTTATAAATACTGAAAACATACTGCCTATTTTCTATCTTTTTCTTTAAGGTTTTTGATGAGAACCTTAACACTGCCTGAGGTGTTTCGCATAAATAAGATAGCTCCCTTTGTAATTTCAACCAGTAAAAAAAAAAAAAAAAGATTGCTCTGTAGATTCAGAGTTTTGGTTCTTTTAAACTGATGATAGGTTGGCAGTTGAGGAATATTAAAACATGAATTCATCCTAGTTAATGTAGATAGATAAATAATTGACTTCAGTATATAATTCATGAAACAGGTGAAATAGAGGACTGTAGTCAAAAAATACTTAGGACAAGAAAACATCTTATTCAGGCAAAAAATAAAGGAGCTATCTTATAGAAATAGCCTTACTTTTACTAATCAGAATATTGCAATTTTTTTGGTCTAAAACTTTACTTTTGGTTTAAAAATAGGGATGGATTGGTCTGTGGAGAATGACAGTAGTTATTAGGGAAATAAAATGATTTCTTGTTTATTAAAAAAAAGTGTATTTAACTGTAAACAAATTTCACTTCTGGGAAATGCTGAAATCCAATGAGTCTTGCTTCTCTTACTTTGGAAGCTTTAGCCTAAAAACAAATTATAAGTATTATCTATGAGCATTGCCAATTTCATTCTAAGTGAAACACCTTTTTTCTCTTATTTTGTATCCCTAATAGGTCTGTAATATTTTTAAATGTTGGTCAGGACTGGAGCGATAGCCCAGGGGGTAGGGTGTTTGCGTTGCATGCAGCCAACCCAGGTTCTATTCCTCTGTCCCTCTTGGAGAGCCAGGCAAGCTACCGAGAGTATCCCACCCACAAGCTACCCGTGGCATATTTGATATGCCAAAAACAGTAACAACAAGTCTCACAATGGAGACGTTACTGGTGCCCTCTTGATCAAATCGATGAACAACGGGATGACAGTGCTACAGTGCTACAGATAGGATTAATGACCATGATACTCCCTGGATATCCATGCTTGGTAAACTATTTGTATTGTATTTCTTCACACTAAAGCCCCTTGTTATCTATGAGAAAAATCTTTTTATATAAGATTATTATCAATAGCATAGTAAACATGTATGCTAATTTTACACCTGAACATTAAAAAATTCTTTAACATTTTAGTAGGTTTAATAAATAAGAATAAATATTAACTGTCTGTGGCCCATGCAACATCTCTATTTTTTAAAGAGAAAATAGGTATGTGCAGAGATTGCAAAAACATTGCTGCCATGCTCTTCCTGTTAGCTTAGAAGATATTTAGTCTCACTCTTGTTTTTATTTAATTTTGTAAATCTATTCACATATGGTAGTTGTTGAGCAAATGACTTTTAAGTCAAATATGTATAACATAATAATCTAAATCCTGTGTACAAGTAGTTCTTTTTATTATTTTAATAAAGAGTTGGCATGTATGCACATTAGAGTAATATTTCATTCTAATATGCACTCCTAATGTGAATCAGCTTATTAAGTGACAGAATCTAAATGAAGAAAAAGTTAAATCAATATACTCAATACAGCTGCTTATTTAAACTCAGAATCACAGGGGAATGACTCTGCTTACTTAAATTCAATGGGTGGTTATTTTATCAAAAGTGGAAATGTCTAAGCAGCAGACTTTCAAAGTCGCTAGTTTCATTTTGCTTTAAGACTCCTATGTTTAATACCAATTAATGCAAATCTGCTCTTCCCCGAGTTAAGCTGCCTTTATATATTTTCTTTTTTTTTACCAATAATCAAAGGTGTAAGGCCACAACACAAAAAATATTAACCTTTAAAGATAATTTAGAAAAAAAAACATTTTTGGGATAAGTATTTGTATTAACTTTATGTCTCCATTAAATTGGGTTGTGAGCCTGTAAGTCCAATTCTTCTCAAATTACTACATTTTTTCCCCAATTTCTCCCATTCTGAATTCCTGTGCACATGAATCCCACTCATATAATTTCAGAAAATTTTCTCACCCATCAGAGTAGCCTGTTTGTCCCTTCTTTTAATTGTAAAAAGTATTTATTTACCATAATAACTCTAGAAAAACATTAACTGACCCTTATGAAAACCATTTGTCCAGTAAATATAGAACTTGGAGGAAAAGTTTGCTGTTAGATAAATTCTATTTCAATTTAGGGAAGAGAGAGAAAATGAAATAGTCTTTTACTGTTGTTGTGGAATCTTTCTTCTCAAGAGACCAATACAATTTTTTCTCGGTATGATCAAAGCCACCTTTCTTATGACTGTCATCTTGGTATGGGAAGTGAAAGATCAATAAAGTCTTCACGAACCTCTGAAGTTGATAGTAACTTAAAGATTGCAGATAATTTAAAATTAAAAATACCTAAACCTTTGAGGCTCAGAATTTGATGTTCTTGTTCAGTTCTGTAATTGAAGAATCTACCTTATACCTAAAATGATCTTTTTTATGACCTAGTGGAATATGGTGTTGGAGTTTGGTTTGGGTGAGCCTCACCAATGAAGGAACCGACAGAGTAACCCTGGTATGCGGGACCCGTGGCTGAGATCTCTAAGCCTACTCAGATCAGGACTGAACCTCCTCCACTCAGATCCCCAGTTTTCCAGTAGGTTGGCAGTCACACCCACAAACTGCCCCTGTCAGAAGCCATATAACATCATCAATAGCCAAGATCCAGAAACTATAAAACAAAGCTCCTGGAAAAGAGCCATGTAGAATTTTGCACAGCAGAGCCTGGCAAGCTTCCCATGGCGTATATGATATGCCCAAAACAGCAACAATAATGGGCCTCATCCCCCTGACCCTGAATATGACAGGGACGAATGGAGACGTTACTGGTGCCACTAGAGCAAATAGATGAGCAACAGGATGGTAGTAATACAGTGACAGTGATATCTGTAAGCATGTCCCTTGTATCTGAGAATTTGTACTCAGTGATGATGAAAGCACTCTTTCTATAGCATATAAATTCAACCTTCTATCTTCTCAATTCCTTATATTGAGAATTATTTTTAGACTATCTATACCTGGTTTCTCATTTGGTTTGCTTTAGAAATTAATTTCTGGCAAATAATATAAACATTTGCAATTTTAAAGAAAAATATATATTAATGTTAACTCTTATTACTCTCCCCTTGCTATCGAAGCATATATTCTTTCCCTCCAATTTGATTTATATACATGTAGAAATATTTTATAATCCTTAATTTACATTCCTTTATAATTCACAACTAGTTAAGATAAAGTTTGGGTATTAGAGTTTCTTTTAAATTAGCCTGTATCAGTGACAGTCATAGAAAAGAATTTCTATTTTTCTAAAAGAGCTTACATTAAAATTTTTGATTATTGTAACATTGTTTGTAGCAATAAGATTTAATAGGCATCTGTTGGATAACACTTCAAAAAGGGAAATACTATAGCATACTATTTTAAAAGGTACTTGAATGTGCCAGTATATTAACATGATCTGAAATAACTTACTGATATGCATACATTTGTCTATTAATGGTAAACAATGTCCATAAATTCTTGATAAACAAGCCTTTATTTACTCAAAAAATTAAACACAGCAAAGTTTTAGGAGTATATCTAAAATGACTACTTAAATTCTACAGTGAATTATTTATTCATTTCTGTACTTAAGATATACAAAACTGTCAAACTATATTTTTCATTCATTTTCATACTTAAGATATATAAAACTGTCAAACATTATTTTGACATGTGGGTGCTACATAAAATTATATTTCTAATAGGGTCAATACATTATATTCTTGATTTTTTTCTATTACATATAAATATTATTGATTGAATATATTAAAAAATTGAATTAACACACATATAAATATATTATATGCTGTATTTATAAAAGTCTGTGAATGCAATAGTTAATCATACCTGAGTTAGTTCATTAATATCTATAAGCCCATTACTGTCAGCATCAAAATATTTAAACATTTGATCCACCAATAACTTCTTCCGAGAAATGTCATCACTGGGATTTTCATTTTCCTGTGTAATATATTTTTGATTTTGCAAATCTAAGAGCATCCTTTTCATCTTGTTGTATTCAGTGGCTTTGCAGTTATTTCCTGAAACAATAACAAAAAATACATGTTACTTTGAAATAAATTGTTGAAAATATTTATTTAATTAATGTTTGAGGCTCATGTAGTTATAGGTAACATGTATTGTACAGCATTTTTAGGTTTCTACATTGTGTACATTCAATGTTAAACAAGAAAAATAAATGGACAATGTTCAGGGTAGTATAGAAATGGCATTTACTTTATCTTTGTTACAAACATTTTAGTATAGGCTTTCTCAATGCGGAATTTTGGATTCTATATGTTCAACAGCTAAATATAATACTTGTAACTAGTTTCAGTGCTTAACACATTATTTGACTTTTTATCCTCACTATAAATCTCTAGTTGATGATTTCATAGGCTTAAGAAAAAAGGTTGCAGGGAGGTAAAATGACATGCCAAAGGCCAATGGTGCCAAGCATGCCAATTTCTCATGTAAACTCACAGACATTTGGGTCTAAAATATTTCTACATATCATTATTAGATGTTTGTTTTTGATATTCTGGTTTTAAAGAGATCCATACCTATTAGATCTAAGTATTTGTTACAGTATGTTTTGAAAGGCATTAATAATCTATTATAGCCTCTGATAGAATCTACAATTTACAATTTATTACATACAAATAACTTATATATGTGAATCTGAATTATATACACACACATATATATGTTTATACACATCATATATAAAAATAGCAGAAAGGAAACTTTTGGCAACTCAAGTAACCCACACAATTTACTACTCAGGATAACAGAATGTTTATGTTTTTGTGTGTGTATGTGTATAAATATATATGTATATCTTTACTTTTATTATATTTACTTAATCTGTTTTATTATGTATTTTTTAGGAAATGAGGGCAAGAACCAAACAAGCAGTGCTCTATGCTCAAGATTCACTAATGCTCAGGGGATCACATGCAGTGCCAGAGATCATATCAAGGTTGGCACCAGGCAAGACAAGTTCCTTAAGCCATGAATTATCACACCAGTTCCTTGTCAAAAATGCAATGTCAGTCTTTTGAACTAAAGTTAGTTTACAAGCATAGAATTGTTAATGTTTCATGAATGCAACATTACCAATGAATACTAACCTAATCGCATATGTGTATTTTCCCAACATTTCTTATTTTTATCTGATATTGTTATCTTTTATTTTAGGCCACTAAGAATATACTGAACATTTGTATATATTTTAGCGTATATTATTTCATTGGGTCTGAGGCACAACTGCAGTGCTCAGGACTTACTCCCGGTTCTATAGTCAGGGATCACGATTCCTTTCTGGGTTCTGGGAACAATATGTATCAGAGATAGAACTCAGGTTGACCACATGCAAGGCAAGAGCCCTACCTGCTATACAATCAAAACTGTCCCAAACATTTTACTTTTAATGTTTAATTTACTGTTTTCATTTTGCAAAATTCCATTTCCACAACTGTATAGCTTTTTGAAGCAATGATATATTAAAGTTATTTGTATCTCCTTATCAGTATATATATAAAAAGAGCGCTGCTGGCTTGCTCTCTATCTCTCAGGTGTGTGATTCCCTGGCCAGCACCCCACTCCCGTGCCTGCACCCTCGCCTCCCACCTGGATCCAGCCTCTCCCAGCATTCCAGGACCTACATCCTGCCCCCAGCGCTGCCTCTCTGGTGCCAGTAGCTTGCGCTCTCTCTCTCAGGTGTGACAACCTTTGCCAGTGCCCCACACCCTCAACTGAGCCCCACCCCGCCACCTGGACCTGAACTCCTGCCAGCATCCCTCAGGACCTACAGCACGGCAGGGAATGTGGCTTCCAAGGAAGGGGGCGTGGCCTCCTGGGTGGGCTGTGGCTGCGTAATTTTCCCCTTTCCTATCACTCTGGAATCACATCTCAATCTCCATGACCTAATTCTGTGGAGAACATCCTGTCTATCTCATACACAATAGGCCAATAGTCCACTAGCCGATTCCAATTTCACCAAAATACAGGTGAACACAGGATCTGTACAAGCCCAATACAAAGGAACACGTCCTCTGAAGCTTCACTAGAGGCCTCACATAAATCATAGAGGAACACCTGAATGGAAGGTGGTATTCTAGAAGGGGAAAAGGGCAACCACCCTCGACCAGGCTCATCCAGAGTCCTTTCTCGCACAAAGGGGGTAATATTGATAATGAACTGGAAAGTCCCACTTCCATACTAGCACAAGAATATGAAGAAACAATGCAAATCCCTACCACGAGGAGAGGATGAAGGAAAGAGTCCAGAAGCCTCCACAGGGGTTACCCACAAAGACGATCTTTCAGATAAAGAATTCAGAGATGAAATGTTAAAGATGTTCAATGAGCTCAAATACACGGTGGACCAGGCATTCAGTAAATTAAAAAAGGACATGAAAAAAAAATTAGAATGGACAGCCAAGAAAATACAGGAAGAGATGAGAGCATAAATAAGAGAGCTACAAACTGAAGTGTCATGAATAAAGGATTCAGTAGATGAAATAAAAAAAAATCAATGGATGCCCTCAACAGTAAAATGGCTACAGCTGAAGACTGAATTAGTGAGCTTAGGATGAGTTGCAGAAAGCTTACAGGAAACAACAATGGGAAAAGATCTCAAAATAGCTCTAGGGCAAATCAGAGACCTAGGGGATGAATCCAAGAAGAACAACGTAAGAATCGTCGGAGTAACAGAAGGGCAGGGAGACAACCCCAATGAAAAAGCCACAGTTAAAGATATCATTGCCAAAACGTTCCCAGAGCTTGAGAATGCAGGCATCCAGATCCAAGGAGCCCAGAGGGTGCCAGCTAAAAGAAACCCTAATAAAAAGACTTCAAGACATATCATAATCAGTATGACAGATGCCACGGATAGAGAAACAATACTGTAAGCAGCAAGATCAAAGAAGGAAATAACATACAAAGGAGTACCCCTTAGATTTACAGCAGACTTATCAGAGGAAATCTTCCAAGCCCAAAGACAAAGGTGAAGTGTAGTGAAAAAGTTCAATGAAATGAACGTGTCACCAAGAATACTTTATCCGGCTAAACTCTCACTCAAACTTGAAGGAATGATACACTATTTCATGGATAAAAAACTGCTCAGGAAATTAATAGACTCAAAAACAAACTTAAAAGAATGACTAAAAGGGAAACTGTAGGACAAGAAAAAACCCTATAAGCACAACAAACCTCTACAGAAAAATGGCACAAAACCCCATGGCAATTATTTCTCTCTGTCAATGGTCTAAATGCACCCATTAAGAGACACAGAGTGGCAAAATGTATTTAGAAACTGAACCCAGCATTCAGCTGCCTACAAGAAACACATCTGAACAGTCAGAGCAAATACAGAGTCAAACTCAAAGGATGGAAAACAATCCTGCAAGCAAACAACTCCCTCAAAAGCTAGAGTGGCCATACTAGTATCTGACAACATAGATTTCAGGTTCAAAAAGATTAGAAGAGGCAGATAAGGCATTTTTTTTAATAATCAAGGGGTATGTACAGCAGGAAAAAAATCACAATCCTAAATATATACGCACCCAACGAACTAAATACTTAAAACAACTGCTAACAGATTTAAGGAGGACATTGCTAGCAACACAATAGTAGTTGGAGACTTCAACACTGCCTATCACCTCTGAATAGATCAACAAGATTAAAACTCAACAAGGAAACACTGGCTTTGAATGAAAAAATAAAAGATAGAGGGCTAATAGATTTATAAAGGGCTTTACATCCCCCCAATAAAAAAGGATACACATTCTTTTCTAGTGAATATGGAATATTTTCCCAAATAGACCATGTGCTGGGTCAGAAAACATACCTCAATAGAATCAGGAATATAGAAATTGTATCAACTATCTTTTCAGACCATGATGCACTGAAGATAGAATCTAATCACAAACAGACACAGAAAACCAAATCAAACACCTGTAAATTAAACTACTCAATGTTGAGCAACAGGTGGGTCAGGTGAAAATCAAAGAAGAAACCAAAAGATACCTGGAAACAAATGAGAATGAAGACATGAGCTACTAGAACCTGTGGGATGCAACTAAAGCCATGTTAAGGGGAAAATTTATAGCTCTGCAAGCATTTCTCAGAAAGGAAGGGCCCACATAAATAATTTGACTTCACTAGCCTTGCTCTTAGAAAAGGACCGAAAAAAAAAGAGCCCAAACCATGCAGAAGGAAAGAAATAATAAAACTTAGAGCAGAAATTAATGGCATGGAAACCCATAAAAACAATCCTAAAGGTCAATGAATCCAAAAGATGGTTCTTTGAGAAAATAAACATGATAGATAAACCACTGGCAAGACTCACAATGAAATAGAGAGAGAGAGAAGCCTAATAAACTGAATCAGATATGAAAAGGGTTTGTAATTCTATAATTGTACCTCATGGTGATATATTAAAAAAAACACAATGTGAGGAATGTTTCATCTGTCAAAATTTTGGTAAAAGTTTTTATTATATAAAATGCATTTAATACTTAAAAATAAAAAAAATTAAAAAATTAAAAATAATAGTGGTGACATCACAGTTGATGAAAATAATTGTTTGGAGTAATGTCTTCTAAAGTAACTGTGATAGTTGTAATAGCTTCCACATCTGACTGTATCTTTTAAGTGTGTTGAACTCAAAGAAATTGAATAGAAAATAAAATATATTAGAAAAATATAACGTTTTTCAACTTGCAAATGAAATAAAATGTATATATTGATTAAGGATTTTTACACAAAGATTTAGGGGTAAACAAACTCTAATTTTACACTTGAAAATTAGGCTTTGACAATTTCTGTGATTTCAAATAAAATTTCTAGAGATTTTAAAGTAGACATAAGAAAAACATGGGGTTTAAAAGCAATATTTGAAGGTTTATCTCTTTCCCCTTGATGGTTCACCACCTCATCGTGTCGAGGGGGTGGCAACGGTGCAAACCAGCGAAGAACAAACCAACATGCTACCTGCATGGCAGACCCTGGCAAGCCACCTGTGGCATACTCCATATGCCAAAAACAGCAACAACAACAAAAATGGCCTCATTCCCCTGACCCTGGAAGATCCCCCAATACAGCAGCATTGAGAAAGAGGAGCAATGAGAGGCTGAAAAAAATTCAAGGCATTTTCTCTCTCTGCCCTGTTTTTCTGCTCGGAAGATGGCAGTGGCGGCAACACCCATGTGGCGAGAGCCACCTCCTAAGACTCCCAACCCAGAGGTATGAGTTTTCAGTGATGTGGCTCATAGACAATCACGGGATGGAGGGATGGAGGGCGTTGCCAGCACACTCTCCACCCAGATAAGATTCGGAGCTGCCACTCTCGAAACGGACCCTCTGCTCCTAAAGACTATGATCCTAGAGGTCTTCTAACCCATTTTGGCACCCAGAGAAGCTTCTTACAGAAATGCATCTAGACTGTGAACTGAGCTAAAATATCAGAAATCCAAAGCCACGCGGCCTCTGTCACCACTGCACGAGCTCATAGAGTCTTCATTCTCAGCAATGAAAAGAAATTATTAAATGATGCCTTTTCAGCAGGCCTGATTGTTGGGGGGAAATTCAAACAATAATCGTGAGTTCTCTATTGAAATATTGAATGTATTAAAAGTATAGAGAGAATAAAGTTAAGATCATTAGCTACTTAGGTGGGGGGTGGGAGGGGGTATATTGGGGTTCTTGGTGGTGGAACATGCACTGGTGAAGGGATGGGGGGTTAATCTTTATATGACTGAGACTTAAACCTGAAAGTTTTGTATTTTTTTCACGGTGATTCAATAAAATAAAAATTAAAAAAAAATTCAAGGCCCAACTAGGCTGCCAAAACGAAGAAGGACTAAAACGACTGTCTGCAATTTTAATGCATGTACACTGGCGTCAGAAACATCCATTGAGGACCTGGTGGTTCAAGTACACAAGATCAAGTATGACATCGTTGGATTGACCAAGATGAGAAGGAATCGATCACATCATGTCATTTTTGACACTAGAAAAGAACTGTTCCTCAGAACATGTGACAGTAGAGGCATTGGTGGTGTCGGTGTCCTCGCCAACACAAACGTGGCAATAAACATTGATTCGTTAGAATGCCTAACAACCTGAATCAGACACTTACAGATGTGGCTCACTGCTGGCAGTTTCTATCTTTGTTGTCTATGCACCAACATCCAACTACAATGTAGAAGAAATTGAGAAGTTCTACATAGGGCTGCAGAAGTTCTATAAGGAAGACCATAACTTCTACAAGGTCATTGTTGGTAATTTTATTGCCATGATAGGATCGAGAATATCACCCAAAGAAATCCACATGGGGACCCACAGCCTAGAATCGAACGAACATGGTGAAAGACTGGCTGTGTTCATCATGTCGACCAAGACCATCCATGGTAACTCGCAGATCCAGAAGCCCATATCTAAATGTTGGACATGGGATTCTTCCAATGGACAGTTCCACAATGAAATTGACCACATTATATTCAATCGATGGTTTTGAGTGACCGATGCCGCTGTTGTCCCAAAATTCCAAACGATATCAGAACGATAACTGTCTCCTTCATGTGAAATTCTACTTCATGAAGTGGGGAGAAAGGACTTCAAAGATTAAGAAGAAAACTCCCAGAATGACCACCAACTGGGAGCTCTTTGGCTCTATTGCAGCAATATGGGAAGATACCATCATTGACAACATAGATGAGGAATATGATTGACTGGTTCAGCACCTCCATAATTGTGCGAGGAATGCCAAGAGAGAAAAAGCCACAAAAAGATGCATGTCTTTGGAAACTCTCGAACTCATTCACCAGCATGGTTTGGTGCAAGCCTCAGGCAATCATAAGATAATGTCCAAACTCACAAAGCTGTGCAGAGAAATAGTAAAGGAAGACTTCAAAGAGAGAAGAGCAGCGGAAGATGGGAAAAGTATTCGCAACACCCACCTGTCCTTCGCCAACTCTAAGACCAATATGACTGCCCTCTGATGTCCTGATCTATCACTTCTTCCAGAAGGGCAATGGAGAAGGTTATCGATTATTTCTACTCAGATTTCTTCAACAGTCACACCCACCTGCCCACATTTCAAATTCCACAGGATGGATATGTCATTCCCAGCATTCTCCCTTATGAAATCTGACATGCCATTTCATCGGTAATGAAGCATATAGGACCTGGTCCAGATAAGTTCAGTCCCAAACACTTGAAGAATCTGCTGCCACTCATCAATACACTGGCTTGGCTCTTCACATTCTACCTATCTGAATGCAGATTCCATCTCAATGGAAAACCAGCAGGACTGTTCTGTTGTAAGAAAGGGAGATATCCACAACATCCACAACTATCTCCCAATTTGCCTGTTGTCCGTCATCTACAAGCTGTTCACTCAAGTCATCCTGAATAGGATTCACAGAACACTAAATGAAGGACGACCATGTGAGTAAGCCAGGTTCCGAAAAGGATTCAGCAAAATTGATATGCACAAGGTGACCAAGCTCATTGAGGTTTTGTGAGAGTTCAAGATGCTGCTCTGTCTAATGTTTATTGATTTAAAGAAAGCTTTTCATTCTGTTGAGACTGAAGCAGTCATCTAAGCACTAGTCAAACAGGGCATTTGACTAGTACATCATTTGATGTACATTTGACTCAGTACATCAGGATCCTCCACAAGTTGTATTATGGATTCACCACCAGGATCTCACCATTCTACAGGGAAGTGATCATCGACATTCAGAGAGGGGTTCGGCAGGGTGATACCATTTCACTGGAACTCACCCTCAAGAACGTTATGTGACGACTATAATGGGAAGGAATGGGAGTGAAGATTGATGGTCGGAAACTACACCACCTCCACTTCGCTGATGACATTGTTCTAAAAGCACCAAACATTTGCCAAGAGGTACGGATGCTGGCTGACTTCCACTGTGAGTGTGGAAAATTTGGACTGCAGCTGAATCTCACAAAGATAATGTTCATGAGTAACAAACTATTTCCTGACTTTGCATTTGCTTTCTATGAAACAAACATATCTGAATGCAGCAGTTATGTGTGCGTAGGTTGAGAACTCAACATGACCAAATGACCTGGCACCTGAGCTGTGCAGGAGGAAGAGAGTGGTGTGGAACACCTTCAAGAGCATCGAAGAAGTGATTAAGAAGAAGAACCTACAGCTCCAGGTACATATTTTTGACTCCACCATTGTCCCTGCACGAATGTATGCCTCAGAGACCTGGGGCCTAGAAAAACAGGATAAGAATGCTACTTGGGTTTCACAAAGAGGAATCGAAAGACCTATCCTTGGAGTATCTACGCTGTCTCATTTGCCAAGGTGTCAAAAATCAGATGGGCCTGACACATAATGGTATTTGGATACAACCGCTGGACTAGAGCTGTGACCAACTGGATTCCACTGGATGGCAAAAGAACTCTTGGCCACCCACCAACAAGATGGTCAGACTTCTTCGTCAAGATCCTGAATGAACAGTTTGAGGCTTTTTGCGTTCCTGGAGTGAGTAGATGCCATTGGACTACACTAACATGCGACAATGACAAATGGAGACGTTCCTGGCACCTGCTCGATAAAATGAATGAGCAACGGGATGACAAGTGATGAAGTGATTATCTCTCAAGATAAGATGGAAAACAATATCTTCTGTGGAGATAAGAGACTACCTTATTTTATGAAGAGTGAAATGATTGCTGTTTATAACTTTAGTGTTTTAGCAGTCTTGTCAAGATCTTTTTTTTGTTTGCATCACAGCAAAATGTAAATTGTTTGCTACTAAGTCAGTTTTGCATTACTCTGTTCTCAGTTTAAAAAAATAGTAAAATCAGCTCTCATAACAAAAAGAAATCAATGAAAGTATCTCAAAAGAGATAAATAAACTCTATAAGATAATTCGGTGCCCGTAAAGTACCACAAAAGGATAAAAACCTTCACGTTTGTGTGTGTATGCGTATCTGTGTGTGTATGCACACGTGCACACCTCAGGAAGAGAAAGAAATGTGCAATGAAAAAATAGATCATCCAATAACTCTATATTTCTGTATTTGAATTGGGCCCTTATTGATTGATTGATTGATTGACTGATTGATTGCTTTATGGGTCACATCTGGCAATACACAGGGGTTACTCCTGGCTCTTCACTCAGGAATCACCCCTTGCAGTGCTCAGAGGACCATATGGGATGCTGGGAATCGAACCTGGGTCGGCCGCGTGCAAGGCAAATGCCCTACCTGCTGTGCTATCACTCCAGCCCCACCTGTATTTATTTTTATTTTTTTTTGGCTGCTATTAAGGTGGAGTCTGTGTCAGACCTGAAGCTAAAGATAATACGATCAGAATGCAGGGTGAGATGGCAGAGAGAAAATTTTTTGATGGGTGGGGAGTGAGGATGGTCTTAGGAATTTTGTACCTTAATGTTAATGTAATGCGTAAAGTGATTATCACAAATTCTTATCAATAGTATGTTACTCTAGTTTGAAATTTCATCTGAAAAAATAGCATGTTTTTGCCAATCCAAAAAAATTAAAAGAAAACCACTGTGGTTAATGCATTCATATTCAATGAAAATCTAGAATTTTATGGTTCATTGGTAATGATATACTCAGCCAATTCAGGATCATTATTTTCCAGAAGTATTACTCAAATTAGTTTAAGATATAGCTGATTTGGATAGATAGTACAATGAATAAGGCAATTGCCTTGTAAGCATCTGACCAGGGTTCTCTCTCTGTTACTGCATATAGTTCCCTGAGCTACTCCAGGAGTGGCCTCTGAGCACAAAGTCAGGAGTATTCCCTCAGTATGACAAAGTATGCCATTCCACTTAAAATATCCCTGAATTATCCAAACATTCCAAAAATATATAATGTCCCTGAATTATCCAAACATTCCAAAAATGTATAATATCCCTGAATTATCCAAACATTCAAAAAATATATAACTATCATTTTAAAGATATGAATTGAGGCGCAGAGACATTAACAGTATCAAAAATCACAGTGTCTCAATGAAAAAATAAATACATATTTTTTTATTTAGAAAATCAGAAATATGTATTTAATAACCATGACCCAATGAAGAATATATGTCAGAAGGTAAGAAATGTCTTTATTTCTTTCCTGATTTAGAAAGATTATTTTTCTTCAAATTTACTTACAAATTGATGTCAGTTAATATACCGAAGGAAAATAAATAAATGCATTCTTGGGGATTAGGTACAAAAATCTCATTTTTGTCCTTGTTCTAGACACTGAGAACAAGACGAATAAGTGTCCTATTTGGTGATATCTATTCCTTTCATGAGGGCAGTGTCCTGGAGACGTACTGGGCTGAATACAATGACTGAACTCAATGGCTGAACTGAATGACTGCACTAAAATGACTCTGGACCACATACATGACCCAGAGTCATTTTCAAAGGGCGGTTCAGATCCATCTAGACACTGGAGCCTGGGGTTTTGTAGCTGTGTAGGTGACCATGACTCTCCAGGTTTCCCTGGAAATGAGAGCAACTATTTTATACATCTGAGGGTATGCTCATCATTTTGAGTATAACACACATGCTAAAAGTTTTATTAATCATGCTTAGTGGTATAAATTTTTAAAGGTTAAAGCTTAGTCTTATCAAATTGAATTTATACTTGCAACCTTTTCTTTTAGGCATTAATAAGAATATTAATTCACTTAGACACAAAAGTATTTAAATGCATGAAGAAAGTAATACCGTTTTACATTTATAACATTTAGTTAGAATTTAATTAATCAAATTTATTTTATTACAGCACAAGATGAAATATTTGGAATTCAAAAAATAAACATGTGTTTATTAAAATTGCCTTTTTAGGTAATTTTTTCATTTGTCTGAGGGAAATAAAAAAGTTTTACCTCAACTATTCAGTATATCTGTTAATAGATCTCCTTAGGTATTCTGAGAAAATATTTTGCCTTTTTTGTTGGAAGGAATGTGTTCAATTTGAGTTTAATTACTATGCATGGGCAAATAAACTTTAAAAATGCAGACTATTATGCTTACATCAATTTGAAAACTGTCAAACTATAAATGATGTAATAAGTCTATTTTTATTCAAGTATCTGGGGGCCAAAGATAGCACAGTGGGTGAAGCAAGTGGTAACTTGTGATGAGAGTCTAACAGGCTTATTTTCACTGGATGATACTTGTTCTTTATGGACCCAAACTGAGTAAGATCACCTGGTATCTGTCATTTTCCTTTCTGAGTGAATTAACTTACTCTAAAGCTCTCCAATTCCATCCTAATTTTAGAGAAACAAGCAAATTGCATATTTTATAAATATATCAGTTTTATTCTACTGTTGGTCTGTGGATATCATAACTTGTTCAGTCTCTTATCTGTCACGGAATACCTGAATCCTTTAAAAGTCTTGGCTATTTTAAATAGTACTACAATGAATTAATGTTGGCTCCTATCCTTTCAAGTAAGCATTTTTGTGTTTTTCAATTAGATATCTAGAAGAGGAATTCATGGGTCATTTGGGAGTTCTGTAATTTTTTTTCATGCTGGTCATTTTTTAATATTCTAAATCTTTTAATGAATCTCCATGAGGTAGTTAGACTTACAAATTTTCGTTATTACCTTTCAGTCATACAATGATCGATTACTCATCCCTCTACCAGTGCCCATTCTCCACCATCAGTGTTCCCAGTATTCCTCCCCTCCCACCCACCCACTGCCTCCATGGCTGGCACATTCTCTTGTACTCGCTCTCTCCTTTTGGGTGTTATGGTTTGCAATACAGATAGTAAGTGGCAATCATATTTGTTCTATAGTTTACTTTCAGGAAATGGAGAGAAACCCTAGACAATCTTTTCTCCCAAAACAACATTCAAATCGTCCATAGGCACATGAAAATAATTCTCATTATTTTCAGGTAATTGTGAAGTATGTAATACTATACCAAAAAAAGAATTATTTACCTTTTGTTGTTACCTTGTTACTTTGTGGTAAGTTGTTCCAACTTTTGTGGGAAATGAGAAGACATTTTCTTAAAAAAATTATAGGTGTGGTGAAAGTAGTATATGATTTTTTTTAAGAAATTGTCTTTTCATTGTGTTCAGTATTAAATACAAGTACTCAGCTATCATACCAAATGGGGATTAATATTTTTGCTTTATCAATAACATTGGTAAGTGTAGAATAACATTGGGTTTGTCCCCTTAGTCTTGCCGAGGTGAACTTAGTTTACATTAGAGCAATGTCCTTTCTGTATGGACCCAGGAAGACAGCTTATATTATGCTTTGTAACTTGGGAGTTGATTGACTCCAATAATAATTACCCCTGACCATCTGCTTTCTTGACTCAATCGCCCTTAGTTCCTAGCACCCCAAAAGCAGGGTCCTGACAAAGGACGGAATAGACCTAGGGCAAACTGTGAGCTACCCTGGCATCGAAATGGCCCAGGCCAAAGCACCACAATACTCAACTATAAGTTGAGAGCATGGTCATAGACAAATGCTGTCATGATCCAATAGTAACAATGAGACAAGGACCCTTCTGGGGTAAGGAAGACTAACCTGACCTGAGGATTGTGGTCTATAATATATAGTGAGATGTCCTCACGAAGAACCAAACTTTAAGTTTGATATATCTCTTACTGTGCTTATACAGAATGACATTGCTATAAATATTATAAGTAGATTTCCTACAACTATTTAAGTGGATTACTAGCTGAGGAAAGAAGAAAGCAACCCACCCTGGATGGGATCCCGCCCTTGAGGGGATCTCCTAATAATCTGGAGTAATCTTCCTCGATGAGATTTGGTCCTTGAGTTAATCTCCTGGATGAGTGGTCTTACACCTCTTTGTTGATTTGTTAATGTTCAACCCACCTTTGTATCACCATCCTATGTGATTGCTGTATAAACTAGGACTGTAAGAGAAGTAAGACAGAAGACACAGAAGCAGAGACAGAGAGAGGTCGGAAGAGACCAGAGGAGAGACTACAGAGAGAGAGACAGAGATAGAGAGACAGACAGAAGAGAGCACAGTAGTACACATAGAAGCAGAGCCAAAGGAAGAGCCAACCTGATCTGGTCCATACAAAGAAGCTCGAGAGCACTGAACACGAGTGGCGAGAGAGAGGGTGAGAGCACCACCCAAGAGCCCTTGGACAACACACACACAATCATCACACATCACCCCCTTCCCTATGCACACGTTTGTATATTTTTACAGGTAAGATTCTTATTGTTCCATATTCTTACTAGTACTTGGTTGTGTTAGTATTCTTCACATTAATCATTGTTACGGATACTTTACTGGCATCTGTTTCATTAATATTTTTTAAAATAGTAAATGACTTTAGTTTGCATTCGTTCATTTTAGCTCCTTTACCATTGTTACATACAAAATATGATTTTCTTTAATTTAAAATTTCCTTAAGTATTAATAAATAAGAAAAACCAATTAAGGACAGTTAATTCAATTGACATTGAATGATTACTTTTGTGAATTAACCATACTATTTTTTTTAAATCATGTTAAATATCAAACACTTTGCTACTTGTAATATAACTTCTATAATTATGTACTGCCATTAACAACTGCGTACAAAGCTACATGGTCAATTTCAAATTAAAAGGCTGGATATTTGAATTTGGGAAATGTAACTATGTATTAAATTTCAATAAAGGTGCTTTAATAACTGGTCATTTTATTTAAATCCAAAGAAGATACTATTAACATATTTTGAGGGTAAGAATAGGTATTATACCCTGTTGTTCTAAGTATATTCTTCAAAGGTAGATACTACCGCAAGTGATTCGCTTAGCTGATATTCACTTTCATCACAATCTCTCTTCATCCTCACAAACACAATAACATATTATGAGGAGATTTCTAACAGAAACAAAATAAAGCAAGGTGAGGATGATATTGTCCAATTGAGAAATATGAAATTTCACAAAGAATGGTAAAATGTCATCTATACTCTGAATGAAGTAAATGTAATTTATAACATTTATTATTTTAATTTGACAAGTGTATTATTATAATGCTTAGGTTAAGTCTTTGGGGGGTTGTATAGTTTTGGCTTCATACCCAGCGGAGCACAGTGGCTGCCTCTGGCTCTGTGCTCAGAAGTCATTCCTAACGTGACTCTGGCACTATGTATGTATTAAAGTTTGAACCAGGGACAGTTTAACAGTCCCTCAGGTCCATTTTAATGGTCTTGTGCATCATAATCTTTATAGTTAAAACCAATGGATTATAATATGCTTCATATAAAAAGGCATACTATAATCTATATGAAGCTAATGCTGTAAATTTTGGAATTAACATTTTTCATTAATATTTCCTTTTCTGGCAAATAATTGTTACTAAAACATGAGTAGGTATTATCATAAATACAACAAGGTATGTACACTTCTTTTTCTGAGGGCATCAAATCCAGCACTGCTCAAGGATTACTCCTGGCTCTACACTCAGGGATCATTCCCGGTGGGACTTAGGGGCCATACTCTTTGGTATTGAGTCCAGGTCAATCACATGCAAGGCAAAAGTTCTACCCACTGTACTATCTCTCAGACAAAAATTATCATGCATACTCTACAGTTCCTGGTGTAGTAGTTTATACTATGAGTTGTATTACGTAGGTTACAAGGAATGAGAATGTATGAAAAATATTATCAGTGTGATACTGTGATCCAAATAATTTTAAATATTAAACATGTTGCAAAATTATTTCTATCACAACATCAATTTTCATCAAAATTCTGACTGATGGAGCTCTGTTAAGAGCAGCTCTCAGTACTTCTGAACACTAAGCAGTGTTGTTATAATCTGTCACATGACTCAACTACATAATTTCAGTGAAAACATTTTGATGTTCATTTTATAGAAGATACTAATATCTTAACAGAACTACAAATATTTAATGATTTTTAGTCCCCATTGTTGCAAAGATATCATTGGGTGTTGATCTGGTGCTAGAAATTTTGGGTGCTAGAGATTTTGTAGATAGTTAATTTATCCTCTAAAATTAGACTTTTTGAATCAGTATAATCACCATGTCATATTCCTGAAACAAATAAACCCATTATAAGAAACAAATAAACCCATTAGGTTTGACATTTACTTAACATTACAGTGAGAGGTTAAGACTTCTGACTCTAAATTTGTAAGCTAATACTTAAGACAGTAAACAGAAATTCTCATGAGTTTTCTAGAACTCATCGGTGCATCTGTTTGTCTCTTAGAAAAGTAAAATATTTTAACTATTTCTTCCCTATTGCTCTACAAAATTGTGAGTAATTCTCTAAAGGATTTTTCTAGGTCCTGAGAAACAACTTGGTGGCCTGGAGTGCATGCTTTACATGTATGAGCCCTGGTTCAATTCCTAGGACTACATGGTCTCTGAATACAGTCAAGCATAAATTGAGTATAATCTCACAGCATGCCTGGGTGTTACCCTAAACCAAACTTTATAAAACAGTTTCTCAAGCTTGAAGACAACATGCATGCATGTTACCCAATACACTTACTCAATTAAAAAAAATTACACACACACTCACAGGCACATATAATTTCTCAAACATTATATATACATATTTATGTATATATAGACATAAATACATATATTCTCTTTTACATAAGGACAAAGAGATGGTAAATATATTTTAAATTTCTCAAATACATTATAAAGGACATTACAAATTAGTGACATGGATAACTCATGAAAATTGCCTAATCATGATGATTTTGTATTCAACCTAACAATAGTTTCAACCTATGCAAATTTAATGGTGATGCAACTACCAGGTAAATGATAAGCCATAATCATAAAAAATTATAATTCTTTTACATAAAAGAGTAGATCAAGCAGCCATAGGCATAATGCCTTGGTCTGGAACAAACCCAGAAAAGCCCTTTCATGAATATAGGGCTTATCATTAGCAGTAAGTTTAATGCTAAATTGTACAGTTAATCTTAGGCCTTTGCACTAGTTTGGTATTCCTATTTATAAGCATAATCATATATTCTTTTCTTGGTTACTGAACATTTTACTCAGTAATTACATGTCTTAATTCCTAATTTCTAACTATAGTCTGTCTTGTTTATCACAGAAAATAAAAAAAAAGATATATTAAAAGGATTCCCTCCATTTGCTGGCATATTCTTTATATATTTGCCAATCAAATAAAATAACAATAATCATGAATTATCACCAATCTCTCCTTAACATTAATTTTACCTTACAGATTTAATATAAATAGTTTACAATTCTAATAAAAGTTAAATGTTCAAATGTCCACATGTATTAAGCAGCTACAGCAATATTCATGATATTGCTATTGCTGTCTTGAAAGAAACTTTCTGGGCCATACCTGACAATGCTTAGTGCTTGCTCCCTGCTCTGTGCTAAGGAGTCACTCTTGTTAGTGCTCTGGGATCATATACATAGTCGGAAATCGAACTGGGGTTGATTACATGCAGGGTAAATGCTTTAACCTGAACGGCTATCTTCAGTACATTGAGAGCTATTTTCAAGTTTATCTTGAAGTGGACTTTATAAATATATATATATGTATATATTATATATAATATATGTAGATGCATGTGTACATGTAATTGGTTTATAATTATACCTTGTTGTGCTTCTGTGTAGGTGGACAATATCACCATGTTGAATTATTTTGCAATGATAATCTCCAAACAATGCATGTAAATAGCTGCAACCTGAAAAAAGTGGTGTTTTTTTTGGTAATTAAATTATGGTGTCAAATGCCATTACTTTACTTTGTTACAGCTGGCTTTCAAGAACATTATCTTATGATATTCCTATGGTATTTATGACTTATCATCTTATTTAAGGCATCCTTACTAGTGTCAGGTATCCAGGGATACTTCCAGCTTATTTGGGCTGCTGAAGGAGAATTGATGGTTCAATGCTCTGGGCCAGTGATGAAGGCCACCCGGGCCAACCTGAAAGCGTCTGCCATAAAATATGCCACTAAGACATCACCTGGGAGGAGAGGGTATCCAATACAGCGTCCTGCACCTGAATGCACTTCCGATCTTTGACCTATCCCCAGGGCCCCACTACTTCAGGTTTTGAGTGATCGTGATCAACTTTCTAATATTAATCACCTTCATTTACCCAAACCAACAAGAAAACGGACATTTTCTCAAGCCAACCTGAAAAACAGACATGCTTTTCCCCTCTGTGTTTTTCTATTGAAGATTATTTAGTATTCTCAAATAAGTTTTGGTTCTAGCAAAGAAATAATGAAATAATCAGGAGAAGACTTCTCAGCTAGACATAAATCTGCTATGCCGTACAAAGAGTATAGAAGAGTTCCAAAGTATGAATCTGTTTTTTCCAAAATTGTATTACTACATATAAAAAGTATAAATTAAGGACTGAGTAGATAGCAAGGTGGACAGTGTGATTGCTTTACATGGGGCAGACCCAGGTTTAATCCCCGACACCCCACACATTCCCCTGAGCCCTCTCAGGGGTAATCCCTTAGCACAGAGCCGGAATCAGGATTAAGCCCTGAATAATGCTAGGTGTTACTTCCAAATAAAAAATGTTAAGCCCATATTATGGCTACTTTATTACAGATAAAAAAAATGTCACTTTTTTTCTACTAGGGCTTATGACTACTAGTTGTTTAATTTCACACCACTACTTATGGCATTATATTGTGACAATGGCATTTTCTTTGAATATATAGTCACTTAAGACATAAACATGTATTTTATCACATTTTTCTTATGGGGTAAATTATATTTTAAAATTATTTTCAACATATACACTGCATTTAAAAAAATATGACACACTTTATAATATTATAGAAGTCATAGTTTTGGCCACTTCACCAGTCCCTCCACCAGTGTTTCAAGTTTTTTCCACCATTATAGTAGTTCATCATGACATTGGCCAAAAAAATTGATAGAGTAGATTCAGAGTATAAATTAAATATCTGGGAGATATGACTGGGAGGAATAACATAATTGATATTAGATGATTTCGTCCATTAGTAAAAGTTGTGTTATGAGACAGTGGACAAATATAGAGGAAACAATAAATGAATTCTAAATGAAGTTGAGGTAACTGTAGGATATTCTAATTAAGGTGGCCATGAGGGAAACTGAAACATAGTTATAGAAATCAGAAACTCTAGTTCAGGAGAAAGGAAGGTTTGATACATTTCACTTGTGATTAATGGGAAAATGAATGGTAGTTATAGCTTAATTAATATAGAAGAGTATATGATGACAAAACCATGACTGAACACATTTAATGACAGTTAAGACAGAATCTTTTTAAAAGACTTATAAAGCATCAATGAGTTCAGTGAAGAAAAAATGAAGATTGGTTATTCATATAATTCTATATGTCAAAGTCTAGTTTTTGAATAGACAAGCAAATTAGAAAACTTTTAAAAACATTGAAAGTAAAAGAGATTCTGCCTTCCTCTAAACTGAAATAATTTTCGTTAAAAATTATCTGACATTTTCATTTTCACCATACTCAAGCATGTATATGTTGCATTGTGTTTCTTATACACCTATACAACAAGACTAAATTTGTGGCTATATCAATAGCAGTAATATCATTGCATGCATAGATATAATATTTTGATATGATATTGATTTATGTACAAAAAAGTCTGTGGGTTTTACTATCACTGATAACTTCAGAATAATTTTGCATAGTTGCAAAGATGCCTTTTCATTAATCTCACTGCTCTCATGTCAGTTTTCCTATAACCTAAAAGAACCTGAATTTTTAATATGCTAACATAGAAAATATCATTAAAATGTGTGAAATTTCTAAAGTCACTAAGTTGTAAATTTCTTAATTTTCACCTTACAAATGAATAGCAGAAGGTAATTGCTTAAGTAGACATCATTTTTATGTATGTTTTCAAATGAAAAATTATTTTCACACATGGGTTGCAGTAATGTTTAAAAATTACCTCTTAAGTATTCTTAAGGAAACAAAGCTTACTATAGAATTACCTTTATTCATTTCTGTCAGACACGGAAGAAAAATATCTTTATTTAACACAACATACATTAGGGATTGGAGTGATTGTACAATAGTTAGGGTCCTTGCCTTTCACCTGGCGGACTTTAACTCAATCCCAGGTACCCCACAGGGTCTTCCAAGCCCAGACAAGAGTTATTCCTTAGCAAACAGCCAGAAGTAAGCCCTGAGAACCATCAGGCCTGGCCCAAACACCAAAAAATGGACAATATATTTTATATGTATAAATTTATTTATATTCATGTACCTACTACAGCAAAATATACTCAATCTTCTATTATTTGATTAGGTTTAATTATTTTGATAACAAACATAAATAGCAGACATATAATTTATGTAGAAATTACCAAGTTGTACAATTTTCATATTGTTTAAATGACTAAACAATAGTCAGTATATGTCTCTGAAAAATTTTTTAGTAAGGAAAGATATAAACTCCATTGGAAATTATTTAGCACTTTATAATATTACTTGCTGGACTCTAGCCCTTCACTATCTTTAAGGAATTTTAACTGTCCTACAAAGAGTAGATATTTGGAACCAATGAAGTAATTCATATCTGTAGATATGAAAACTAATTATGACTGGAAGACATTTCACTGAATTTTGCACTCCAACCCCAGATGAAGTCTATTTGAAAGTTCTTTTCCAAAGATTTGCTCTATTTACATATGGGGTTTTGATCTGTTTGTAGTGATTAATATATATTTAATTATAATAGTAACATAATATTAATATAACAGTAAGTATATTATAGTGGGATTGGTATAGTGATATTAGTGATATTAGTATTAGTTGCAATAGTATAATATCACTATAATAAAAAATAATATCACATAGATGTTATCCAATTCTCTCATAAATGTCAAGTAAATTAAATTTAATTTGTAACATCCATGCTAGTATATTGAGATTATACTGATTTACAAAATTTTAAATATTGCTATTTTAGGAGCATAACTCAGCCACATTTTTTCTGTCACCAATTTTCATCACCCTTTCACTAAGCCCAGAGAATTACTCCTTTACATTCCTTCCACCTTTGGTAACTGAGTCATATTATCAGTCTAAAGATTTGTTTCCACTGCGTTTGTCTATTCCCTTATATTGTATCTCTATGTAGCACAAGATAAACACCAGTGAATACTTGGTTATCTCTCTCTATCTTATTCACTTATTATGACATTCTACAGTTGCATGTTATAGCAAAAGTCAAAGGTCAATGTTTTCTTGCAGGAGAACAACATCTATAACACAAGAATATTTTCATTCCTATAACATTGAAAACATAAATAGAGCCACAGTAAGGTAAATCAAACAAAAGTAAGATCATTTTATATTCATTTTGAAACAAACAGGAAATTTATTCTTCAGCCTGCATGAAACTGTCAGAATCAAGTGATGGTAAAGGCACAGAGAAAAATAACCCTCATATAATATTGGTAGAGATACAAATTATTCGAAAATCTATGAAAAAGTAGATAAAGTTTTCTCAAATATGAACTAAATTTAGATGTCAAACATGATCTGGCAATTTAAGTCATAGGCACCTACCAATGAACACAAAAAGGTAATTTGAAAAGCTATATGCACACCTTTCTTCACTGCAGTACTCTACAATAGCAAAGATCCAGAAACAACCCACATGCTCAATGATAAAGGAGACTATGTTAAACTTGTGAGACATATATACACACACACACACACACACACACACACATATATATATATATATACACACACACACACACAGTAGAATATTGCCTTTTCCAAGAGCACAGATGAAAATTGAGGGTGTGGAAAGCTGAATAATTCAGAAGAATGACAAATTCCATATTATCGTACAAATAATATAAAGCAACAAAGCGAGGGACAAGCCAATGTCCAGTGAAAACAAACCCTTGCACTCTGGATACAATAAGTCTTACCAGGAAAGGAGGGTGGACTGAGAGAGTAAACGATATCAGTGGTTGAGGGATACCAGCACTTTGAGATTGTCACAGTATGGTAAAATAATACCGCTAAAATTTATCAACATCTGTGACTTGTAAACCAGTCATTTCAATAAGGAAAAAAGTATGTAAGTAACTATTCTTTAACACTCTAAATACATACTTTATTGGTTATTCATTTATTTTTGTTATTTGGGTCACATCTGGCAATACTCAGGCAATTATTGGCTCTGTGTTCAGAAGTTGCTAGTAGCGATGCTCAGGGTATCATATGGGATACGGGAGTTCATGCCAGCTGCGTGCAAGGTAAGTGCTTAGTCCAGTGTACTATCTCTCTGGCCCCTAATAATTCTTTTAAAAAGCAATAAAAAGGTCATTACAGGATGCAAAATTTTGTGACTTCCTCAGAAATGATCATGTACCTAAGTAATATACCTACAAATACATAGTGAATATAGATAAATTTGATGTAACTCAGCAATTTATATTAAGAATAAAATTTAATTGGGGGGTCACACCCAGCGATGCTCAGGGGTTACTTATGGCTCTGCACTCAGGAATTACATCTGGCAGTGCTCGGGGGACCATATTGGATGCTGGGAATCGAACCTGGGTTGGCTGCGTGCAAGGCAAACACTCTACACTCTGTGCTATCGCTCCAGCCCCAAGAATAAAATTTGAAAAGAAATAATAAATAGCAAATTTATGATACCTTTAAGTTATAACTTTCTAATTAGTAATATCTATAATTAATAAGGTGCACTTTCATTTATTTCTATTTATAACGTTTTATATGAGCATTCTATTGTTATGAACAGAAGGTACTACATTCTGTGTGGACAGAAATCACCCCATATTATGAGATTTCTTCTATTTTTGTGTGTGATATAATTAGTAGGTTGGTTACAAGGCCACTGATAAGCAGATACAGAACCTGGCATGAATCATCTGTGGGCTATGGTTTACAGATCACCTAATCTAAAAAATAATGGTCTAGCACAGAGGCATATCAAAAGAAAAGACATTTCATTTTCTTTTTGCTTTGTTTTGGCTTTTGTCTATTTTCCTGAAATTTAAATATACAAGTTTGGGGAATGAGAGAAAAAACAGCTAACATAACCAATGATTAATCCAAAAGTCTTATTTTGTGTGTGTTTATTTACCTTGATTTAAAAGATCCCTTCTCAATACTTAAATGTGCATTTCAAATAAATTGGGACAAATTACAATTTAATTTCAGAAAGAAGGAGGAGAAAGCTACTGTGTCAAAGATGTCCCTAGAAGATCTGATTTTTCTCTTTTAAAATGAAAAATAAATATAAGTCTTACATAAGCATTATATGACATAATATAATGCACATAATATATATTAGTAATATAATTCAGCATTATATTAATTGCTGAACATGAAAAGATCTATCAATTACCATGGGAGAATGGTTTATAGAGTCATATACAAAAGTAATTCATATTTTCAAAGAATAGTCAGTTTTAAGGCAAAATAAACAGAAATTTGACTGAGAAACATCAGTTCAAAATGTACTTCACACTATAATAAATGGCCCTTATTTTCAAAGCCTGAACATCAAGGTTTTTTTCAAAACACCCAAGATGGTTTATATGTGAAATTAAGGTGGTGACTCAAGATTTCAGAGTTTAAATAAAGTACATTAAAATCACAACTCTACTAGAACTAAATTAAAACTTGATACAACTTCAGGTACAAAATCGAGACTTTGATCTCCTTGTTGAACTTTTTCCTCATGTTGTCCTAATGAAATAGAAAAACAAAAAGGTAGAAGATAGGTATGTTTTGTTAGTTTTTGATTTTTTTCTTTTATTTTTCAAGGCCATAACCAGTGATGCTGAGTTTACTCCAGACAGCACTCACAGATAAGAATCCTGAAACAATATCTGGTATTCGATACCAAACCCCTGTGAGCTGAAAATGAGTAATACACCTTACCCACTGCAACTATCTCACCTGCCCCCTGGTTATGATTTCCACAAAATGTGAGCTAATTAATTTCCGTATCATTATATAACACACATTTAAATTTTTATCATAATTGTGTTGAAGAGTAGCCTTGAGCATGGCTGTGGCTGGATGAGCCTCACCCAGGAAGGAACCAACTGAGAAATCCAGGTATGCGGGACACGTGACGAAGATCTCCAAGCCTGCTCAGATTGGGACTGGGTATCCTCCACCCAGATCCCCAGTTTTCCAGTAGCTTGGCAGTCACACCCACAAACAGCCCCTTGCGTAATGTAATCTCATCAATGAACAAGCTCCAGAAACACTAAAATAAAGCTCCCGGAGGAGAGGAACTGTTTTTCTAAAGTTACCTCTTTATTTTAATTTTAATTTAATTAATACTATTTTATATTTTTACCCTGCATGGCAGAGTCTTGCAAGCTACTCGTAACATATCTGGTATGTCAAAAACAGTAACAACAATGTGCTCTTCGTGTTCCTGTCACCCCACCTGTGTAGCTGATAAATTTCACCTTACTTTCTCTTTATTTTGATTACTTCAATATTTCAACAAAAAACTCACTATTATTGTTTGGAGTTCCCCCGCCCCAAAGTCAGACCTGCTGGAAAGGAAGCATTTGATAATTTGTTTTCCATTGCAGAGAATGAAGAGATATGAGGTTGTGTGGATACAATAGTGGCCGGGAGGTTTTGGATTTCTGTATTTTAGTATTTTAGTAACTAAGTCCAAAGAAATTTCTGCCAGAAGTTGCATCATTGCTAGATCGTACCTCTCTGCTACATTATATTCCACATATGAGTGCAATCTTTCTATGTCTGTCTCTTTCTTTCTGACTTATTTCACTCAACATGATAGGTTCCATGTTGATCTACTTATATGCAAATTTCATGACTTCATGTTTTCTAACAGCTGCATAGTATTCCATTGCTTACAAATTTTTTTTTTTTTTAAAGACTGAGACCGGGGCAAATGTATTAAATTTTAAAGGGTCTGATTAGGGGTTGTTCTAAGCAACTAGTTTTTACTTGATTTTTTATAAATTAAGATATCACTTTCCTATATTCATGTCTTAAAGAGGCAATGAGAAAAAGGCTTCATATTAGTTAACTTTTCTTGATATTGCTTTTTAATATCTATCATCTTTTTCTAGTCATATTAGTAACTGGTAAGGTAAGTCAGAGTATCTTTATGACTCATTGGATTCACAAGTGAATTTCTTTTCCAACTTCAATCCAAATCCCATATTTCAGGTATCTACATGATACAATTCAATACATTTCTCATCATTCATTTCCATAGTTTTTCCACACATTGATGCAGGCCTTTCCTCCAGCAAAATTAACTTTCAAGTGTAACTACAGCTTTCAGATACTTTGAAACTTCTGTAAATTGAATGGTTACTGGCTGCTTATATTTCTTTCAGAACTACTTTATATGTCCTGTTCATCAGGATCAAGTTGCAAAAGACATGTTGAAGATGCAAAGTAGGCATTATGTTTTATTCAAATTGTTTAAATGTCCAAATACATAATAAGATTGTTATAAGAAGGACACTGTGATATTCTGGGAACTGCTTAATGGTATTCAGAATAACACTTAACTTTCCTAGAAAAAGAAATTTTATGTAATTTTGGTTTTAATCAGGTAAATGCTGCTATTTGCCACACTGGCACTGTTAAGTCATTATTGCATAAAACTGACAAGTCTCTTTAAAATTAGGAATTTAAATAAATATTCAGCTAAACAACTGATCCATTCTGATTATTATATTTCAATTATAAAGTATGTGGAACACTGTTAGAAAAACAGATATTAGAACAGAAGGTGTATTATGTATGCTCTTTCATAGCACTGTATTAGTAATTTTCAATTACGTTTTTTATAAATAAAACACTCCGAAGAATAAGAAAATAATTTGCCCATAAATATCAAAGTCTATTTGTTTCTTCATTAATATGGCATTTTTGAATTTTTTTAATTGAAAGCATTCAATTATAAAGTTTACAGGAAAGTTAGAGCTGAATTAAATATATGAAAACTGTACCACACGTCAATTTAAAATTGAATTCTACTTAAAATTACAATGGCTTTGCCAATTATAGCTTACCAGTTATAAAATAATTACAAGAAAATATTATACATTATGCAATGCATAGTTATCGTCCAAATGACAAAATAATCTGCCGTTCATTTGATATTTCAAAGTGATATATATGTATATATAGAGATAATGACACATTATATGTAATACTGAAACTATCTAAAAGGATAGATACTATAATATATTATTATTGTTACTATTATTATGTTTTTCTGGCCACACCTGTTAGTGCCCAGGGCTTATTCTTGGCTCCCTGTTTAGGGATCACTCATGACAGTATTCAGGAGGCCATTGCTATGCTGAAGATTGGACCTGGGGCAAGTTGCATTCAAGGCAAGCATCCTATATGTCATCCTATCTCTCTGGCCCCAGAGAGATATTATTGTTACTTTATATTATATTATATTTAGTTTGGACATTCCAAGCAGTACTCAGGGGAAGGGGAGGCCCAATGGTTCATTACTTGGGCCCTACGTTTCATTGACACAAACTTGGGAGATACTAGAGCCAACTAAAGAGACTAAAGAGACACAAGGCTCACAGTGGCAAAGCCCAGATATTCTTGGGAGCCAGAAGTCTTCACCCCAAAATGCTAAGGGCAGGGTGGGCATGTGGTGCCCATCACTTAGTACCCAGAACTTAAAGGCATTCACTCCAGCACCTCCAGCTAGTCTTTAGGCCCCAATGTATTTATATCAATATTTGCCATGTAAAAATTAAGTAATTTAATAAGGGCAACCATATTTCATTAATAGTAGGATTATAGTTTGAAATTAAGGTGATTTTCTCTGAGATTTTACAATGCAATAGAGGTAGTCAATGAAATTCATCAACATTAGGCAATATAACAAACTAGATTATAGCTTTATGTTCCACAAAGATCTCTCTAGAGTCTATGAAATGCAGAAACATACTGCAAAGTGCAAAAGAAAAAATAGTGTAATAATAAAGTACATCAGTTCTTTTCTATGATATGCATATATACATATATTATTTTCTAGCAAGAGTTTTTACAATAATTTAAAACAGCGATGCTCATATTAAAAATTACTTTGAATACTGGAAACTACCAATTAAAATTTTAATTATTTTGAGATTTATCAATGATGTTGCAATGCAAGCAAATGCAATGTACTGTCTTAGTCAATAGTAAGTGAAATCTGAAACTATATGTGTATGGTTTAATAATTTGTATTTTAACAAGTTGTTATTAAATTAATTCATATAAACCCCCAAGTTTGAAAAACCTTTGTTATTATTTACAATAGTTTCAATTACATTTTTTTATAAATAAAATTTACATATGGGTCTATTTCAAAATAAAAAACAACAGAAATCTTAAAAATTCTTTAGAGATTTAAAGTTTTAGTCTGGCCTAATATGCAGTTATAAAAAGTACATTTCTTTAACAAATTGAGCTAATATAGAACAATGGAAAATAAAGGAACAGACTACATTATATAGAAATTGTAAATTATAAAGCTGAATGATACATTTTATACAGGACTGAAAACTGAGGGAATTATGATATACCTTGAATCTTTTACAGTAAAACTCTAATGAATATTCAAAAAGTGAACCATAGGTTAGGTTGGATATCAAGACTACGTGTATTAAACAAATGTTTTCAGTTGCCAAAAGAAAAGTGGCAACTTTTTTTTTCTTTGATTAAAAGTCTGCCTATAACATATGCCAATTGTGAAACAGTGGGACTCTTGACCTTTCTCTTCATAAGAGTTCCCATATAATATCAAAACTCATACTTCTTTATTGAAGCAAGTTTGCTTCAATATATTGAAGTTATACAAGTTTCAGGTATTGAGTGGAAAATCAGCATGAATATATATTACATTATATTCAAACTCAGTCTAATTATCTTCATGAGAAATGCAACCATGCCTTTTGTCCTGAACCATCTATCTCTTTCACATATGTGTGAAATTATCCCATGCTTTTCTTTCTCTATCTCAACCACACCCTCTAAGTCAATATTCATGCTGCTGCAACTAGCAAGATTTTCATTTTTATAAAGTGACCCTGAAGAGAATTTTCGTGTGTATGCAGACCATGCCCTTGTTATTTGCTTATCAATCGACTGGCTCATAGGATGCTTTCAGTTCCTGGCTATAGGACACAAAGCTTCAGAGGTAAGGGGAATTAATGCATATCTTTTTGTCTTTAGTATAAATACCCATATGTGAAATAAATGAGTCATATAGAATCCCTCTACTTATTTTTCCAAGAAATCCCCATAAGGCTTTTCCAATGACTACTCAATGCCTAAAAAATTATGAGATGATTTGTTTATATATAATATAAATATAATATAATATAAACAAATCTCATAAACAAATCTCATATAGGCTCAGAAGCTTAGATACCTGTGAGGCACAAACTGAAGTTGCAAATACAATCTCCAGTGCCCCCTATCAGCATGATCCTGGCAGCTCTGGGGTTCAAATCTGGCACCTCTGCCATTTGAGATCCCTAGCCACAGCATAGTCAGGATGTGCAAACACGGATAGAATGACACGACCCGAGACATCTGGTAAACACCACCACGAAAAGGAGTGCAACCCTTGTGATCTGGTAAAATAATCTGTTGCAAAGTCCATGCAAATATCAAAGCTAAAATGTGCAGAAACCAAAGATGTATTTTTGTGTGATCCTGGTCATTACAATTATGAAGGGGAGTGAATGAGAAAAAGTAAACACATTTTAAGATGTAGTTATTTATGAAATTCTCACCACAGATAACCAATATCTATAATGGTTATTTATATTATTGTTATTATTGTCATTACTTTGCTTTCTGGTCTCACAGTCAGCAGTGTTAAGGGATTACTCCCAGTTCTGTGCTCAGGGTTAACTCCTGGTGAGGTTTGGGTAACAGTATACAGTGCCAGGGATCAAACTGGAAAGGGATCATGAAAAACAAGTATCTGTACACACTCTTCTGATCCTATAATCTTCTTAAATTCTTTTTTTTTCAGTGATGAGTTTCAAACCCGTAAGTGTTCTACTGCTGTACTATAGCCTCAGTCCCCAAAGCCTTCTTTTAATATAAATTGAATATATCTCCACAGTACTGAGACATAATATGTAAACTAAAATTATTAACACTTTATTTAAATTTTAGGCTACATATTATTGATTTCAAATCAGTATAAAGATATTATTCTATGATCTAATATTTTAAAAAGAAAAGTACGTGAAAAAAACTTGTGAATTTTATTTTGATAGTAGAAACAGAGAGAAGTTTGACTCAAATTTCTTTACTTTTCATTCCTATTCTCAGTGTGGAATCTTATTCACATAGTTATTATGTCAGGACAATACATAATTTATCTGACTTTCTAAAGGAAATGAGGAACTTCAACTTAATTCTCTTTAAAATAAGAGCAAACTATTGCACTTTAATGTAGGTTACAGGATTCAAAGCTGAGTATAAATGCATTTAATGCTCCAAACTATATTATGAGACAATTACTACTTTTTTTCATGGATGAATAAACTATGGTAATAGGGTGTTGAATAAATCTCCAAAAGATATTTATCCAGTGAATATTGCTGCTTGGTTCCAAAATCAAGCAGTTAATCTCCAGAGAATGTGTATCATCCATTGTGCCATGATTCAAGACACTTGAAATAAGGATGTTTACAGTATAATATTGATTCATAGCCAAATAGAAATTCAAATATTGACACAACTTTCAAGACATCTGTTCAAATTTATATGAACATATAATGCAGATGTAGTATGGAATACCAGAGAGCCTAAGATTAGACTTGACTAACTGGATTTTGAAATAGTGATGTCTCATCTTAAAGTGCTAAATATACACTTTAGTTTTTATCACTGAGATAAAATCTTTTTCATCATCTTCTGCCAACTGTTTCAAATCAGAATTTCTACACATAAGGTGATAACTTCAAATAATATTTAAGTATTATTTTAAGTGATACTGTAAAGAAAAAATGTTATAAATCTTGCTTCTAATAATCTCATTTAACAGAATAAATTAAAGTAAATAAAAGAAACTAGTCATAGTCAGAGGTGAGCACTTCTTAAAGAAAAAGTTAAGAATATTGGAGAAGAGGCCAGGCAGTCTGGTGAGCAACGCAGCCGGAGAAATGCTCCGGACCCGAATCCGGGCCAACAACACCGGGGATCCAGACGGAGGAGGTACAGCTGGCACACCTTCTCCGGATGGAGCCCTGGCGACACTGAGCAGCAACTAACACAGATCCGGGTTGCGGGACTGGAACACATCCGGCCGCGCAACCTTTTCTAAAAACTGAAAACATACAATCTTTTAATAACAAACCAATTATCAAATGCTTCCTTAGTAGGGCTGTCTTCCTTGGGGGGAAACTCCAACAACAATAGTGAGTTTGTTTTGCAATATGGAATGTAATCAAGGTAGAGAGAAAATGAAGTGAAATTCATCAGTTATACAGTTGGGGGGGGCTGTGGCGGGGGGTATACTGGGGATTTTGGTGGTGGAATATGGGCACTGGTGAAGGGATGGTGTTTGAATGTTGTATAACTGAGACATAAACCTGAACACTTTGTAACTTTCCACATGGTGATATAATAAATTTTTTTTTAAAAAAAGTTAAGAATATTTGGATAGAAAATAGTTCTTTTTCTTTTTTTTTTAAGATTGTGTCAACTACAACAGTCCCTCTATCAGCAGATTTTCATACCTGACTGGCTAATTTTCACCTCTCAGTATTAAGGTCAAAGGACATCTTAAAGCCCTTTATGGGGACAAACAAATTTTAAACACTATTTTAGTATCAAAGTGGCAGATGCAAATGAATATATAAAGTCCCTTGCTTGCCCCCAGCCTCCACTTTAAGACAGAATTGCACTGAAATCTTTAAAGAATGAGCACTTTTAACTGGGATTGCTGGAATATGAGTTTGAAAAGTAAATATTTCAAAGTGACACAACGATAATTATAAATTTACTAGGCCATTTCTGTTAAGAGTCAGTCTTGTTTTAACTCAGGATGCATGACAAAAGTGTACTGGGAAAGGACAGTATCAGATGAAAACAGACCCTTGGATTCTGACCACAGCACTGAGTTTACTGCATGTAGGGTTCTGGAATGCAGAAGGGAAGCTATGTACGGAGAGTGGGTAGAAGGTCTTGGACAATCTGGCAGGGGCAGCAGTACAGCAATCTCATATACCTAAAGCATTAACACCTCTGTAATAATGTTACCTAAATAGCAAGCAGAATAGTTTTAAGATGTTTAATAGTAAACTATGTGAGCAATAACTTTATCTTAATACATATTTTATTTATTTATATCCATACCACATAATACCTAATAAAGTAGCAGGATTCATTATTAAATACATTTTGGACATATTTTGAAGTAGTTGTTAAGTTTAGCACTGCCTTTGTGAATACATTTGTTTTGGTTTCCTTAGACAGAAGCTTGGGAATATCGGGAAGCATTAGCAAATAATGATAGATGACAGTGGATATGTTTCATTAAGCAGCTGCAGGGATTGCCATCGGGTTATGAAAAATGCTGTACTTGTCAAATTATGGAGATGAAAAATAAATAAGCAGTAGTTGCAGTCCCTGTCTTAAAAAATGTATGAATATCTAATGTTTATATTTTTATTGTTCGTGCATGGGGGGAGAGTGAGTCTAAGAAGTCAAGAGTAAGGCCTAATCTGTATATTTCTACATAAATTATCTTATTTTTTATTCTTAATGACTTTGTGGCTACTATGCAGCACAATTGACAGATAAAGGATTTCATTTAGGTTATGCAATATATCAATGTACATTTTTGTGTCGATAACTTAATAAGACCTGAGAGTGTTTCTTAGTTTTATGCCTCCCAGAGTTCTGGGAATTTTTTTCAGAGGAAAAAAAAACTCTGGTAAGTAAAACAGTTTTCTCTTTTCAGATATTCTTGGTCTCAGATTTAAAATATTGTCCCCAATTCAGTATTCCACTTGAAACATGCTGTAATAAGAATTTTCAATGTGATGTATAGATTCCTATGAAAATGTAATTGAATACACTTTCTTACTCTCAGATATAATTATAGTATCTTACCTAATTGATACTATATGTATAATTACAATGTTTGTTAAGTAGAAATGTCTTTATAGAGCAAGATTATAACAAATATCTTGAGGCCCTGATGAGCTGTGATGAAAGGATGAAAGACAGATTTAACAAAGATTTCTTTTGTTCCTCTCACACCACTGTGTTTCCTTCTCCTCAGCAAATAAACTGCAGGATATGACATTCTTGGAGCGTATCTTTTTCTTTTGCACAGTTTCAGGGATAGTATCTTTATGATACTAGTGGTACCCAAACACGATAGTAAACACAAAGCATGAAATAATTTACATTAAATGACTATTATATTGGTCAACCTTTAGATTTTTTGCCCGCAATATATTTTGATTCTCTTTACACATATGCATGGAGTCACAATCATATTATACCCATATTGCATCAGTTACATGGTAAAATAGCAACAATCTTTGGTCATAAAACGGAATGAAATTGACTGTCTCCGATATGATAAATTCTGGTACACTAATTATAATCGTTCTAACCCCAGCATATGTACACCATTTCAATATAGAGCTAATTTGTGTACATGTAATTATAATATTTTCTGCAGCTAACAGAGTGAGCATATTTAAAATTTTCCAAACCAGAGTTTTTTGGCAATTGATGAGATAGGCAATTCACTCAGGAAATGATGTAGATCTTTTACTTTTCTCTCCTCCAATATTCCTTCACCTCCTTAGGTTAAAAGAAATAATGCCAAAAAATAAAAAAAAGAAATAATGCCTTTTACTATGCCAACAGTTTTGCTAGGCATGTAATATCCACCCATCATATCCTAAGGTGTTAATTACAATAATCCATCCAATTATAAAAATCCATCTAATAAGATGGATATTTTGAAAAAATCAGTTTATGTTAAATTAAATCTCAAAGAACCCTCCAATACTCTCATAGGCAAATTATAAACATGTTATTTCTGAAAAGAGAAACTCCATTTATATGGTCAAGTTTTTCAGAATACCATTCTAATCCCATCAATGATTATGTCCATGAAATTATTTGATAGAAGAATATAACCTGAAGTTCACACTTAAGACAGTTGAGTTAAATATATTTTGTGGAAACAGCTTGACAATTTTTCTTAAAGCACAGATTGCTATATGTGACTAGTTATTCTATTACCCTGGTAAGAAGATACAAATTAAGGACTGATAGATGACTCAAAGAGTTGGACTGCATGCTTTGTATGGTATGTTTCTGACTTGATGCCCAGTACCGCATGGTCTCCTGAGCACTGCTTGATGTGAGCAAAATATATCCTAGTATGTAGTATAGCCCACACTTGCTATTTTACAAATTTAAAAGTTAATTTCATTAACATAAAATTCAGCTTTTATTTTTACATGAATACTGTATAGCTTTAGTGTTAAAATAACTTCTTTGTATGGCATTTTGAAAATTATTTAAACTTATATTCCATCTTTTCATGGAAGCGTGTGGTTTCTCTGCCTATGGATTCTCTCTTAATTCAGCAAGAGTATACTTTCTGCATTTAAGGGTAGATGCGATTAATTAACCCCATGCAGATAATCTCTTCTTTCTGTCTTTAGGCCTTTAACCATAACTTCATTTGCAGTGCTTCAATTTTCCATGTAATGTGAATTATGATTAACACCCCCGGAGTTGTGTAATCCCATCAATGACAACATCCAGACACTACAAAACTAAGCTCCCAGAAGAAATCGACATAGAGTCTCTTGCCCCCTCGCTTGGCTGTCCTCACCAGGGCCCCTCGGAGGGAGTGGGTTGAGTTTCCTTCTCACCCTGATCAAAGCGCCCATGGTCGAAGACCTCCAGTACCCAGCCACAGCCATGCTCAAGGCCCCTCTCCACACATTTGGAGGAGCCTCACACATGAAGGAACCGGCAGAGGAACCCAGGTGTATGGGACCCAGGGCTGAGATCTACAAACTTGCTTGGATTGGGACTGGGCCTTTTCTGTCCAGATCCCCTATTTTCCAGTAGGTAGGTGGCCACACCCAGGAACTTCCCCCAGTGCCATGTAATCCCACCAATGGCCAACATCTAGAGATTATAAAACCAAGCTTCATGGCCATTTGACATCTTATAGCCTAGTTCGCCCTCTCGGAGAACCTGGCAAGCTACGGAGAGTTTCCTGCCCGCATGGGAGAGCCTGGCAAACTCCCCGTGGCATATTAATATGCCAAAACCAGTAACAATGATGGGGCTCATTCCCCCAACCCTGAAAGTGCCTCCAATGTGGCACTGTTGGGAAGGACGGGTAACGAGAGGCTTCTAAAACCTCAGGGCTAGAATGAATGGAGACATTACTGAGAGTGCTCGAGAAAATCGATGATCACCGTTATGATGATGATGATGATGATGATGATGATGATGATGAGAATGAGAAGGTGAATATTTTTTGGAGTGGGGCTCAGTTTTTGATTGCCACAGAGAGTCTTAGTTAATTTGTGTATCCTATATTCTTACTATTGAAATATTTAATTACATATCATATTCAAACTATAATCAGTGATGCAAAAAAGTATGCAGCAAAAATATACTGACATTTCCTTTATATCACAAAATATGTGCCCTGCAATACTCAAATTTAAAAAATGTGGACATAAAATGGCCAAGTACCTTTCTATCTACATTGATAAAGACGTAGGTAGAAAGTAGGTAGAAAGTATAACATAATTACAAAGTTAAAAAATTACACAAAATTTCCTCAAAAAACAAATTTGATCTAGAAAGTCCAATTTTTGTGATATACTCATGATAAATGAAAATGAAAATGTGAATATCAGATGGCTAGGAATAAATAAAAGATGTAAATATGTTAAATGTCCATCAATATATAAGTAAGTAAAACATGCACTTCTACATACTGTAGGATAATACTGGTTTATCCTTTCTCCTCCACCACAAGGAGTTTAGGTTTACTAAGTAATAATCAACACAGTGCTCCCAAAGCACTCTCATTTCTTTGGTATTCATCTTTAACTTCTTCTTTAGGGTAAGTTAGAGCTATTTACCCTACCTGTTAATCACTCATTTCCCCTAACCAGAACTTGTGGCTTGAAAGTCAAATTCTTCAGAGATCTCTGGATTTGTATTTGCAAGTGAATTATTGCTTTCCTTTTTTACTTATTTCTCTTGCATAGTTTACTTTAGAGCAATGTCCTTTTAGTATAAACACAGGAAGACAATTAATGCTGTTTTTGTAAGTTGGGAGTGAATTTACTCTGAATAATATTTACTTCTGGGCATCTTTATATTTACTAGACTTAAGCTTCAGTTGTCCTTAGTTCCTAGCTACCCCAAAGCAGGGTCCCAACAAAAGGACTGGATGGATTTAGGGCAAGCTATAAGCGACCCTGGCATCAAAACTGGATGGGCCAAGTGCCATAAAATTTATAACAAGTTAAGAGCACGGTCATGGACAAATTCTGTCATGACCCAAGAGAAGTGACTGGATAAGGATTCTGCTAGGGTTAGAAAGGACTAATCTGGCCTGAGGACTATAGTCTGGGATCTATAGTGAGATGTCCCCAGAAGAGCCACCTGATAAACTTAATATATCTCTTACTTTGTCCATACAAAACGACTAGAAAGATTAGAAAGAAGTAAGTCTAAGATGACTGTTTATGTACAAAGAAAAGGAGAAGTAAGCACTTTGATGAAATTCCACCCTTGAGTGGGTCTTTTAGCTGGAGGAGATGTTTGTCTAGAAGAGCTTCTTTGGAAGGAGAGCTTTACCTGTGTTGATTGTGCTATCGCACCTAAGAGTAATTAGTATTTAACTATGGCTGGGAGACTGGGTGCCAGGGAGACAAGCAAGAGGGACAGGAGGAAACGGAAATGAGAGGCAGTGTAAAACTGGAGTGGGGCACTCAATGAGACTGGAATAGGCTCGCGGGCAGAATAGAGTAAATGGCAGGACAGAGATTGGAATAAATGGCAACTGATCATCAACCAGCTTGTCACCACTGTTCCCTCCTTCATGCATCTGTTGGCAGCAGCTGCAGGCTGGGGTAGGGAAGCAGTTTTTGACCACTGAACTCATGTGGCAAGAGAGCCCACCCAAATTTCGTGAACACAAAATATACCACAGAAAAGATAAATTCCAATTCACTGGTGATTAAAATAAAATTTGAATATCATTAACACATTTAAATATCGCATAAAGGTAAAAAGAAATTTAGAAAATTATCTTCCTGCCATTGGATTTCACAATGATCTGTCATCTTTATTCCAAAAACATATGTAGCAACATTAAAATAGATAAATGGGTCTAAAAAGGGTCTGTATAAAACTTGAAGCATATTCATCACAGGACACAATCAATGGAAGGGAAAGGTAATCTAAGAAGTGATAGACAGTATTATTTCATACATCTGGAAAGCTATTAATCACCTAAATGTAATAAGAAAACCAACACCAAAAATAATCTGCATTTTAAAAGGAAAATTAATTGAATAAACACATCTTCGGAGAAAATATACACATTGTAAGCATATAAAATATGCTTTTTTTCTGGGGCAGGAGCTACAGTACAGAGGACATGGCATTGCCTTCCATGTGGCTGACCAAGGTTCGATCCCTGGCATTCCTATTCGGTTCCCTGAGCTACCAGGAGAGTAATTCCTGAGTGAAGAGCCAGGAATTATCCCAGTTGTGGCCCATAATATAAAACAAAATGAATGAATAAAAGATTTTCTGCAAGCTAACAATTCAAGCGATGCAAATAAAATCCAAAAATAAAATGTCACGTCATACTTATTAGGATCGATACTACACAAATACACATGTAAACATATATACATTAACACAAATTTATGTCTATGATATGGAAAAATTAAAACATGTATGATATTGATGGGTAAATAATGCAAGCTTTATAAAGGATGGTGTTTATTAAAATGTAAAAATTGAATTACCATATGATGTTAGATATAGCTCTGGAGTTACAATTGTTTCAGACAACATTTCAATGCATACAAATTGGTGAATCTAGGTAAAATCAATCAGCCTAAGATTCAAGTATCTCACTTTTGTAAATACTCATTACAAAATGTTTAAACCATGATGCTGTTGCGAGTTACGGAGTAATAATATATAAAGTAGCACAAAATATGGTTATATAAATAAATACATATCATCATCATCATCCCATTGATCGTCGAATTTCTTGAGTGGTCTCACTAATGTCTCCATTCATCCCAGCCCTGAGATTTTAGAAGCCTCTCTTTACTTGTCCTTCCCAATGGTGCCACATTGGAGCTCTTTCAGTGTCAGGGGAATGAGACCCATCATTGTTACTGGTTTTAGCATATGAATATGCCATGGGGAGTTTGCCAGGCTCTTCCATGTAGGCAGGAAACTCTCCATACCTAGCCAGGTTCCCCCAGAGGGAGCATGGTTTTAAGTCTCTAGGTGTGGGTTGTTGGTGGGATTACACGGTGCTGGAGGCAATCCCTGGGTGTGACCGCCTAGCTACTGGAAAATAGGAAATCTGGGAAAAAGAGGTCCAGTCCCGATCCGAGCAGGCTTGGAAGTTTCAGCCCCAGATCCCACACACCTGGGTTCCTCTGCTGGTACCTTCATGTGTGAGGCTCGTTCGAACACATATAGATAAATACACATATATGTATGTATATATGCATATATAACACATACATATAAATACATATATAAATATATAATATGTAAATATATATATAATCTATGAATATATAATGATTTAAGTTTTTTTAGTACTATTTCGGATTTTTGGTATAAGTACAATGATTTCTAAAACTCATTAAGATAAAGAAAAAGGGGTTAGTTCAGGAAGGTAAAGAATTTATTGTGCATACTGCCAGCATGATTTAATCCCTGATATCACAATTAAACTGCTCTACACTGCCAAGGGCTTCTCCTGAGCAAAGCCAAGGACTAATATCAAAGCACTCCTCGGTGTGGTATATAAACCACAGACTCCAACAACACACTCCAAATTTATAGACAGAGGAAGCAAGAGGAGAAACTTGAACATTACATCAGAAACTATTCTCAAATGATTTTCTCAAATAGCCAGTAAAGGAAACTACAGGTTTCCAACAGGAAATGAATAAATTAGAAAGGAATCATTGTGAGAGAGAAAGGCTGAAGAAGCATGAATTGGGTCATTACCATGTGGTGTTTCCAATTTCTACAAAGTAAATTAAAAAAATAGAAGAAGACTAAACTGTTATTCTACTATCAATAGAATCTTGCTATGTTCCATAACATTTGAAAGAAAAATATATTTTTATATGCTATAAAAATATTTATTTATAAAATAATAATATATCATGACATACAATTGATAAAATATATTTATAAAATGTTTTACCAGAGAGATGGTCCTTAGTCACTGATAAATATTGTAATCATACCCAAGCAATCACAATTATTGAGATCAAATGACAATTATTTCATACTTAGAAGTTTACTTAAACATGCATTAGTAAGAACAGAACAGCATAAGCAATAAAATTATTCACCACTGCTAAGTGAGCAACCATGAAAAGAAATGGAACAGTCTCTACATGACTGTGTAACCCATGTCCAAAATATTCCTGGTAAACTTGTTCCTCTCCTCTCAAATAGCCACTCAGACCAAATTGAGAGGAGATAAGAACAGTGTTCACAATTTAAATAAATTCCTTTTTTTATTTTCAATCATGCATTCGGACAATGAAAGAAGCAATGACTCATATAAAAAACATCCCCACTGTGCTTAAAGAATTTTGAAAACATACGACTTTATAGAACTCAAAGAGAGTGGAAGCTGAAAATACATAACGCATATGAATATTTGGGTGCATAATCAAATTATAATGTTGGTTTATAAGATTTTAAAAGGTCTTTCATGTAAATGTGAAACATTTGAATTGCAGCATGACATGAACATTATGACAGAATTTCAATAGCTCTCTACATTCACCACAATTTAATCTAAATTTCCCTCACTCAGCTTTTGCGGAAACAAGCCACATACTTTATGTTAAAATGACCAAGAAGCTAGTGAATCTTGCATACTGTATAATATATATATATATATATTAGATGGCCCCCAAAAAAGGCCATCTAATATAGCCTAATATATATATATATATATATATATATATATATATATATATATATATATATCACTGAGGTGAAATCATGAACAGAATGTTGGCCCAAAATCCTACTTGATGCTTAAATCAAGGTAAGTCTGAAAGAAGTAAAATTCAGGATTAATCACAGCTTTAATATCACCCTAAATATGATACTTTACTGAGATGACACTCTTATGCTATGTCATTGGCTATCTACCCGACAATTCACCTATATACTTAACATTGCACATAATGTGAGTTGGCAGCACCTACGGATCTAAGGGGGAAACTATATAGAATTTATATAAATAAATATGTGCACTTAAGTAGGGAATGCACTAAGGTGGAAAGTACTATTAATGTATAGTTAAGTGGATCAGAAATATAGTTTAGCAGGTAAGAATTTTGCCACGCAAGTAGCTGCTCTTGCCATTCAACCTGTACTAAGTGCGTGGTTCCTTGATCACTGTCTGCAGTGACCCTGGTCTTGAGTAAAAAGGCAGGAGTAATTACTGAGGCCTACTTGTCAATGTGTCCTACACTCCCACCCCCCCAGTCACCCCAAAAAAAGGCCATCTAATATAGCACCTCATTTAAAATTGCTATTTACCGGTTTTTCCGTGTCTTGTTAATGTGTCCTTTGGTGAAAAGCTGTGACCAAGTTCCCTAAAATTATTGTAAGTTCTTGATATCTCTCTTCTGGTCAGGTCATAGTAGCTTCATATATTCAGATTGTCATATGTCTGGGACTTGCATGTTAATGAATTAGTCACTTAATTATGGGGTGTCTGATACCGTGTCTTGCTGACATTTTTAGTAAAAAGTCCATTTATCTAATATGAGTATGACTATCACCATCATTTTCTAGGCTCTCATTTTCCTGTACAACTGTTTTCCGAACTTTAATGCTGACATTATGTTTGTCCTTGAACAGCAGGTGGGTCTACAGTGAGAGGTGGAATATGGCTTTTATTTTTGTAACTTCCCATCACTGCCATTTGACTGGTAAGTTTATGATAGTGATGAAACTAGTGGCATAAAATAATTTATTGTTTATTGTTTGTTGTTGTGTTAAGGATATACACAACATATATCCTTAATTCTCTTTTCTTGCAGTTTACAATCTACCTTTTATATTTGTTTTCCCTAAATCTCATTATGTTCATTTATCTAAATGTTTTTGATTTGAGGTAAGGGTTATTATATTGAAGTATTAAGCGTACAGCCTATTATAAGTAAAAGCAAGTAATTCTTGAATTTATTTTGAGCCACCATTATTTCTCATCCACATTTTATGTCAATTTTGTTTCTTAGAAAAGACAAACAAGGGACTAGAGCTATAGCACAGCGGGTAGGGCATTTGCCTTGCATGCAGCCGTCCCGGGTTCGATTCCCAGCATCCCATACGGTCCTCGAGCACCGCCAGGAGTAATTTCTGAGTGCATGAGCCAGGAGTAACCCCTGTGCATTGCCGAGTGTGACCCAAAAAGCAACAAAACAAAACAAAACGAAAATTGACAAACTTGCTCAGGATTGAAAAAAGAAAGAGAAAAAGAAAGACATGAATGAAAGAAATAGAAAGGAAAAGGAAGAAGTTATAATAGCTACACAGATATATAAAAGGTCACTAAAAGACTATGCACTGTGCTGAAGATTCTAGATGGAATAGATAACACTCAGAATCTTACAAACATCAAAGGCTGAATCTGAAGGCAATGGGAAATCTGAACTAATTATCAACAACTAAATTGAAAACTAACCAGGTTTTCTCCAATACAAAACCCAGGACCAGAGCATCTTATTAATAAGGCACATTACATCTTCCAATATGATAGTGCTTATATAAACATTTTTTGGGTGAGGGGGATTGGGCAACACCTGGCAGTGTTCATGGCTTACTCCTAGTTCTGTGCTCAGATATCTTTCTGGAAGGGAAGGAGATGGGGTGCTGTGGGTTGACCTGGGCCAGCTGCAGGTATTATAGCCATACATGCTGTAATACACTCTGGCTCCAACTTGTACGGATATTGAAGGAAAAGGAATTCTTTCAAATGCATTTTAATAGGCCAAGGCAGAAAAAAAAACACAGAGATAACTAAGGACCAATAAATTTAATATATATATGCAAATATATTCAGCAATATTTTAATGAACATAATTCAATAATACCTTAAATCGATCATTCCTCCTGATCAAGTGGTACTCATTTGAAGAATTTAAGAGTATTTCAACATAAGCATTGCAATGTGGAATACATAGCCAAAACAAACAAAAAAAAACTTTAAACTGCATGATCATTTCAATAATGCAGAGGAGTCTTTTTATTATATTAAACATCTGCTATAATAAAATAATTAATTCTCCCAAAAATGTGAATAGGAAAAATATGGCTCAACAGAGGGCAGTTATGATGAAAGCATTGCTAATTCCATAGAAATAAATTTTAAAACTTGAGTATTCCCTACAAAATACAACCAGACAAAAGAATGTACACCCCACTAATTCTTATTAACTTGAAACTGCTAATTATAGAAAATATGCAAGGAAAAAATAAGGATTAAAATATGAAAAGAACGTAAATATCACTATTTGCAGATGACTTCAAAACATGCATAAAAAGCTTAAAGGTTCCATTAAAATTATTTGAAATAATGAATAAAGTTACAAAGCAGACAATTTATATACAAAGTGTTACATTTCTATAGCAAGCATGGAACAAAATTGAAATCACATTGGCAATACATCAAAAAATTAAGTACTTAGTAATAATATTTAAACGGTAAAATGCTTCTTCATTCAAACTTTATATCATGTATAAAAAAGAAAACACAGGGAGATTAAGAAGTATTTGTGCTCAGGGATTGGAAAAATTAACGTTTGTACAGTGACCAGGATATCCAAACAGGATATCAATATCCTGATGACATACTCTAAAATAACAAGAAATTTAATGAAATATGAAACTACAAAAGATACTAAATAGCAATTTAAAGCAGTCCGGAGAAAAAACAGAATGGAGTTCATAACTGCACTCTCCAACTTCATACTACAAAGTTACTGTTAAAAAATAAAAGAACAGGGGGCTGGAGTGATAGCACAGTGGGTAGGGTGTTTGCCTTGCATGCGGCCGACCTGGGTTCGATTCCTAGCATCCCATATGGTCCCCCAGCACCGCCAGGAGTAATTCCTGAGTGTAGGGCCAGGAGTAAGCCCTGTGCATCGCTGGGTGTGACCCGAAAAGCAAAAAAAATAAATAAATAAAAATAAAAATAAAAGAACATCATAGTAAAAGAAAAGTAGACACACAGATAAACAAAATAAAGTTGAAAGACGAAACAGTTCATTTACAGAAAAAGACCCAAGAGCAAAAAAATGAAGAGAGGAAAATATCTAACATTTAAAGCTAGGAAAAGTTGAACACAAAGTACATTAAAATGAAACTTCACAGCATGAACAAAAGTTAATTCAAAATTGGCTGAATATATGAATACTAATCACTAAAGAATAAATGCATTGAAGAAAACATATGCAAACACTAATGGTTGGCTTCTAGGCTATATAGAGGGATTCCAATCACAAAATAAGAAAAACGAACAAAAATAAACAAATAGTTTTATCAAACCAAAAAGGTTTACACAACTGAAGAAACTATCATTAAAATAAAAAGGCATCCTACTGAATGGGAGAGACTGGTCTGGCATGTTATATCTGACAAATGTAGCATCTAAGATAGAGACAATGCACAAGAGTCTCATAATATTCAACGATAGAGATAACCCCATCAAAAACTGTGGATAAGAACTGAAAAGATACTTCACTAAAGAATATGTGCATACAGATGTCCAACAGAAAAGTGAAAAATGTTCATTTTTATTATTAGGAAGTGTAAGATAAAAATGATACAGAGTAATATCAGTTCACACTAATGAGAATGTCCAGTACCAGATGCCAACAAGTACAATTTAATAACTATATGCAATACATAAATAAAAAGAGCAGTCAAAATCATTTGAAGCACTAGACAGACAGTCTAGCAGACTGGACAAGCAGTACAGCTGTTGGGGTTTTTGCCTTGCATGCAGCCAAGTTATTTCAATCCCTGAATCCTGTCAGGAGTGATCCCTGAATCCAGAGCCAGGAGTAAGACTACAGTATCATAGGGTGTGAACCAAAATCAAAAATAAAAATTCTCTGAGACTAAAAATGTGACTCAAGTAGTAGAGTAAATTCATTGTGTGTGTAAAGTTTTGGATTTTACCCACAGCAGTACTTGGCACACTTCTCCTGGCATAGCCTCAGTCCTGGTGTTTGCTGGGCAACACCAGGGCTGAGAACCAGCTTGAGTATTACCAGGAGTGACAGTGTGTTTCCATAGTCTCTGCCTGTAGAGTCCATAATAATACATGTGTGCATGTGTGTAAATATACATGTATGCATTATATATGTATATGTGTAAAGATATGTAAATATGAAAATACATATATAAATGAAATATATTACACACATATACATATACACATATGTATGTAGCATATCTGAAGTTATCTCTGAAAATTCTTTACATTAACCTTAAAGTTAATTATGTCTATAACCATTTCTAAAACCTAAAATATGTTTAAAATTAATTTCAAAATATATTGAAGATTTATTCTTAAAGATACAAGTATTATGTTCTGGGCACATTAAATACAATTATACAAAGAATATGACAATATCATGTAATAAATAATGTCATCAAATGTTCATTAAGATTCATCCATCAAGTAGGAAATAATGTTTACTATGTGATTTTTCCTTTAAAGTAAAATATTGTTAAAGCAGGAGGGACTGGGAGAGAGAATAAATTATAACACAACATGCCATCATGGAGAAGCCGGGCTGCAAAAATAGATGTACAGCTGAGGAGGCCATTTAATAGTGATCTGAGTTTGAAAACTGAATTGGCTCTACTGAAAGGAATGAGGCAATACTGAGTTTTCTGAATAGGAATAGTATGTGTGTCAACTTTTAGAAAAGTATCTTTAATGTTCTGAGTTTTTTCTTTAGGTTCGAATTTTGTTCTACAGAGTGCACCTGTGTGTGCTTACTTTCCAACGAAATATTCAGGGCTCATAAACAACTGAACATTTATTCTATTTAAATTTTAAAATATAGGAGCTGGAGAGATAGTAATGTAATGAGGTAAGGCACTTGCTTCTCATGCGTCTGACCTGGGTTCAATCTTATGATCACATATTGCTCCCTGAGCACTGCCGGGAGTGAGCCCTGAACACCAAGCCAGGAGTAATCCTGGTTGCTAGAAATGGCCACCCAAACTCGTCCCCGACAAAAAGCCCAAATGCTAAAAGAAAATATCAAATCATATAAAATGTAATTGAATTCTCTCAATAGTATCCTTAGTTGCCATTATAAATTAAAGAGCAATACTTCACATACATAAGTTACTACTGTTTGATTTGATATTTTCAGTTTTACATGTAGCATATATAGTATGCATTCAATAGAAAGATAATGGTGAATTTTCATATTTTTTGTAAAAGTGGCTTGCACAACACTGTACCCTGATGTTAGGCAGCCATAATAACCAAGTCATAAAGCTACAACTCTACATTATACATTTTCTTATGGATTTGCTTGTGATATTTTCAATATATGCTGTTTTTATTAGTATCCAGGCTCCAAAACTCTCTCTCTCTCTCACTATATATATGTACGTATATATATATATATTTATATATATAGTCAAAGAAATATCTCTTTTCCTTTAAAGAACTTTATAAAATTATGGTATATGTTGAGCTCTTGATATATACCAAGCTCCAGGAAGAGAGTGACACAGAGTCTCTTGCCCCCGTGCCTGACATCTGATAGACTAATTCTCCCTCTTGGAGAACCTGGCAAGCTACCGAGAATTTACTGCCCACATGGGAAAGCCTGACAAGCTCCCCGTGGTATATTCATATGCCAAATACAATAACAATGATGGGGTCTCATTTCCTGACCCTGAGGAGCCTCTAACATGGCACGGTTGGGAAGGACGAGTAAAGAGAGGCTGCTAAAATCTCAGGACTAGGATGAATGGAGATGTTACTGGGCTACGCTCAAGCAAATCGTTGATCAATGGATGACAGTATAAACATACCTCTTGGATAGCCCACCCAGCAAACTACCGAGAATATCCCACCTGCATGGGCAGAGCCTGGTAATCTACCTGTGGTGTATTCAATATGCCAAAAACAGTAATGATAGGTCTCATTCCCCTGACCCTGAAAGAGCCTCCATTCATTGGGAAAGAGGAGTAAAGAGAGGCTGCTCAAATCTCAGGGCTAGAAAGGATAGAGACGTTACTGGTGCCTGCTTGAGTAAATCGAAGAACGGGATGACAGTGATACAGTGATACAGGTGAGCTATAGAAACAAATTCAAAAATGAACCCAATAATTCAGCAATATTGTCTAAAATATTCTACATACAATTTCTTTTTATAGATTTTGGTTAGTGGAATACACCCTTTGGTGTTCACAGCTTACTCCTGGCTCTGAACTCAGGGATCACTTTGAATACTCTTAAAATTCTTAGAAGACCATAAAGGAGTGTCCAGGATTGAATCTGTGTTAGCTGTGTGCAAGGCAGAGCACTCTATCCAATGTACTATTGTTCTGATACTATGTATCATTTTATTTATTTACTTATTTTGTTTGTTTGGGAGCCACACCTGGAAGTGCTCAGGCTGACTCCTGGCTCTGCCTCACAGACCACTCCTAGCAATCCGGAGGGACCATATACGATGCCAGGGTTCTAACCCAGGTGTCTGCGTGCAAAGCAAACATCCAAGCCACTGTACTATCACTCCAGTACCCTGGCATATCTTTTTCTTCTATTAGTTGAATCCTTGTGAGATTCAACAGTTATAAATTTGTTCATGATTGGGTTTCAGTTATACAACCTATATTTCATTTTAATAAATATAACATTTCTATATGACTTTTACATCTGCTGACAGGTACTTGTTATCTGTTTAGTTATTTGGGCACATCCAACAGTGCTCAGAGGTTACTCCTGGCTCTTCACTCAGAATCATTCCTGATAAGTTTGGGGGACCATATATATTTTTTAAAAGTTTTATTTGTTTATTTATTTATTTTTGCTTTTTGGGTCACACCTGGCAATGCACAGGGGTTACTCCTGGCTCTGCACTCAGGAATCATCCCTGGCAGTGCTCAGGAGACCATATGGGATGCTAGGAATTGAACCCGGGTCGGCAAGGCAAACGCCCTACCCGCTGTGCTATTGCTCCAGCCCTTGGGGGACCATATTAAGTTGAAACTAGATCAGCCAAGTGGAAAGCAAAAGCCCTACCCTTGTACTGTATTCTGATCCTGTTTAGATGTTTCTGTTAGATATATCTGATTTCCCAGAAGATATAACTTCCTTAAATGCTGAGAATTTATTTGGGAGGAATCACCTGAGCAATCATTTTGTTAATTACACATTTAAATTGGAATAAAAACATTACTTAATCAAAATTAAATATAAATTCATACATTGAAATACAAATATAGTACACTTTGTTTATGCTAACCATTAACACTTATGGTATACATGCACTCATTTGTTTACTCAAAATGTTCTAATGATCTATTTTCCTATCTTAATAAATGAAGTCATGTGTTTAATAATAATTGCCAAGTTAATGATATTTTGGTTAGTTCATTTATGTTTCATCATAAGAACTGAATGACCAATTTTTCAGTATTCATAGAAAGCTAACTAAAATATATCTACTGGAAATGAGCAATAGCTTTCATTCTCAAATAACTTACTCAGCAAACAATAAACACTTATTCACTGAGTTGGTACCTTTTATATTTTGTAGTAATTGAAAAACTTCTCTGAGATATTATTTCATGCAACTAACATAAAATAAAGCCTACATTTTCTCAAAGTTAATCTTCAGTTTTCAGCTTCCATCATCTACCTGTCTCTCTCTCGATCAAATATTCCAAAACGGAGTATTTGCATTTTGATATATACATGGAACTATGACCTTTTGACTAAAAGTATATCAATCACATACATTATACTTTATTTTGAAGCTACTGCATGAGAGTGAAGAAAATTATGGACTAGAAATACAATACAAATCACTTTTTATAATCTTAAAACACATTTAAATTATAAATTTGGCCAAAAGATCTTTTAAAAGGTAAGTGCAGTACTATTCTCATATTCTAATAAAGCAGGATTTAGAAAAATGACAGTAAGACAATAACTATATTTACATTATCTGAGATTACTTTAAAAATATTTCTATATCAAACTGTGTTTATTTCTCTTTTTGTAATTTTTATTAAAGAGACATGATTTACAATATTACTGATCGTCGTGTTTTAGGCATATAAAAATTCCACACTATCCCTTTACCCATGTCCCCAGGTTCCTGCTCCACCCAACCCCCTCTCCATCCCCACTTGTCAACTTGCAGGCACCTTACAGGGTCTTAATGGTCGCCGCTTAGATCTCATGTTTTCAGTTCTGTTGAATTCTCTTTTTTGTTTATATTTTGAATGTTTGCCATAATATAAACAATTATGGAAAAAAGTTAATGAATCAATAATAAAAACTGTAGAATATACTAACTTCTCAGAGAAGAGTTTCAAATAATTTATAGTTTTCTTGCTCTCAAGCAGTTAGAACATTGATAGAGCTCTTTGTTCTTTAGCTGGGGGTATAGTGATTCTTTCTAAAGATCTCTGTGTATTAAGGGAAAGATAAGGAGTGAAAGAGTAACCTGCTTGGTTAAATCTGACAAAAATTTTCTTGTCAATTTTGATCAAAATCAACACCAAAATCAACACCAACAATGATAAATTATATTGGAAGCATGAGACTAATACAATTTAGTGGCACTTTTTCTCTCCATGTTCTCTTTTCCAAAATCCATATACCCAAAATGTAAGAAAATATCCAATCCCATTCATGATATATCTGATAAAAGGTCTCAGCCATTTGGAAAATGCCTCAGTGAAGGAGACAGCTATAAATACATAGCTGATAAAAATGAAGATAAGCCGGTCCTTCAAATATCAGTTCATAATAATATATAGATATAAATTATGACACTTTCAAGTACTAGTAGAAAGGAAATTGGATCCAAGTTAAGGAGAACTGTCATTCCTAGCTTGTCAATTTTGTGTAAGAAAATTATAAAAGGCATTTTTACTTCATATAAATGCAATTAAAAGTATACTTTTTAAACATTACAAGTCTGTTTAATTAGAAAGTCTGTCCATGGTGTCCCTTATCTGTATTCAGCATACTAAAGTACATCCAAAACACCCTAAGGAAGTGATTCTCCTTGAACCACTCATCTAAAACAGGACAGGAAGCATAAAATAAAAGGTATACCTCAACCAAAACCCAGAAATTATGATGCCAAAATAATTCCATATTGAGAACTTGTATTTTATGGGTTAAGAAAGTGCATTTTATGCATTAATTTCAATAATTGTGCACCGAATATTACTTATGCATGCATATATAATTTAATTGCTATTATTTTAATAAGACTTATTGATACATAATAATTGTTTTCAAGATTCAAATTTTTGCCTTTCTAGGTTCAGAAAACAATATGTTCTTTTTTCAATTATTCTTGTAATAGATTATAGTTTAGTGACAAAGATTTAGCTCAGAGAAAATTAGCAAAAGTGCTATCTGTAATTCTTCATCTACATGATGAGTCTCTTATAAATGATTTCAAATGCTTATTTCCTATATTGGTCTAATACAAACAAAAAATGGATGATCTGAAGTAATGTTTTATATGATGAAACTATAAAATCAATGACACTTTAGGTTCTAATTTATATCTAGAGAATTATTACCACTAAAAAAACCCCAGAAATTCATAAAAACAAACTAAAATGAAGAAAACAAATAATTTTTAGAGTAGCAAGAAGCAGTCTAGTTGAGCCAAAATTGTGGCATTTTTGGTTAAAATACACTAGCTTAATTAAAACCATTTTACATTCATAATTATTAGTGATTAAAAGACGATTTACAAAATAAAGCATTTATAAATTAAAAAGGGATATATTTTTGAACTTTTTAGAATAATGATATTGATAAGCCGGGCTGGAGCGATAGCACAGCGGTTGGGAGTTCACCTTTCACGTGGCCGACCTGAGTTCGATTCTTCCGCCCCTCTCGGCCCAGCAAGCTACCGAGAGTATCGAGCCCTCGCAACAGAGCCTGGCAAGCTACCGTGAGTATTGGATATGCCAAAAAGAGTAACAATAAGTATCTCAATGAAAGACATTACTGGTGCCTGCTTGAACAAATCGATGAGCAATGGGATGACAGTGACAGTGATATTAATAAAACAGTTCTCATTAAAGCCAATGAAGAATTATTATGAGAACAATTAGATGATTTTTTCTTATAAAAATTTGTTTAAAATTACTTTGCAAAAGAGATATTTATAACTTGATAAAAGCATCTAATGTTTAAAAAGTTATCTGAATATTTAGAATGTGTGATTTCTTACACCATATTATATTTTCTTGTTATTTTTGTCAGGCTAATCATTATTAATCTCTCTAGGACAGAGGTTAATTAGCCTTAGAAAAATATTTTATTGAACGATTATACAAGCATTGCACAAGTATACATTCTGTGTCTTATTTTACCTTGCAGTAGTTATAATTTACTAGTCATAACATGTATACCATTAGTAAAACTATTATTTTAGTGTCATAAATGTGATGTCATGAAAACAGGAAAAGAAATCAATTGAAAGAAATGACAAAATACAAACATTTGTTCTCATTATGAAACAAAGCTAAAACTGATAAATAAAGCTGAAGCCAAAGTTTGGGCTAAGTAAAATCAAAATACAAGCCTGATCCTTCTGTAGGTTTTGGTGAGAGTAAGGTTATGAAAGAAATGACCTTTTGGAACTTTGTACTCTGATGGTTTCAATGACAGAGAAACTTGTGTACTTAAGAGAAATGGAAAAAATCCAAACAGAAAAAATAAGAAAAAGTGATAAAACAGTTTCATTCACAACAGATATGATCAGATGGAAGAGGCAAGTGGACTCTACTTCCAGAGGCAGATTCTGTGCATTTTCGATTAATAATTTTAAGTGGTTAGTACTTAATTAAAAAATGCTTGTTTATACATATACAGCACATTTAAGATATAAATACAATTTATACTGTAATCTGTCGCATATAAATGTTTATGAGTACTTATATGATCTCCTATTTAAAATAAAATGATAAATATTATATTATTTACACAGAAATTTTATTTAGATATAAAATATACTTTCAGTTCATGGGCATACGCTAAAAAATTTAAAAACCTATAATCATATATTTCACAATCCTCAATGAGTGAAAGAGTTCATCTCTAAACAATAGCAAATCAAAAACCCAAGAGAGAACTAGGTATTTAAAGTGAAAATCAGCACAAATCACATTAGGATGAATGTATACAATTAACTATGATGGTGTGCAATTCAAATTCATACTGATTTTTCTTCAAATGTATTTTGTTCCAAGTATTTCTTATGAATGAAAAATAATTTTCAGTTTTGTTTGAGCCATCCAGTTACAAACACCTTGTAAATGAGAAGGAAACAAGAATCCATTTGGCTACTGTGCCAGGAGGGACCCTAACAGCAGGTGATTACAATAAAAACCACCTTGTTGTTACATAGTTAACATCTGTGCTTTCTAAATGGTAAAGTAAATGAACATAATGGATATAGTTCTGGATTTGCATGTTACCACCTGCCTATACAGGCATATACAAAATATCTTCAGACCACAGTGCCAAAATCTCAGATACATCCTGCCAATTCCCCTTAAATTATAGTAGCATCAATGACAAGGAACAAAAATGTTTTGCAATTATGTTCACAAGAAAAGAGTGATAATTAAGTTCCTAACAGTGAAGGGCTAGATAGTATCAGAAACACCTTTTGATGAATGCAAACCAGAAAGCAATAAACCAGTACACTCATTATTTTCTTCTACATTTTATATATACATGTATATGTATATATATATGTTAGAACATTAAAGGAAGAACAGATGTAGCCTTTTGTAGTTGAAAGGATAGTATTCATATAGATTTAACTGGCTAAAATACTTGGTATTCTACAAGCAATTGTTTTAATGTTTGCAAAATTTCTTAGATTACAGTACAGAGAAAAATTCATCCATTCAGACATCATTTATTCATTCAAGATGGGCACTGTGAACATAAATGGATCTGTTGCCAACTAATTCCAGATATTTTGTTATATGTTGTAATGTACTTCCAAGTTACTAAGTTGCTAATGAAGATGAAAAATAAAGACGTAAATATATTTACAAATGTAAAGTAAAATAACGATTTTAAAATGATTGTCTTTTTCCCATAGCATTTATTTATTTATTTATTTATTTATTTATTTATTTATTTATTTTTGCTTTTTGGGTCACACCCAGCGATGCACAGGGGTTACTCCTGGCTTTGCACTCAGGAATTACTCCTGGCGGTGCTTGGGGGACCATATGGGATGCTGGGGATCGAACCCGGGTTGGACGCGTGCAAGGCAAACGCCCTACCTGCTGTGCTATCGCTCCGGCCCCTCCTATAGCATTTAACCTGAACAAAATTACTTTGATATTCTTATATTTTCAGTTTGACTAAAAATTAATTCATAGCGGCCATAGAGATAGTACAGCAAATAGGGCACTTTTCTTTTTTATTTTTTCTTTTTGGGTCACACCCAGGGATGTACAGGGGTTACTCCTGGCTCTGCACTCAGGAATTATCCTGGTAGTGCTCAGGTTGGCCGCGTGCAAGGCAAATGTCCTACCCGCTGTGCTATTGCTCCAGCCCCTAGGGCACTTTTCATGCATGAGGTCAATCTGGGCTGAAATCCCAGCACCCTGTATTGTCCTCTGAGCTGACAAGGATTGATCCCTGAGCTCAGAGGCAGAAGCAAGCCCTGGATATGGCTGGGCAATACACAAACACCCGAAAAATGGATATAAAATAGCATGGCTCACTATTAGCAATACATTGAAATCATGCTTATTATTTTTAGAATTCACAGTGCCTACTCTGCAAGGCTTGCATTATTAATCACAAAGAAACTTTTTGGCTCTAGAAAGTCATTCCCAAATATTTAATTAATGGGCATGTTGTAAATTTCTGTTTAGATATTTAGATTCATTCTCCCCTTTGAAACATACCTCATATTATGCATCTAATAAGACAAGCAAGCACCATCTGCCTGCTTTTTAAATTGACATTTTCCACCACCTGTATTCATTCTTTTGTGCAATTTCAAGGAAGATAATATGAAACATGGGCATCAAATGGAAAGTTTTAAATTCACCAGGCTTCTCTTTTTTTTTGTTATTGATTTTATATGATTTCCGTATGAATCATAGAAAAACTTAAAAATACACAGGATCAGAGAGATAGTACAGGAGGTAATGCACTTGCTTTGCAACTGATTGACTCCAATTGAAATATCCGATCCTCTCCAAGAGCAATTCCTGAGCATAGACAATAGTAAGCCTGACCACAGCTGGGAGGGCCCCAAAACCAGCGAACGAGCAAATAACGATCATTGTATCTGATAAATTAAAAGCATGGAGATAATTGAAAATGTTGGAGCCCATGCACTATATGTGTCAGACACTGACTTTGATCCCAGCACCAGATGTCCCCAACCCCAGCACTGCTGCAGCACTGGTCTGCATCGGAGTCACCCCAGGTCCTGAGCTCAGTTGGAGAGACAATGCAAACACATGTACACACACACACACACACACAGACACACATGCACACTCATACACATGAGTGCAGGAATATGTACATGTACACATACCGTGTATGCATCTTCAAATTTAGTTTTTTGTTTTGTTTTCATTATTTTGAATCATGTCTACAGGTGCTTAGGAACTATTCCTGGCTCTGTTCCTAGAAGTAACTCCTGTTGGTGTTTGAGGGACAATATGTAGTATAGGACATTTGAACTGGGGTCAGCTGCATGCAAGGCAAACTCAGTACTCCCTGTACTCTCCAGTCTTGCAATATTTTTACATATTCAAATTGTATATAGCATTTCAATTCTACAGAGTTTAGATATGAAATACAGTGACTGCTTAAGAACATCTCACAGAATCAGAGATTTCCAAGCTTATTTGGCCTACCATCACCTTTTCAGAAAAACAAAACAACACTCAGTGGACACTTGGATTATTATTATTATTTTTAAGACCAGAAAGTTCTCAGGCCAAAATGATAGTACAGAAGGTGGGGAACTTGCCTTGCATTCTGCTGACCAGAGTTCAATATCTGGCACCCAATATGGTTCCCGGAGAATTTCCAGGAGTGATTCCCTGAGCATAGAGTCAAAAGTAAGCCTTTGAGCACTGCTGAGTTCAGCCCCAAAACCAAACAAAAAGAACAAAGAGTCCTAATTTCAACCCCTGGCAATCAATAACATACTCTGAGACATTCTGGCTATCTTGGGGTGGTATCACTCTTTTTGGGAAGCAAACTTAAAGGGTTATTGAAATCATTTCATTTTATATATTTCCTATGTATAACTTTTAAATAACATTGGATATATCACATTATACCATATAAAATACACACTTATAACTTGCCATCCTGAGAATAAAGCACATTCTTACATTTTAGAGCTAATTTCTTAAAAAGTATACTTTAAAAGACTGATAAAAGTAATGAGTTGTGGATTTATTAAACTATTAAGTAATTTGGATGTTGTTAAGGGACACTGCCCAATTAAGACCATTAATTCGTTCAGCAGATTCTTATTACATCCTGCTTGGTGTGTGCCAAGGACGGGTAATACAGAGATGAAAGATGACTGATAGCAATGCTAGTGGAAAATTTCTTTATAGAAACTGACCACTATAAAATGACATGGGAGTGTTATGACAATTTTATGCATGATATACACTGCAAGACTTGAGAACATTTGAGATGAGGAGATGGTAAGCACCATTTATTTTCTCTGAGCAGAGAAATAATGAAAATGATAAGAAAACTCACCTAAATAAATGAGATGTGCAATAAATCACTGTGGTTGCCTAAGTGTGTTCTGTGATTAGTTTTAATCATTGAGGGCAAAATACAAGTAGAAATCATAGAGTGACTAAAGGGGAAGCTAAATATCAACACTAGCATACATTCTTGCTTATCTTGCAGATCAAATCTGCCACAAGCATCATTGTGTGATGATTTTAAAGGGCATTCCTGTATGCTCATCTCAGGAATGTTGACTATTAAGAGAGCGGATGTTTTAAGCAAGACTATTTCTAACCAAATTTGGATATTAAAAATATCACTAAAAAAATGTAGAATGTTGAGAAACAAATTTGAGAATAGTGAAGTCTGAGTTTTGAAAATAATATTTCTCAGAGAGCAGAAAAGTCAGAGTCCATATTAAGTGTAGAAATTCATAAACCATACTTAAAATAGTTCAGAATGTTTATCTTTTTTAATTTGAAATATCATGTAATGTTGATTACATACTTTGAATTAGAGAAAAGAATCTTCTCTTGTGAAACAACAGTCAGTTCTGCAACTGTTGAGTCTCAGGTATCTGTGTGACCTCCCATTGCATGAGCTAAAGAAGTAGAGCCTATGAAAGAATCTAGGAAGATGTATCACTGCCATCCCATTGCTCATTGATTTGCTCGAATGGGCACCAGTAATGTCTCCATTGTGAGACTTGTTGTTACTGTTCTTGGCACATCCAATACGCCAAAGGTAGCTTGACAGGCTCTGCCGTGCAGGTGAGATACTCTCAGTAGCTTGCTGGGCTCTCCAAGAGGAGTGGAGGAATAAAACCCAGGTTGGCCACATGTAAGGCACACACCCTACCTGCAGTGCTATCGCTCCAGCCCTAGGAAGATATACTTAAACAACATTAAGCACAATTGTGAAAATAATATCATTTAATATTTTATACATATAATTCACAAAAGTCCAAATATCATAAAAAGTTATGTATAATATATCTCAAAAAAATCTTCTTCACATGACATCTAAGCTGATGCTTTTGAAATTAAGAATTTTTACATTGTGTTTATTTTTAATATCATTACATATTGCTTCAGTTTTGGATTAAAAACCACATTCATTTTTTCATATCAAATAGCTTATTTATTTCATTATAACTTTCTCACAATTTAAAATTGGTTGGACATTTTTTTCTCACAAAACATTCAAAAGTAAATAAAATTATACAACAACTTTATGAAGAATTTTCTTTTTTCATAAATCAAACAAAGTGACTATTAATAAAATATATGGTAGATATTTTGGGTGTCCAGAATTTGGGGTTGTAGATATATAGATCAATTAGCTTCCTCCTGAAACATAAGTTAAGGAATAATTTTTGTTTGTTATTTTCAATCTGTTAACTCTGCTCAGACAGGAGGCCAAGGGATCAGAACATCCACAAGGTATCCCTGTGCAAACTGCTATCTCTACTTCTATAGCTAGACTGTGCCACATCTTCCTAAACATCAAGACTAACAGGATACTGTTGAGCTTTTATGACATTTCCAGATATATCAGGGATCTGGATATAATCAATAATTTTTAAGAGAAAACAGAGAATTGGGATTTTTCATCTTCTAGCTTTACTATTCTCAATGGATGCATAAACTTTATTTTTGACTCATAATCTGTTGTGTTTGGTTGATTTTAACTGGAGTTATATTTAAAAAATAGATGTGAGAAAAAAATAATCATTCTAAACTGTCTCAAGTAAAGGGCAGTGGTTTATTATTTTTTTAACTAAAACAAACTTAGCAGTTTCACTAAGTTCTATTAAATAAACTTCCTTCTTCCATATGAAAATGTATGCAATAATAAGAAACAATCATATGGAAAAGACTCCTCTTCCTTTTGACTCAATGCTGTTCATTAAGAGATTGAAAAATAAATTTCTCTGCTTTAAACTTTGAAAATACATGGGGACACCGTTAAAAGGCTTCCTTTATGAATTCCCATCATCATAATGTGGAAAGTGCTTTCTATGCTTTTTTTTTGGGGGGGTTGTTGTTTCTTGAACACCCAGCAGTATTCAGGAGTTTACTCCTGACTCTGCTCTCAGGAATTACTCCTGGCAGAGCTCAGGGAACCATATGAGATACTGGGACTGAACCTGAGTAGGCTGAGTGCAAGGCAAGTCCACAACTACACTATCACTTTGCCCGTTTTTTTTCATTCATTCTTTCTTTTTTTTTGTGGACCATGTCTTTTATTGCTTCTATTTTCCATTTTCTTCTATTGCTCATTGTCTTATTACTGAATCTACTTTATACTATATCAAACAAGTCAAGTATTCTCTTTCCTTTGCATGAGTTTGGTAAAATAGCATTTATCTAAATTTTGCCATAATGCAAGTATTTCTAAAACTGAACTCATTGAATATTAAATTTAAGGACTTTATTTTTAAATATTTCTTCACTTCAAGCAAATGATGCTATTGACTAATACAGTCTTCATGCACTTTACCAGCCTTATCACTCTGAAACATATGCCTCCTTCCAAACTGTACCCTGACTTTGGATCACAATTTTCATTATGCAAACAACTAACATTAAAATAAATCACTCGAGCTGAAGTAATAATACAGTGGGTAGGGCATTTGCTACCTTACACAGGGCCAGCCCAGGTTTGATGTCCAGCAACCCATATGGTTCCCCAAGCACTTCCGGGAGTAATTCCTGAGTGCAGTGTCAGGAGTAACCCCTGAGTATCACTGGGTGTGATTCAAAAGAAAAAAAAAAACAATAAATGAATAAATAAAATTTAAACATTTAAATAAGTCACTGAATTTTTGGAAAGAAAATAAAAATACTCTTCACAATTTTTCAGAAATTAATCACCCTGAATTGTCTCATTTGCATTCATATTTTAAAAATGCTTTTCAAAGATTTCCATTTCTAACACTTCGATCTACATCTCCCTTACAGATTATATGCTTAACTTCAAGAAACTTCTATGTCCTATGTTTTATAAAAAGGTTCAGAAAATAAGGATCAAGGCAAGAAATTAGAGGAGAAGGAAGAGAAAAACTACATACAGATAAATATGAATAGAGGACTAGATGGTTATAGATAAATATATAGATAATAATGACCATTATTTAGATGATACAGATATATAGAGACAAACTTGACAAATTTATTCTTCCCCAATAATAGTAAATTCTCTGAGAGTTTCTTGCCTGAGCACACTAACAGTTTTGTCTTTCCATTATCATTATTGTTAACATATGTGAGGTTAAGAAATAATGGCTTATAAAAAATTAAATATTTATATTAGGGGTGTAAGGTAATGAGATTAGCATGTCACGCTATATCAACCATCTCTTTTCCTGCCTTTTCAGTGCTAAAGTTAGGGATAAAATCTTAGTTTCCAGATCTTTCCTCCCTTCTTTAAAAGTAACCTATGAAAAATTTTCAAATTGCTTAAAGTTCTTGTGACATGTATTTTCTGTAGTGTTTCTGATTATTTCACCTATTTTCACTGATAATATAAAAAAAGAAAGATTTATGGAATTGATAGTTTCTAGTACTTACTGAAAGTATTGTAAACATATGGTTTCTCTCACCATATCTACAGCCCACTTCAGTGGGATCTACCCATATGGTCATTTCCTTTGAAAGTCCAAGTGAGAAAAATCCACAGTACTTCCAGTAGAAGCCTTTTCTAGAATGGGATCTTTACTCTGGTTATTGTTTATCCTGACACAACTGAAGGCTTAACCTTTAGAAAGGCAATCAGAGTTCCAGTGACTTTTATATGTTTCAAACAAAATTGAAAACCCAGGTGTGTGGGACCTGAGGCTGAGATCTCCAAGCCTGCTCAGATTGGGACTGGGGCTCCTCCACCCAGATCCCCCATTTTCCAGTAGCTTGTCAGTCACACCCACAAACTGCCCCTGGTGACATATAATCCCTCGATGGCCATGATCAAGAGACTATGAAACCAAGCTCCCCAAACTTTGTGGCCACAAAAGTGGCCACACGACCTTTTATTGTCTAGCTCTTCCTCTTGGAGATCTCGGCAATCTAACGAGAGTATCCTGCCCGCACGGCAAAGCCTGACAAGCTCCCTGTGGCATATTCAATATGCCCAAAACAGTAACAATGATGAGTCTCATTCCCCTGACCTTGAAAGAGCCTCCAATGCAGCACCATTGGGAAGGACGAGTAAAGAGAGCCTTCTAAAATCTCAGGGCTAGAACAAATGGAGACGTTACCGGCACCCACTCTAGCAAATCGATGAACAACTGGATGACAGCGATACACTGATACTGAAAGTATAGTATTGATACTATTAATTTGTAGAATCAAAGTGTTCCCTATATTTAAAATGGGCGCAAATAGATTCCAATCTCAATGTATGGTGAATAAGAAAGGAAATATAATCTAAATATATATTCCAGTGTTTTTAAATAAAATTTTCTAAATTTTATTTATAATGTATATGTTATAAATGAAACACATATATGTCTGTAGATACATATATATGTCATTTTTATTTGGTTTGGGGCTACGCAGGCAATATTTATGCTCTGGTCTCAGAAATTACTCTTGGTGGTAACCTGGAAGACCTCCTGGGACATCAGAAGTTGAACCCAGCTCAGCTGAATACAAGCGAAGCACCCTCCCTTCTGTGTTACTCCCAGCCTCAGCAAATTTTGTTTTTAGATACTCATCTATTTAGTCTAAAACATAATAGAACTTACATTATAATACATATATCTTTATCAGGTGCTATTACTTTTTAATTAGTACCACTTTATATCAGTAAAAGGTTTCAAATCATTAATACATTTTTTGAGCAAAAATATGCTATTGAATATGTGAGATGATTTTAATTTACTGAATCATTATTAAACAGTTCTCAGGAGATGGAACTGTACTGTTAGGAGAGAAAAGATCTTTGCTCTCACGGAACTTAGATGAGAGGAACACAGGTGAGAATATGTAAATGCATAAAAATCTTAGGTCGCATTAAGTGTCCAATTAATCAGATTTAATACCTATTCTTAATTCTTTAGGAGATTTACTTTAAGGACAGAAAAGAGACTGGTGCAGTAGAAATATAGGCAGAGAGGAGCACATTTCATGTTTATGTGTTTGTTCTACTTGGCTCTTCAGCAACTGTTTTTGCTGCTGATGAGGATTTGGCATCTATTCAATGGGCATGAAGATTGGCTCCAGCTAAGCTGCATGTCTTTTCAGATTTGAGTGTACACTGGCATTAAAGGATTTGAGGCAGTCTTTACAGTGATATTCCGGGAAATTACTAAGGGGCTTTTGCATAGTGTCAACTGAAGGATTCCAGCAACATTAGGACACCTTGTGACATCAATATAAATAGCTGAAAATTGACAGCTGGTACCAAGTAATCAAAAACAGGTGGCTAAATGTGAACTGAAATGTGATGATGATTATTGTATTTTGAAGGTACAGTCTGAGTCTTCCTGTTTGTAATCAGAATAGCTGTTTGCATTATAAACACTATAGGCTCATTCCAACTGATATCTATGACTTTGGTAAGTCAGCTTCCACATTTGTTCATGTAATTTCAAACATCTGCTCTTTTGCAAAGTTACGAAAGACCAAATATGAGCCAAAAGTGGTCTTCTAAAAAGGAACACCAAAATAAATCTGACTTTGAGGTTATTTTCAATTTAGAAATAATGCAAATTACAACACAAATGTCACAACAAAAAATAAAAATTGTATCTCTTCATATTTGATGAGTGGGTTACTGAAGAATATTCTGCTATTTAGTTCTATATGCTAGTCTGGCTTCAATTCACTCTTAATGTCACTAAATCATTGTTTTTCTTTAACAATGCCTTAGGTCCAAATATATCTTTCAAATGATTCCTCCTATCTAAAAAAATATTATCATATAAGACAGAATTGGACAAATGATCTCTTAATATTTATTTTCCAGTAAGTAAATATAAATATACATTTTAACCCTTATAATAACTTTTCCTACTCTGAAATCTAGATTGGAGTAATTTTTTGTGGTAGGTTTTAAATGTTATCACTTAATTAATTAAATGTAATTAAGTAAGTGAATTGAACAGAAATAAGTTCAGCGGGTAGGGTGTTTGCCTTGCACAGGGCTGACCCGGGTTTGATTCCTCTGCCCCTGTCGGAGAGCCCAGCAAATTACCTAGAGTGTTCTGCCATCAAGTCAGAGCTTTGCAAGCTACCCGTAGCATATTTGATATGCCAAAAAAGTAAAAACAAGTCTCACAATGGAGACATTACTGGTGCCCACTCAAGCAAATCGATAAACAAGGGGACAAAAGCACTACAGTGCTGCTATGAAATTTAAATATAACTAGTATGAAACATAGCACATAATAAAACATCAAAAACTTTATTTGTTTTGTTGCATTATGAGTGAGCCAATAGGTTCTTTGTGTTCTCAATGATTATTATTCTATAATTCAATAAATCATGATAATTAAAAACATATTTCCTGATATATCACTGCTTTTATTTTAAAATGTTTTATTATTCAGTACTTATTGCTATTTACATGTTAAGGAGAAAACACTTATTTCTGTTCAATTCACTTACTTGATTACATTTTTATGAATATGGTGATAACATTTAAAACCTACCACAAAAAATTAAAAATTCATATTCCAATATTACTTATCATAATCACCATGGTGCATGTCAAATCTCTAGGCCTTTTTTTATATTATTCATACACAATAGAGTATCCTTTGAACAGTATCTATTTCCCACTTGACTCAGTCCTCGGAAGTTACCATTCTATATTTAATTTCTATGAATTCTAATATCTATCTTAGTTTATAGATATGAGTAAATATTTGCCTTTATATATATATATATTACACTTAACAGAATATTCAAAGTCTGTTCATTTGTGAGAAAGATATGATTCCATTATTGTTTTATAATCTATTGCTTGTGTATACACCACATTATATTTTTCATCTTTGAGGAACAGTTACTTCCAACTCATAGCTGTTAAGAAAAATCTTACAAAGAACAAGGGAGTGAAACTATCTTCAGGATACTGATTTTCTTTATAAATTAAGAGTGAGATTATTAGACTCTTCATTCTGTGTTTTATTTGGAGGGAGCCCCAAAGTGCCCAGGGAGCCAGAGGCCACTCCTTCAAAATGCTGCCAACTGGACCATACAGTTCAATTGGAAGGTCTCAGACTACAAGGAAAATCCTAGTTGTGCTTGTGGGAATCCATTTGGGTCTATTCAATGTCCTAGATTGGATCTGGGTTTGGGACATTCATTGTTAACTTAACACGATGTCATCTCCAGGGGCCCAGCATTTAAAAAAAAATGTGTTTTGACTCACACCCATACCATTTTCTTTCTTAAGATTACCACCAATACATAAAAATTTCTGTTTTGCAACAGTCTTGTGAACAGTGATGGACTTTTCCCTTGTTAAATATAATGTGTTGTAACACAGGAGAGGTGATAACTCAGTGAGGTTTTGATTTGCATTTTCATGATGATTAGTGATGCTGCATGCTGCATTTCTGTATCTGGTGGCCACCTGAATACCATCCTTGGAAAATTATATAGTTCTTTGACTATTTAAAAATACTATTATTATTAATTTTTTATTATAAGCAGTATAAATGCTTATGAGTACTTTATATAACTTGGATATCAACCCCCTATCAAATATATGTTTTATATATTTTTCTCTCAGTATGTAGATTGACTGTCATTTTGCTAATTACTTTTCTGCAGTGTTTGGACATATGTTTGTTTTTACTTTCTCTGCTAGGATTTTAGTTTATATTCTTTTTAATGTGGCCAGAACAAAATTGAGGTGTTTACTGATGACCATGGTTTTCATCTAGCAATTTTAAAGTGTTGGCTCTTACATTAAGGCATTTGATCCATTTGAGTGGGATTTTGTGAATTGCGTAAAATTAGATTCTAGCTTTATTCTTTTTTTTCTTTCTGGGTTACACTCAGCGATGCTCAGAGGTTATTCCTGGCTCTGCGCTCAGGAATTACTCCTGGTGGTGCTTACAGGACCATATGGGATGCCGGGGATTGAACCCAGGTTGGTCACGTACAAGGCAAATGCCCTACCCACTGTACTATCGCTCCGGCCCTATAGCTTTGTTCTTTTATGTGTGAATATATTCTCTGCACTATATATTGAATAAGATGTTCATTCACATTATATACTTTGGACTCCTTTATACTTTATCAAAGGACCATATACTATTTGCATTAACTTCTGAGTATTTTCTTTCAACCATCACACATAAAGATGTCACTGTTTTAACTATGACAGCTTTGTTATCTAGTTTGAAATTGGGAAGTGGCATGGCTCGTGCTTTGCTCTTTCTTCTCAAGAGTCATGAAGCCTAATTTATTGCTTTTAATATATTACTAAGGTAAGATTATTTATAACAATGATAATGCTTATGATTTTTGTGTACAATGACTGTGATTTTTGTGTACTAAGTTACTGCGCTTCCATTATGAGCAAAGACCCCCAAACATCCCACCACTGTCTCTAACACATCTGGTTGACTCCATCCATACCTGCCTGGTGCCTCAGTTTTGTTGGCGAAGATCAAGGATTTGTTTTTACTGGACACAATCTAAGTGCCATATAAGAGCAAAATCATCTGACATTTGTCTTCTCACTCATACTTATTTCATTTAACATGCTTTTTTAGTTCCATCCAAATTGCAGCTACAAACAATATTTCATCTTTTCTTAAAAATAAGGCTATAATATTTAGTTTGATGAGCATTACCTCCCTTTGCTGAAATCTCCTTGTGTGCTTATATTTTGTGTCTATATTCAACTAAGGGGATGGGTAATTATTTTTATGGTTAATTATATTATACATGGTATGGCCTCTTTTTCATAGTTAGATAATAGAAAATTATCAGAATTTTTGTTGCTTAATTCAAATCAGAAAATTTGTTGCTTAATTTTGTATTTTTTTTCCAAAAAAGATAATAACAAATGTTTTTCTTAATTCAACCAAAATGCACTGTCTTTCCTTAGGTTAATGCTCAGATTGTCACACTGAATGCCTAAGAATTATTTAATGTAATTTAATATTTCAAACTGATTCATACATATATATGCTCTTTAGTTATAATGATTGATTCCTAAATATCTTTAGTGCCAGGTAAAAACATTTGTATTTTTCCCTGTTGATCTCTCTCTAAGCATTCTCTAAGGGGCATCTCCTAGAGTATCTTTGGCACATAGGAATTCAATTCAATGACTGACCAAAGAATTTGGGACTCGGAAGTACCAAGGATTACTGGCCACTTGGGTGATACTCAGGGGCTCTGGGTTCATGATGTTCGTAGGGACCATGTAATGCAGTAGATTACACTGGAGTTGGTGATACGCAAAGTATGTGCTTCAACTCCGGCACTAACTCTGGATCCCTAAAGGTTTTATTTTGAACTAGGCTGTTACATCTCTTTACTCACACTCTTTTTCCCAGCAATACAAAGTCAACATATTCTTAAACTAACCTGAAAATTATGTTACCTCTTCTGGCTTCATAATATTAATGAGTTAATAATATTTGAATGCTAATTCACGTTATGGTATAATTTAAGTGATGCATATGTAAGTTTCATTAGTACTAAGACCTCAAAAATATTATCTAAAATACTTAATATTTTCAGTTGAAAATAAAATATGTTCTATTAACTTGGTTAATTTATATTTACAGAAAGAATTAACAATGAGGGCTGAAGAGATAGTGCAGTGGTTAAGGTGCTTGCCTTCACATGACTGGCCCAAGTACATCCCTGGTATCCCATATTGTCCCTTGAGCACTATGCCAGGAGTGATTCCTGAATATAGAGCTGGGAGTAACTGCTATCACCAGGTGTGGCCCTCAAACCAAAAACATAATAATAATAATCAATAAATTAACATAACATGAAACATGGATGTGAAACATGTATGGAATTTATAGTCCTATTGTTGCCACAATAAAATGAAACATGAAATCATTTTAAAAGAAAATTCACAATGATGAACCACCCGCAATCTATTACATCAAATATTTTATTTCCATTATTTATTTTAAACCTCAATATTGAGTGCTACTACTGATACTTTATAGGAAAGACAGAGGTATTCCAAATGGGATTTTTGCTTAGAAGAGTAAGCACAGCTGAATGATTACACAAAAGTACTCAAATTTAATATTATTAATTTGTATAACTAGTTAAGAAAATAGCTAGAAAATGTGACAAATATAAGTTAATTATGTATCTGTCATTGAATATCATTTGAAACATATGTTTAACCGTCACTAGAGATATTAATTCATGCTTGTATTCTAAGAATGTATAATTAGGTCTTAAAGTATAATTGTTTGTACTTTTTTTTACTCAAACACTAGTATAAAATATTTGAGAGTCTTTCAGAACTATTCCAGTAAAATCTCTGTCTTGAAGACAAGAACATAAATAAATATTATTGTCAGAATACTCATAGTACTTGTATGCTTTGCTCATGTAATACATGTATTATAGCACTGTCAAGCACTGTCGTCCCCTTGTTCATCAATTTGCTGGAGCAGGCACCAGTAAGATCTCCATTATATGTTTTATGATATAGAAAATTATGTTTTATTTAAGTAGTGGTACCTCTTGCAGTGTGTTATTTGATACTATCACATTTTGTGCCCCCATTTCATGTGCTATCTACAACTGAATTTTTTTGTGGTTCTTACGATGGAAATAATAGTCTTGATATCCCATAAATCACTGCTTATTTATTAAATAATGAAACATATATCACTTTTGCAAATGGTAGAGGAAGGGATGCTCAAACATTGTACGAGGGAAACAGAAGTATGAAAATGTGTAAATCTGTTACTGTACCCTCATGGTGACTCACTAATAAAAAAAAAATTAAAAATTGCCAATAAATAACATAATCACTCTGAAGTCCTTAAAGTGAGAAAATGTAACCATTTATATTTGAGAACACTTTATAAAAAGCAGTCATTACCTTTAACTATGAGAAAACTAGAAATAAATGAGTAATTCCTAAGAAACTCTAGCAATACATTTGTGTTCCTTGATCTCTGCCATCTGTAAAATCAAAAGCAATAGGATGTAAGTTTATATCTTTTTATTTGACCATTAATTAGACTTCCTAGCTATATACAGAATCTCACTACTTAGTCATATAAAACTACATAAAACATATTGTAAGGATAATACTGGTTTAAATAATTAGAAAACAGCTAATTTTTCTAATTATTTAGAAAAATAATTAGAAACATATCATTATGTTTGGTAGTTTTCAAGGTGATTATAACAGTTTGCCATTTTAGTTAACTAAAATATTATCAAAAACTGTATAGCAAATTAAATTATAAAATCTTTCAGTCCTGTCTAAACATTACTGCTTAGGAATAAGCATATTTTCTCATATTGTTGAATAAAGTAACAAAATACTCAGGTCATAAAAGTGCTCACTGAATACACTCTTTTAACACAGGTGTATATATAAAAAATGTGAAAATTGTACATACAAAAGCCTAAAAAAAAGGACCACCAAGCATCAATCTAAAAACCATATTTAAAGAGAATGTAATTCATTTCTAAGTCAAAGCAACCAAAACCAAACAAAATACAACAGGAAATCCAGCATGCATACTATAATTTAAGGTCACATTAAATTCTCTCATATTATTAATCATTTATGTATTATTTCTATCAATTAAGTGAGAGATAAACTATTCTAAGTAGTTAAATAGTTTTACTGAAGAATTTAATCAAATTATGTCTCAATATATACATATAAAAATTCACTTCAGAAAATATGCAATAAAAGCTATACTAAAATAAATTAATTAGTGAATATTGTTTTTGAAAGTGTTGATGCATAGATCATATACAATTTAGACCCTCATAAAGGATAATGAAGAAAAAGCATACTCTCAGTTGATCATTTGATGCTTTTATTGAGTATTATATACTAATTTTTGCTAGCAATTTTGCACTTTAAATCATTTGTTATAGTTGATATGCAATAAGAACAAGTTTCTCTTGGATAAGTATATACTCATTTAATCATATAAAAAGAATACAACAAATTTCGAAGTTCTAATGCAATTTGACAGGATTTCTCTAGATTTTGATGAAATAGAAACATTAAAACTGGCACATAAAGTTAGATAAAATCGCTGTTGCCATCACCCCATTGATCGTCAATTTGCTCAAGTGAGCACCAGTAACATCTCCATTCATCCTAGCCCTGAGATTTTAGCAGCTCCTCTTTACTTGTTCTTCCCAGCGGTGCCGCATTGGAGGCTCTTTCAGGGTCAGGGGAATGAGACCCATCATTGTTACTGTATTTGGCATATCAAATATGCCATGGAGAGCTTGCCAGGCTCTGCCCTGCGGACAGGACACTCTAAGTACTTGCCAGGTTCTCTGAGAGGAAGAACTAGGCTATAAGAGGTCGAACAGCCGCAAATGCTTAGATAAAATTATCAAGATTATACCTCTCACTGTGCACCTAAATAAATTATAACCTCTAGACATTTTCTCATCAAAATAAATAAATTAATAATCTCTAATATATAGGGTAATGACTTGAGTTGAATTAAACAAAGAATTGATCATAGAGGATCCCAAATTTATTTTGCCAACTTCAGAAAAAAAGAAAAAATACACATTATTTTATGAAATTTTTATTCCAACCCACCTAAAGTATCCCCAGTGACACCAAAATCTACAACAATCCCCACCCTCGCCCCACCACCACCTAAGCCCTGGATCTTTCCAGTGCCCTAAGGCAGAACAGCTCATTTTGACGTGGAATGGCTGATATAACAAGATAATAAATAAGAAGACTCATAAATGTAGGTCAAGACCTGCATACAGTTATTTACTGACAAGTATAGTTTTATTTTGCAATGCAGAGTGGGGTAAGAGAGGAGCAGCAGGAAATGAAGAGGGGAGGAGGGACCTGTAGGACTTGACTCTCAGAAAGAAAGAAAGAACAATGCTAATGTGGGTTGACCAGTAGAGAGGTTACATTGTGCATTCTGAAGAGAACAATGGTGTCTGGGATTCACTTTCAACTGAAAAGAATCATGTCTTAAAATAATACGCTCGGTCCTTAGGGAAAAAAAAAAAACAACTCCTGGAACTTAATGAATGTTTTTGTAGATCTCATAATTTAGCATGGAGGCCACTTGTACCAGAAAGAGCAGCGTCATTTCTCTGGGTGAATGCTATGAACGATTCCAGACAGGATAATTCCTCTTGACAGAGGTTTTGATTATAAGTATTCATGTACAATGAAAATTATTGTATGCTTAGTCAGTACTCTCTAAGAGAACAAAAGACATTTGAATTCATACTGGGAAGTTTTAATTCTCCATGGAGCTTACTGATTGTACTCCAACAAAAACAATTTCATAGAGACACATGAACTTCTTAAATAAGAGAGTGTGACTCAAGTAAAAAATACTAGGAATAAATACGGTTAAACTAATGTGAAAAATACTATCTTGGCTTTTGTGAAAATACATAGGAAAAAAATAAAGACCAGAGGAATAGGACAGTGTGTTGGGAATTTGCCTTGCATGCAGCTGATTGTGTTGGATCTCCAGCAACCACATTTGGTCTCCTTTGCTACATGGAGTGATCCCTGGGCACAGAGCCAAGAGTAAGCCTGGAGAACCATTGGGTACGGCCCCTACCAAAAAATACAAAATAAACACATTATAAACTGTATAAAGTATAAGCTATATAAGTGTATACTGTTACAGAATTATAAATATTTACCAGACAGATTCTATATTTTCAGACACAGAAATAAAACTTATTATGCAAACATACTCTACTAAATGAAAAGCCAGCTAGTTTTCTAAATATATATTTTGCTGACATGCAAATAACATAGATATAGTGATATATCTTTTTTCTGAGAAATACAGTTGTGGATTTTGTTTTATTTTGTTTCCCTTCTAGTTTTATAACCACAAGCTCTACAACTTGGGAACTAAGATTAAGGGTGTTCTCAGAAATCTAACTAAAGGCAATAGTGTTAAAGATAAAAGAGTTTAAATAAGCCCTAATTATGCCATTTGGGGCAAATTAATTACATAGCAATGAATACAAAGATTAGCAGTTTTATGCTGTGGGCTATATAAATATTAAGACAACATAGCCATGAAGTAACTTAGAAAAATTTTCTAACTGGCATAATCAAAACTACTCTGTATTTGCTTGAAATTTTACCTTAGAGGAAACTGATAAATTTGAGGTACATAAGGCACACATGGACCCAAATCAAACCTCTCCTGTGAGCAGAAAACAGACTCATTTATTTCAATAATGTTTCTGTGCTGGTTTGAAATCAGAATATTGAATTATATTTGTTATAGTGTATACAGTTACAGTGGAAATTCACAGAAACTCAAAGAATGTTTTTCCTAATTGCTCATCATGTTAATCATGTTAATATCAAAACTATAGGGAAAATAGGAGAAAACATAGGTATAATATTTGCTACTAAAACTGTATTTGAAATTTATAAGCAAAATAAGACCCCCACTTTTTAATTGAGATAAAATTAATCTTGAAGAGCAGAAATTGGTGCTTCTCATCCCAAGACCTATTGTTGTTCAGTGACATTTGTTTAAAAAATGCATTTGTGGTGGGAGGCACACATTCTACGCTTAGAGATTATTCCTAACTCGGAGCTCAAAGATCACCCATGGCAATGCCAAGGGGGAAGGAGCGAAATTCAGGGCAAGGGGCAGAACTGGGTTTGATTGCATGCAAAGCATGTGCCTTAACCTCTTCATAATCCAGCACTATTTAGGCTAAATTTTAAAGTGTTCTTGATCTCTCCCTCAAGTTCACTCTTTCCAGGAATCTTTACTACTATATCCTAGTGTCTTAGTAGATAAAACTGCTTACATTTTTATAAACATTTTGTCTATCATATATAAGATCCCTAACTTCTCACTCTTGTGTCTTTGCTACTATTTATGAAAACTACTAGATAGTATTTCTGACCTTTTGCACATGATTACCACATTGTTAAAGTTTATCACAACATTGATTTAACAAACTTCAAGTATTTTATTAGTCTAGTGATCATTTTTTTCATTGATCAAACCTATCATCATCACGTTAACTTTATTAAAAATATACTTTACTGGATTTCTCCTTGTGAAAAACTGAAAAAATAATTTTGCCTTTAATTTATTGTTTCTTACATATTTTTATTGATTTATTTCCCCCTTTTGACCATGGTGCACTTGTCAGCTGGGCCTCCTTCCTGTGGTCTTCCCTCTCATATGAAATGGGCCCTTAATCTCATGTCATGGCCTCTCTCCCATTTTAGCTATGGCCCTGTTGGAATATCCTGGGCACTCACAGGATGCCATGTAGCTGCTGGTTGAAAATCATTGCTTTAGTATGTTTTCTAATTTCATCATTTGATTATATAAAGGGGGAGGAGGATGTGGCACCAGGACACTGGAGGAGGGAAGAGGATATTTTGGTAGAGGATGTGGTGCTGGAATGTTTCCAGCGTGAAATCCTCTATCAAAAGGTTTGTAAACCACAGTGCCTAATATAAAATTGAATTACCTCTCCCCAACACACACACAAGCATACACACACACGCACGCACACACATACAGACACATTTTACTGATAACTGTCTAAACTGGATGTATTTTACTGATAACTGTCTAAAATGAGTGTTTAAAAATCAACCATTTACATGAACTATGGATTTTTTTTTCACAGTTTGAGAGTTGTCACTGCTTTAAAGAGATGTTCACTTGGTGAACATTAACAATTGTAAAATAATTCTGTGGCTGTGATTCAGTGAGAGAATGACTGTCATGTAAGTGTTAATCTGCTCACTCAACCTTTGGCTTGTTCCATACCTAGTCTCCCACATCTTCATGTGAGATCACCAAAACTGCCAGTTCTGATCCCCAGCAGCAGAAATATGACCTCACACATAACCCGAAGAAAGTGTATAATCCTTGGTAAACACTGCCAGGAAGTATTTGATTCAGTTTACAGCCCATTTAAAGAACCATCAATTAAATTCTATTACAGATGGATACATAGAGATCTTAAACATGTTTAAAGGAAATGAAAGCCAGAGTGAGAGGTTAAGCAAGGATGTCAAGAAAGGCACTGAAGTTTAAATGTGCATTAAGTTAAATGGTACAGGATGAGATGGCTATATTTAATTTAAGAGATGGTGATAAGGAAACAATGTGTGCGATGTTTTCAGGCATTAATGAGGCCGCCTATCATAAAGATAGATGAGAGATGAAGTTGAACATGCAATAATGTTATTACTTGTGTACTAGGTTGAGAGAAAGTATGTTACGATAAAAGCATAAGTGCTTTGAAGAATTTGAAAACAATAGGTTCAGATTAGACATTTAAAAAATCAAATTGGTATTCAAGAAGACAATTTCCTGGGAGCTGAAAAAAAAGGAAGAAAGTAGATAGTTTAGGTAAATCTTTACAAAGTTAATGATTGCAAAACTCAGCGTAGGGGCATCAGTAGACTTAAAGCATTTACTTTCTGAATATAAAAAAGTTAATTTAACCAATTCCCTGTTTTTTTCACATTTATTTAATGCCTGTGGATCTCTAAGAAGGAATGGAATCCGTCTTTCATATCATTTTTTGACTGTTAACCTCCAACGAATATAGTTTGATAGTCTGTCCAATATAGACTACAAAATAATGCTGAGAAATTGTTTATTTGCAAAGGAAATATACTAAGGCAACACCCAAAACAGTATAGTACCCACTTTCAACATGATCTTCCATGAATAGTTTTATATTTAAAAACACAGCATAAACAAACTTAGCCTTATATTAAGTACTTCCTCACATGGGGAGTTCCTTTTCCTTTCTTCCCTATTTTCCAATAAAGGTTTCTACTTTAACAAAAATAAATAAAAGTACAGCATATTATACATTTCAAAATGTATCATCTGTCATATTATAGCAAAATAGACTTAAATAAAATTTCTTTTAGTGTTTGTATATTTTTATAAATATATGTGTTGCTATTTTCTTTACTGGTATGCTAGGGTGATTTTATATTTTGTTTTCTTTTCAGAAAGTCTAAATGACAGTTGGATGTCACCACTAAAATTGGAACTATTCTGACATTCATTCTTTGTCAAAGATTGTGCCAAAAATAAAGAGAAAACCCCAAACAGGCCAATTTTGAAGGAAAAAAAAAAGATCTGGTACATTGCATTTTTCACATGTAATTGGTGACTCTTTTGAAATCTTTCAAGAGAAACATAAAGTTTTTTGTAAGCAAACTTCAACTCATTTCCAGCAGTCATTGAAAGCTGCTTTCTTACCTGAATTCACTGATGGAAAACGTGGCATAATAATAAGTGACAGCAAGATAGAAAGAAAATATTTAAATACATAGAATAAACTACCCACAAATTATCTGATCAATGCATGTGTCTGTGGCTGAGAAATAACTTTTCCCTTGATGAAAATTAGTTCATTCTATGCCACGGAAAAATAATCTAATATAATTAGTCTTTCTTAACCTGTTTAAACTGACATAGCATTCTCAAGAGAAGAAAATTTCCTTCTTCAGGAGAAAACATAAAACAGAGATCAAATTAACTCTCAGTGGGAATCAGTTCTGTACACAAATATTTCTCAATTAAGACAAACTATGAAAAGAACTTAAATAAGTCATTTAATTAAATATACAAAAGTATATTTCATAATATTAATATTTATAATACATAGGTAAGTGATGTTTCACTTGGGGGTTAATTTAAATAAAGTACAAATAATAGGAAAATATATGATTATTTCATTTAAGAATACATTAAAGATAGACTGAGTCCTTAATTATTGGGTCATTAGTAGTTATGGAATGGAAAACAACTCAAAATTTTCAATTATAACATCAATTTATTAAGACACAATAAAATAACTAACAGTATCTGATATATACTCTGTTGATATTGAGAAAGAAACCACATTAAAGATGTGCAGGAATAATATGTGGAAATCAGTAATAAGTAAATTCAAATTGTTAGTAACCTGTAAATTTTGAGCATTTTCTCCTTTCCTTCAGGAAGAAGGCAGATAATTTATGAATGTAATTCTATTAAAATATAAACTCTATGATAAATACAATGATAAGGCACTAATTAAGTGAAGAGGGTGTGTCATCAATTCTCTATGAGGTTAAAAAAAGCCACTCATATCAAATTTCAGGGTTAACAACCACAATTTGATTAACTGTACCTTATGTATAATGATGCTTAAATACAAATAAAATTTATTTTATATAAATCTCTATTCATCTGTTTGTAACAAAGAAGTAGTCTCAATTTCTAGTACGATGGCACTTATGCAGCCATATTTCAATGACATTAAAATTATTTATATGCTTCCACATTTTTCCAGATATATACGAAGGACAATAGAAGGGCCCAGTGCCAGAGAATGCTTAAATATACATAAGGATGTATAAACAATCCTTTTTGACATAAACAATGAATAATGAAGCAAAATATAACTTTATGTCAGAAGACAGAAGTGCTGTCTTCTGTCCAGAAAAACTGGATTATAGATGATCACATTGTATTATATGTGAGAACAAATCACGTTTGTTTACTTTGATCAGCATGTTTAATAATCAAACTCTGCAGGAGGACCGATGTTTGTACTGGGATAACAGAGGAAATCTACACGGAAAAAATGAAATGAAGAAGCAGGAAAATCAGCTAGATGTTGTGCAGTAGTAATGATAGGAGTAGAGAACACAGAGAGACTGAATGGGATGAGAAAGGCTTTCTATAAGACGAATTGGCATGTTGAATACAGGGCAAGCAGAGTAAAGAGGATGTCTGAGATATTCAGGACGGATATCTGTATCACTCTATCACTGTCATCCCTTCACGCATCCATTTGCTCGAGCAGGCACCAGTAACATCTCCATTGTGAGGCTTATTGTTACTGTTTTTGGCATATTGAATATACCATGGGTAGCTTGCTAGGCTCTGCCTTGCGGGCGAGATACTCCTGGTATCTTGCCGGGCTCTCCGAGAGGGGTGGAGGAATCAAACCTGGGTTGGCTCCGTCCAAGGTAAACGTCCTACCCACTGTGCTATCGTAAGTGGAATAAAAAAGTTGGCTTTTCTAGTTCTTGATTTTCATAAGAAGTGATTTACCTTCCCTGCTCTCATTTTAACATGTGTTGTTTCTGAGAAGTGGAGTTCTTGATCTTATTAGTAAATTTGAAAAGTAAAATTCAACCAGTCTTTAGAGATCCACTCATATTTTTCCCCCTGAAATTTGTCACTCTGCCAGCAATGAGCACAGGTAACCCAGAAGTTTAGCATCTGCCTGAGAGGAATTTCACCATCGCTAGGGCCTGGATAATTCTTGATTCAGAATTTTTCAGGTGAGAAACTCAGGGCATTATTCTAAAGTCATTTTTCTAACTGAAAAAAAATAAATTTTTAATAGGTATGGGTCAATGGCAAAAAAATTCAATGTAATTTATTTTAGAGACACACTTAAACAAGTATTTCTTCTATGAAATAAAAAAAGAAAAGCTGTTTAGGATTATTTCCCCATTTATTTCATTCAGTTATCATTTATTTTGACTACCCTTACTTGCCCATATATTTATTTTCTGATTGAATGGCCATGAGTTTGACCTTTACAAAGTTGTTCATGAGCAGATATCAAACAATATCCCAACACCCATTCCTCCACCAGTGTACATTACATTCCCCCCACCAATTCTATTTATTTTTTTTAAGGAACAAAGAACACTAGGCCAAATCTGGTAATCCAGGGATTATCTTTTGTTTTGTTAATCAGAGATCACTGCCAGTGGTGCTCAGGAAACCAGATGTGTGCCAGGGCTCAAACTGGGGTAGGCTATGCGCAAGGCAAGAACTTTCTGGTATTCTTTACCAGTGTGCTATAGAGAATACAATAAAGAGACTGTCATCACCGTCACTGTCATCCCGTTGCTCATTGATTTGTTCGAGCGGGCACCAGTAACGTCTCTCATTGAGAGACTTATTGTTACTGTTTTTGGTATATCCAATATGCATGGGTCTCTTGCCAGGTTATGCTGTGTGGGCTCGATACTCTTGGTAGCTTGCCGGGCTCTCTGATAGGGGCGGAGGAATGGAACTCGGGTCGGCCACTTGAAAGGCAAATGCCCAAGCACTGTGCTATTGCTCCAGCCCACAACCAATTTAAAAAAAAAAAAATAGGTCTCAGCTTTTATTTCACTTTCTATTTCAATCTGGTTAACATCCCTGGAGAGCTTACTTTCTGAATATCTGTGGGACTTGACTTTCTATTCTAAACCGCAGTTGATATTTTAGAATTAGATACTTATCATCTTGCACCTTGCTTTATTGATCTGACTTATTGTTTTCTCTGTCTCTTGTATGTTCTACCTCCTTCCCATGTCTGTTCTCCAAAACTGTAAAAGAGGTTTGGAAGTTTAGTATTGTTATTGTTTTCGCCTTTCATTTGCCAATGACACTTTGTTACTGACCAGGAAAGTACATGAACCCACGAACAGTATGTAGGCAGTGGTAGATCTTGTCTAATTGACGAGTGTTGTCCACAATAACATTAAATAACTGCAAACTCTCAATGCAACACTGTCACAATTTTGCTCACTTTGGTGTCCTCTCACTTCACATATATTCTTCTGGTCCTGCACACAATAATCTCCTTTAGCTCTGTACTCTGAGTCTCCTGGACAGATTTTGATATTCTCCCTCTTTCCCTTGTATGTTGCTATTTTTGCACAGTGAGCTTTCACTGTTAGGGTAATATTTATAGTTCTTTAAATGAACAACTATGAGGAAGAATATAATGAATATAATGATCTCTTAACTTTTTAAAAATATATGGGGCTAGAGTGTCCAGAGGAGTAAATAACTACCTTTGTGTGCAGCAATCCTGGATTAAATCCCTGGCACCATGCCTACTCCCCCGGGAACTGGCCGGAGTTATTCCTCAGCGTAGAGCCAGAGTGACCCTGAGCAGCATCGGGTATGACCTCAAGTCCAGTCTCCGCAAAACCAAACAAACTAAAATTTTAAAAAGTTTAAAGAGGGTGTGGAGAAATATGTTAATGGATAAATAACATATTTCCACGTGGGGTCCCAAATTCAATTCCTAGAATCTCCCAGAACCACCAGAAGTAAATCTGGAAACTGAGCCAGGATTAACCCCATAGACTGCTGGATATTACCAGCAAAATAATAAACCACATAAATATAATATAGAATAGAATATAAAAAGTACTTTGTGGTGATAAAACTTGTAAGGTTTACTAAGAATATTGTCCTCATATTAGATCATGAGTCATTTGTTACATAGCTATAAATTACTCATTCTGTCTGAATGTCAGACTCCATTTTTTTAAAATCTCAAACTCTTTATCAGTAAAGTAACATCACTTATGATGAAGAATATTTAGATTCCATAGCAAATTCCTACATAACAGACGTATATGACTCAAACAATCAGTAGTTTCAATGATGTTAAGTAATATTGGTCCTATAACCAACCACAAGTGTCCAATATAGAAATGAATCTGAAAAGCTTAAGTCTTACACAGCAAGCATTCTCTTATAAATCAGGGTACATGATACTACACTTAATACAATCATATTAAATGTTGAAATTACAGTCTAAACTGAATTTCCCTTTCACCCTCTCCACTTGATCCATTTTTCCAACCTTTGTCTTTTTATCAAGCACTAATAACTTGCCCCATATTTTACAACTCATATTTAAGCTAATAAACAAAAAAAGGTCATCATAAGACCTGAGAAACAATATGATATAGCAGAGATAAGAGAGAGAATGATAGGGAAATTATGTTTTTCTTTTATTATTATTAGACTTCTTTATAAAAGATTCCATAGAATATAAAGTTCATCAGAAAGTCTTCTATAATGTGCTCATCATACCAATCAGATAATTGTATCAGTGTGAAATAGGTGATGTGCAAATAATAATTGCATCTTTACTTTGTATCTCTGCTCATTTTTTCACTATATCTAAACCTATGTGTAGGTTTATACTTTTCATCACCTAAATCTTTGTTCAACTATATCATAAATATCTGGATTTTAATATTCTTATCTTCATCTTTCCTATTTTATATCATGTTTTCCTATTTAGAAACTTCTTTCACATTTCTGGAAAAAGAACTACACACATGGCATATATTTGGTTCTAAATGACATATTGACGAACATACAAATATCACTAAACCTTTTGGATCCACAAATGTTCCTGAAAAATAAGTATAATAACACTTACTTTATGGTTTTATTAGGTCAGAGTTAGCTAAAATGAGATAAATGTTGAGTATATTAAAGATACCATTGTGTACTAATCTCTTTTTTGTCTTTATTTTTCTGAATAGTTTTCTGCTTGAGCACTGTTTACAATAGCCAGAATCTTGAAAAAAAAACCGAGTGCCTGAGAACAGAGGACTGGTTAAAGAAACTTTGGTACATCTACACAATGGAATACTATGCTGCTGTTAGAAAAAATGAAGTCATGACCTTTGCATATAAGTGGATCAACATGGAAAACATCATGCTAAGTGAAATGAGTCAGAAAGAGAGAGACAGACATAGAAAGATTGCATCCATCTAGACTATAAAATAACAGAATAGGAGACTAACACCCAAGAATAGTAGAGATAAGTACCAGGAGGTTGGCTCCAAGGCTTAGAAGCTGGCCTCACATGCTGGAGGCAGCTCAGGCAGAAAACGGAACACGAGGTAAAGTGTGGTTTGAGGACCCGCACGGGATAGGAGATGCACGCTGAAAATAGACTATAGACCAAAAACGATGCCACTCAGTAACTCTATTGCAAACCACAACACCCAAAAGGAGAGAGAGAACGAAAGGGAATGCACTACCTCAGAGGTGGGGTGGGGTGGGGGGGAGCGTGTGGGGGTACTGGTAAATTGGTGGAGGAGAATGGGCACTGGTGGAGGGATGTAAACAAAATGCGAACATGAAAGTTCATCTGTTTGTAACGTTGATTCACAAATAAAAATTAAAAAAAATAATTTTCTGCTTGAGGAAAATCTCAGACAGGTCACAGACTGGCAGCTACTAGCATGGATTGGCCTTCAAGCTAATGACCTTCAATTGCACACTCTCACTCCCTAAGAATAGTCTTAGAGATACAGCATTGGTAAAAGGGCACTCCCTGGTACTGACAGAGGTCGGCACTGGCAACGACTGGCAAAAGTGGCACCACCTCTTACCACCTGGCAGAGGTTGGCATGGATTGCCACCTTTTGGCAAGACCAAATGAAGCATACTGGCACTGATTGACACCGCCTGCCACAAGTTGGCATACACTGACACATCTTAGCACACACTGCACAGTCCAGTACAGGTAGCATGTTGGGACCACCTGGCACTAACTGAATTGATTGTCATAGACTGGCACTACTTGGTACTTTCTGGCACCACTTGCCACTGACTCTGATTCGCAAAAGAGACCTTATGGGACCTATTCTCAATCCCTCTTTCTGGGAGTCTCCCCACACAACTGGGACAAATCAGTTTCACGTTGATGGCCTCTGCTTGCACACACCTATTTACTTAGACAAGACTTAGAGGTATAGCACTGATAAAAGGGGAACACCTGGTGCAGGTTAGCACCACCTGGCACTGACACCAAATACCATCTATGACACTGGCTGGCACAATTTAGCACAGATTAGCACTGTCTTTCGCTTCCTGGTATATGTTGGCATCACCTAGCACAGGTTGGTACAAACTGATACCACCTACCACCAATTGCAAGGGGTGTTAGAGGGTGGCAATGTCTGACACAGGTTGGCATGGATGCACCCATTTGGTACAAACTGGAAAGACCTGGCATGGCTGGTAAATGTGACCTGTTCTCATTCTTTCCTAGGAGTCTCCCCATATTCTGGGGTGAATTGCCATCAGGATGAAGACGTTTTAGCACTATTTGTGTATTTAGTTAAATAAATCATCTCAATCCTAAATATGTGCTAATATTTAATTATATGTGTACTTATAAAATCAATTATGTAGCCATAATTCATACTAAAAAACAAACAAAGCATCCCCATTAATTTGAAGGTTTCCTACACCTTTATTATCAGTTACATTGCAATTCATTTCCCTTGCTCATACTTTCTCACAAATAAAGACACTAGAAAATAATGCTTTACTCATTCAAATTTATAGAAAAATCACCGAGCAAATATTCTCCAAAGTATTTTGTCACTGCTTTTATTTGCTACTTATATAATCATTTCTATAATAAAAGTTGCTATAGTTCATGATTACATTAGCATGGTTTTTATTATACAAATATAATGTAATTCATTTGCCAATTGCAGTGTAAAATAACATTTGAAGTGTTTATATATGTTTGCTATATAAATAGCGGTATATAATAATTCTTATACATTTATCTTAGTATATGAGAGACATTAGTCTGTAGTACACAATCTAGAAGCGAATAATGTTGTTGAATTTGAATATATTTGGTTTTTTTAGAGGATACAATTAACTTTTCTAAAAGAATGTTTAATTTAGGGACCTCCCAGTAATGAACAAACCATGCTAATCTATAGTCTCATAAACTTTCCATTTTATGTTTTTTGATGATCTATGTAAATTGAAAACTTTTTGTTATTGATACTTTTTAGTAGCATAATTATGTAAAATTTATGACATAATTTTATTGAGCCCGAGATGTAGAGCTACAATTACCCAGCTAAAATGATTTACCAATTTACTGAAAAGAAAAACCTGATAGGTCCTTAATAGTTTCATTGTTGCAAAGCATCTGATTAATATTATTAAAGATAATTTTATCCAGGTACAAATCAAAATTTGGCACTTTTTAGAATAAGCATTTCTAACCATATTTCTAAAAGCTTTATTTCTACATCTAAGACATTAGTATACTTTAATCATTGTAGTATGCAGTTTATCTACTTTCTGGTTTTTGATATTTTAATCTTCTTCCTGTTTTCACTATTGTGTTTGAAGCTGAGCCACTTTGATTAATCCCCCTTGGAACATATTGAGATGTGTCAATCTGATAGTCATTGATTTTTACTAAACTCTGGTAAATGCTCATCATTTTATTTCAGAATATTCTCTTTATCTTACACTTTCTAATATTTCTTTCTTGAACATTTTCAGATCTTTGTTATATTCCCTTGGTCTTTCCTTCTATTGTCTTCTTTTATTATTTTCATCTGTTTTTCTAGATTATGAGTAGTAATACCTTGAACTATATATTTGATTTCATAATGATTATTTGGGGAGGCTTGATTTTAAATGCAACTAATAAGTTCAGTGATTTATTAAAACTTTATTATCCTATATACATTATAAATATCACATTAATATATTCCAGGCATGAATTTCCAGAAAAAATTTCACAATCTAGTTAACTGACCATATATATATGTATATATATATACATGCATATATATCCATATCTAAATCAGAAATAACTGTTGTTGCATATTTTTATTATTTTATTCCATTGTGAGTTCTATATATTGTTTTAGAGATTTATGTTAGAGATTCAAGATGTTTATATAAATTGATATAATATTTATCTATAACCCCTATTCAGTTTTTAAAATCTTGCTTTTCTACTTGATAAACTATTGCTAGTATTGAAGAAAACTAATTCCTCCTACACAGGCTTATCTTGGGCCATCTGGTTCCATTAAAGTCACAATAGGGGTTATATATACAGCACAACACTTTGTATGGCTGTAGTTAAGCCAGATGTATTTCTTTATACTATCTGAAGGATTTCTCTTGATTAAAAGCATAACATTTCTCTTAAAATGTCAATGTCATTAACCCTCGAAGGCTTTATTTAACCATGTCCACAGGCATTCAAAGTATTTAATAAAACAGAAACTAATGTTTGACACTAATTTGCTATAGGTCAAACCTTTCATAATAAGTATTTTAACACCCAGTTAATTGGGACAGTATTTATATAGAATACCAGTAGTCTTACAAATTATCCAAATGTTATTTTTCTATTTTTATAGTTGACTAAATAATATCCAGGATCTTAAAGATTTTACGTTTCAGCTTCCCTTAGTCCCTTCCTCTGGTAAACTCTATCAGACACTCTGAGCATCAATATATTTTTTTTCCTGTTATAAAACTAAGCCAGCAGTAATGGACTTTAAGCTGATCACCTGTCTTATCTTAAATTGTTCCTCTCTAATTCAGGATTTTCTAAAATCACTAGTGACCTACTACTTGAAAATCACAAATCCTCAGCTAATTCCTGACATTGGATTAGGTGCACCAAACCAAAATACTAATATTTTCTAAATTGAAAACATCCATAGCTTTTTACAGCTATCTTAGCTAAGAGATACTCCTAGCCTTGTTTTTTTTAGCTATTTTATTCCCTCTTAGCCCAATGGTATTATTTTAAAACCCAGAATAAACACTTCATCCAATGGCAATATCTCTAAATTCAAAATAAGCATGACAAGTTTTATTAAGAAAAATTAAAAATTATTATGAACAAAATTTTACATGAGACAATTCATATAACTATATAAAAACAAATCACTGCCATCACTGTCATGCCAATGATCATCAGTTTTCTCAAGAAGGCTCCAGTCACATCTCCATTTTTTCCTAGCGCTGAGTTTTTAGTAGCCTCTTTTTTAACTCGTTCTTCCCAGCGGTGCAACATTGGAGACCCATCATTGTTACTGTATTTGGCATATCAAATCCGCCACAGGGAGCTTGCTAGCTCTGCCATTGGGGCAGGATGCTCTCGGTACTTTGCCAGGTTCTCTGAGAGAAAGAACCAGGCTATAAATTCTCCACTTCCTGGAGCGTTTTTTTTAGTCTTTGGATCTTGGCCATTGATGGGATTACTCCACATCAAGGGCAGTTCGTGGCAGAGTCTCTTGCCCCCACACCTGGTTGTCTTCACCTTCACCAGGGCCCCTTGGAGCAGGGTGGATTGAGTTTCCCTCCCCACCCCGAGCAAAGCCCCGGCAGCCAAAGACCTCTGGAACCTAGCCAGAGCCATGCTCAAGACCCCTCTCCACATGCTCGGATGAGCCTCAAGGATGAAGGAACCAGCAGAGGAAGCCAGGTTTGCGGGACCCGGGGCTGAGATATCCAAGCCTGCCCGGATCAGAGCTGGGACTCGTCCACCCAGACCCCTCATTTTCCAGTAGCTTGGCAGTCACACTATAAGACTATGTTTAAAAATGTAAATCAAGACATTTGTCTCATTTTCTTGGACTTCTTTAAGTTCGAACTTACTCCCTGCCTCTGTTCAGTCCTTCTTCCATGGGCTGCTTCAGGCCCACTGAGGCCCTGATTATATTCTTCATTACAGTGGGCTTTCTCGGTTAAATTTCTGTGACAATCCCCCTTACCCTCATGTCTTGGATTATTTATTTATTTATTTTTTTATTTTTGGGTCATACCCGGAGATGCACAGGGGTTACTCCTGGCTCATGAACTCAGAAATTACTTCTGACAGTGCTCGGGGGAACGTATGGGATGCTGGGAATGCCAGGAATTGAACTTGAGTCAGCCATGTGCAAGGCAAATGCCCTACCCACTGTGCTACTGCACCAGGCCCTGTCTTGGATTCTTGCACAAGAGTTCAGTCCATAGCCAAGGGAGCACGTGGCAAACCCCCGTGGATGCTTCTGCCAATATTAACTCAACACCTGGTGCTTTTGTTGTTTCATGTGGTGTCTGCAGCCCAGACTCTTTTGCCAAGAGACCTACCTGGCCTTTGTTTTCACAGTTGGGTGGGAAAGGAAATTCCGGCTGGAGGACTGGACAGGCCCCCTGGTATCTCTCGAGGTGAGGACCAGACAGGCTCACTGGTGTCTGGCAGGTGACTTGCTGTGTTTAGCTCATCACTGAGGCCCCCTCTTCCCCTCTCCTCTCCCTGCTGTGGTGGTGTAGAGCTGACCGCACTGCCACCTGTCTGCAGAGAGGGGACTCCCTGTCCCCAGCGATGGCGTCTCTGCAAAGCAAGCACAGGCTGCTCTGGGCATCTCACTGCAAGGGACCCTCATGCTCCCAAGGTGCCAGTGCCATCTTCGTAGCTTGGAATAGGTGGAGCCTACGGACATCACTCCCATCCCCTGGAAGGCTAATAAGCAGGAGATATAAGGGCAGGGATGAACAGGGCACAGTTGACTCGTATGGCTGCTTATGTGATAGATGTTAATTAACTCTGCAAGCCCGCACGCGCGCGCGTGCGTGTGCGTGTGCGTGTGCGTGTGCGTGTGTGTGTGTGTGTGTGTGTGTGTGTGTGTGTGTGTGTGTGTGTGTAAACACTTGACTTTAGAGCCAGTGGGATGGCTCAAAAAAGCATCTGGGAGTTCTGTTCCCAGCCCTGCATGGTTCTGTGAGCAGAGCTGGAAGTGACTCCTGAGCATTGTTGCATGTGCTCCCCCATGGAAAACGAGAAATAAAAACAAATGTAAAATCAAAACTGAGGTGAGAGGGAGAGCCTTACCTGGTTGTGCTCAGAGGCTATCCACAGCTGTGACTGTGGAGTCTGCTTACAGCAGTGCTCAGGGGACAATGCAGTGCAGGGATCAAACAGGAGTCTCCCAACACAAAGCATTCTATCAACAGTTTGAGCTATCTCTTGACCCCAAAATTTATTCCCAGAACATGTTTCTGCTTTTCTTTCTTTCTATGCATATCTTTTATCATTTAATGTGTAATAAACATTTAGCAGAACCCGAGTTATCTTTCAAGTCAAGAAAATTCTACAGATTCTTCATGAGGTTGAGCAGGAAACTTATCAGTAGAATTCTCTGGTCCTGTATGATTGAGGCTTCTTGCTAATGCAATGAATTGATTTTCCGTGGGACTGTTATAAAATATGTCTCAAAGTATGGGTAAAAATTATTATCAATATGTTTTAGAAACATGGAAAACATGAAATATTCAGGAGAGTGTAATACATTTTTCCTGCCTAGTCTACTGTATTATAGTTTGAAAGCAAGATGTCTAGGTGACTTAAAAACATCACATATATATATATATATATTTTTTTTTTAGTAACTAGTATAAGACTCTTGGAAGTCACTACTACACATAGACATGTGAAGAGCTAGAAAGACTGAAAAATCCACTACTTTTATTTTTTTATCTTTCAGGAGGAGCGGAACAGAGAGATGCAAGCTGCTGGCTTCAGGATGGAGAGACATAGGCAAATATGGTCTTATAAGAACAGGGACTCACAGAATCTTTACAAGAACTGGAAATTATGCCAGAAAGAACCCCTAAACTATAATTAGGGAAGTTAAGTGTGGAATCTGAGAGTTCAAACACTTTGGTGTCTCAGAAAGTGGTGAGGGAAGCAGCTGTTTGAAGGGTGGGACACATTTATATGAAAATTTATAAACAGTAATGTAAATCATGGTGCCTCAAATTTTAAAAATCAATAAAATTAGGGCAGAGAGATAACACAGTTGCTAAAGAGCTTGTCTTGCAAGTGGCCAATGAAGGCACCAAATGAGTCCCAGAACCCTGACAGAAGTTATCACTGAGTGCCGACCCAGGAGTTCACCATTAGCAGTGTCAGGTGTTGCCCCCAAAACAAAAATATAAAAATAAAGATAGATAAAGTAAAATTAACAAAAAAACTTCAGGCATACCTTAGTCACAGGTCATCCCAAAATTTGTGTATTTTATCTACCAGTGTCTTAATGTGTGCATCACTGTCATCATCCCGTTGCTCATCGATTTGTTCGAGCGGGCACCAGTAACGTCTCTCATTGAGAGACTTATTGTTACTGTTTTTGGCATATCCAATATGCACGGGTAGCTTGCCAGGCTCTGCCGCACAGGTTCCATACTCTCGGTAGCTTGCCGGGCTCTCCAAGAGGGGCAGAGGAATCGAACTCGGGTCAGCCACGTGAAAGGCGAATGCCCAACCGCTGTGCTATGGCTCCAGCCCCAACGTGTGCATAATAGTAATTTATATAGAAAAACAACCTCACACTAGCAACAGGGAGTGGCAGAAGATTACAAGTTGGGGAAAGTGAATGCTATGATGGTGCTTGGTCACAAGTAATGTAGAGATTAAACTCTATCATTGGCAGTATTGTAAACCATGATGCCTCAGTGAAAATTAAGAAAGAAACTTCTTCAATATAACATATCAAGAGAATGAAAACACAAATAATGGACCTGGAGGAAATATTTGCAAAATGCACACCTGAGAAAGAATTCTATGAAATGTGTAATATGTAAACCTCTAAAATTAACAAGAAAATGAGAATAGAGGTAAAATTACAGAACAAAATTGTGGTATCATCAAAGAGTAAATAGCAATAACACAGTATAAAAAGACGCCCAATGTCATATGTCATGAAAAAATACAAAATAAAACATAAATGAGGTAGTGCTTTAACAACTGTCATAAAGGGAAACTTCCAGAGCACTGACAATACCAAATTCTGGTGAGGATATACATCAAAGGGGAAAAAATGACTCACTGCCAGTGCAATATTAAGGGTGCAACATTATAAAGATACAGTGAAAGAAAGTGTAGCAGTTTTTTAAAAATCTAATAATACCCCTATCACAGTTATAGAAGAGGAATTCCTCGTTATTAATATAAATGAATTGAAAATATACCCACAAAGGCCCTGCACACAAATATTTATAGAAGGCACAAATAAATCTAGAATTGCCAAAACTTGCATATAGCCAATATATTCTTCAATGGGTGAACTGATAAAAATGTGCATCAATATAATGAAATGTTATTCAGCATCAGAAAGAAATAAGCTATGGGCTCAAGACCTTAATAAAGTTATGTGTAACACCTAGTATTATACAGAAGAAGAAGAGGAAGAAGGATGAAAGAGGAGGAGGATGAGGAGAAAGAAGGGGAAGAGGAAGAAGAGAAAGAGAAAGAGGAGATAGAGGAGGAGAAGATGAAGATGGAGAAGGAAAGGAAGGAAAAATGGAATGAAAGTAGGAATGGAAACAGTGAGAGAAAGAGAAGAAGAAAATAGTTCATCTTTTGTCTTGTTACATTGAGGAACAGAAAACGTAAATTGCCATTATTAGTGAGATTTTCCTTCCATTCTAGAAGTAAATGAAAACTATAGTCATGGAAGTTGATCACATCAGATATATCCTTTTATTTGGTGTCTAATGGAGAAAAGTTTATTGCAAATATTTAGGAGTGTAAAATAAAACCGAGAAACTGCCCCAGTGCCGTGTAGTCCCATCAACGGCCAACATCCAGTGACTATAAAACTAAGCTCCCGGAAGGGAGTGAAAAAGAGTCTCTTGCCCCTGTGTCCGGCTGTCTTCACTGGGGCCCCTCGGAAGGGGTGGGTTGAATTTCCCTCCCTACCCCGAGCAGAGCACCAGCAGCAGAAAACCTCCAGAACCCAGCCACAGTCATGCTCAAGGCCCCTCTCCACAAGTTCGGACGAGCTTCACGCCTGAAGGAACCGGCAGAGGAACCCAGGTGTGTGGGACTCAGGGCTGAGATCTCCAAGCCTGCTCAGATCGGGAATGGGCCTCTTCCTCCCAGATCCCCCATTTTCTAGTAGCTTGGCAGTCACACCCAGAAACTGCCCCCAGCGCTCTGTAATCCCCAAAACAGCCAACATCCAGAGACTATAAAACCAAACTCCCGGACACCTTATAGCCTAGTTCTTCCTCTGGGAGAACCTGGCAATCTACCGAGAGTTTTCTGCCTGCATGGAAGAGCCTGGCAAACTCTCCGTGGCATATTCATATGCCAAAACGAGTAACATTGATGGGGCTCATTCGCTTGGCCCTGAAAGAGCCTCCAATACGGTACTGTTGGGAAGAACGAGTAAAGAGAGGCTTCTAAAATCTCAGGGCTAGGAGGAATGGAAACATTATTGAGACAGCTCGAAAAAATCGACGATCAATGGGATGATGATGATGATGATGATGATGATGAAAAAAAATAAAGTTATTCAGAAATAAATAAGAAAAATTTAAAGTCTCTTAACCTGGGATTTTATGGAAAACATTAAATATTTCAAGTTGTATGCTTAACATGCAGCTGACCTCAGAGTGATCCCTGTTATACCATATTATCCTCCAACTGTCACTAAAAATAATGCTTCAAAGAGACAGGAGTAATTTCTGAGCTTCCTAGGTGATTTAAAAAAAAAAACCCTCAAAAACAAACAACAACAACAAAAAAGATGGTGGCAATAAATGTTCAATTCAGTGTAGAGTAATAAAGACTATATAGTAAATCATAGAAATATCCACTAACTCAATAGGACATTGAGAAAGTAAATAGGACTAGCTGAAACAAGAACAAACTTTCGTTAAATATGACTTTTAGTTGTTGGACAGGTCACAAAGAACAGCTCACAAGCATAGGTAAACTTCTGGAGGAAGAATCAGAGGCGTCTCTGGAAGCACATGCTGAAGAAGAGAACAGAGGAAGATCGAGTCTATGGACAAGACCTCTCAGAGGGCAGGCAAAGAGCAAGACAGCAAAGCATGTGTTAGTAAGATACAACTCCTTCATCAGCTCCAACATAGAGTCACTGAAAGTCAGTTTTAGTTGTTCCTAAAAGTTTCTCTATTTATCTTTGGATGACTGGTATCTGAGGCTAAAGATATTCAGGAGCAACTTTAATCATCATAAATATGAAGATAAGCTCTTTCTGCTTTATCATTTTAGGGATTAAAGGACTTTGATAACTTGAAGGGGCTTAGTGAGCGTTGATAAATATGACTTCTAAAATCCTTACAAATGCTCCAAGGTAATGCAGCAGAAGCCCCCTCACGGTGCACTTAACTTATTGTTTTTAAGAGAAAAGGTGTTGGATATCATTGGTTTGTCCTTTCTCCCTTGCCACAGAGTTTGGGTTTATCTGGTAATATTCTCTAAACTATTTTAGACTACATTGGTATGTCCTGCTCCCCTTGCCACTAGGAGCTTAGGTATATCAGTCACGCCCATCAAAGTCACTCCCATTCCTTTGTTTATCTGTAACCACTTCTACCAGTTTATCTGCTCTTCCTCTAATCAAACTCTGTTAATTTTTAAGGTCAGACCTTGCTAGGACAGTGAACTTGTATTGTAAATTAATATTGTCTTTCTCCTCTCTTATGTCTTTTGAATAGTTTACTTTAAAACAATATCCTTTTTGTGTAGACAAAGAAAGACATTTATTAATATGCTTTGGTAACATGGGATTTAATTGGCTTCAAATATTATTCACTCCCTGGCATCTGCTTTCTGGACTTAAGCCTAAGCTGCCCTTACTTCCTAGCACCCCCAAAAGGAGGGTCCCGACGAGGGAAGGGACGGACCCAGGACAAGCGGTGAGTTATGTGCTACCCTGGCATCAAGATGGGCCTGGCCAAAGCGCCTAATGCTTAACTATATGTTAAAAGCTTGGTCATGGATATGTTATGTCATGATCCAGAAGCAACGAGGAGACTAGGACCCTGCTAGGGCTAGGAAAGACTAATCTGGCCTGGACACTGTAGTCTTAGATCGAGGTGACCCCAGGAGAGCAATTCTATAAGCTTAATGCATCTCTTGCTATGTCCATACAAAATGATTTATAATATGAATGCTTATATGTTAGTTGGACAAAGAGAGGAGAAACACACCCATGGGATTCCGCTCTTGGGCGGATGTCCTGCTGAAAGAGATTCTGTCCTAGTGAAAGCATCCCCTAAGGGATAGAACTTTACCCCCTATTGACTGTAACCACACCTATGCATAAGCCCCTGCGCCGCTGGATCCAGTGCCGGATGCAGGGGGATTTAAGGTGGCCGTATGAGGGGGCTGGGGGCGAGTTCCAGGGGAGATCCAGAGAAAAAGAATGAAGTAGGATGGGGAAGGAAGAAACAGGAGGAGAATCAGAGGAGAATGGAGATGGGAATGGAATAAACTGCGGTTGAGACCAACCATCTTGCCTCCGTTTCTTCCTTAGCCTGCCTCGTCATCGCCATCAACCTCCCCGGGGTGGGGGAAGCGGCTGGAGAGGACCAAATTCAAGTGGCAGGAGAGACAGCGCCACTGCCCTGGGTCCTGTGCCTGGCTCAGTGTGGTGAAGAGCTCCGCACCCCTTATTTTTCTTCTTTTTTGTATTTTCACACAAAAAGGTAAGAAGAACACGGTGTCCATAGAAGGAAACCTGCTCTGACCTCTCAGTGGTCTCAAGTAAATGACCACATCAGCCATCTGTGAGTTTTCTCATCTGTAAACTAAAAATTGGAATTTATTCCATCATTCAAAAGGTATTTTTGGGTGGGTTTGTAATTGGACTGCTAGTGTGTGAAATGCACAATTTTAGCCTCCTAACAGAACAATTCTGAGAAGCAAATGAATTGCCATGATGAAAACTTAGTACAGTGTCTAGATCCTACCAAGTATTCATTGCATCCATTTATCTCGCAAAGAGTATTTTCTCTGGAAATGATGGACAATTGGGCTATTACTGAATTAGACTGGTAAGAGGTCAAGAGTTTCAAGTTATTTGTTGGAAATATTCAAGCATGGAGCATGGGAGATAGCTTACAGGACTATTATGCTTGTTTCTAGTTCCAAAGGTGCCTTCAGCACCTGAGAACAGTCCCTGAGCACTGGCGCATTTGGCCTCCTTCAAGAGATAAAGAAAAAAAGGAAGAAATAGCAGTATATAGAAGAAAGGATAGACCGAATTAGGGATCCTAAAAACAAAAAGGTCTTTATGTTTACCTTCTAAGGAACATAGGAGGAAGTACCAGTACTAAGTCCTTATAGCAGTCGAGGATGGGCAAAGGGTAACTGTTGGGGAAGGCAAAGCAGGGGCCAATCAAGGCTAATCTGCAGTGGGTACAATAAACCAGTAGGGGGCAGAATGAAGTTGCCCATTACTCCTCACTGCATAAGGGAATAAAACTGTGTCTTGCGCATAAAGAACTACACAATAGTTTGCATTATCAAAATTTTCAGAATTAACACACAAAAGAAGATAATTCTGACATCTTTAACTATGAACCCTGTGATTCACCTACTCAAATCATAAGAAAGCAAGGCCTCTTAAAGACATAATTATAAACTGGAACAATCAAATTTATAAATATTACATGGCTGCATAATTTCAGTGTATGCCATACTCTGTAAAAGGAAAAATTATGGACAGAGGTTAAGAAAAGAGTAATTTTTATGAACCCGAGAGAGGTATATATAGAAGACAGGGGAAGTGAAATATTTAGAACACTGACCATAGTGACAAATGCCATAATGATAAATAGAGTCATTATGCAATGTCCAAGGCTGCGGAATGAACAAGATTATGAGTGAGCTCCAATGTGTAAACTATGATTTTGGGGAAGCTATGACACATAAATGCAATTTTATCAATTATTCTATTCTGGGGTAAGGTGGTTTGGTAATGAGAAGGCTACCAATATGGATCACAGCAATGTGCACATAGGTAAATATTACTACATTTTCCTCTGAGTTGGCCTAAATTAAATTAAAAAAAATAACAATACAGATTTACATATTTGTATTAATGTAACTGTAATATTTAAGTTCCTTAATTTCCTCTTGAGACTGTTAGGAAGGGGTGGTTCAAAGTTTTTAGATTTGAACTCTCTTAGCTAAAGGAGGACCAGTCACATAAAAAAAAGTTACAGAACACTTATTAAGTGGTTAATATCAATCATTTATTTTATTGTATAGGGGATATATTTTAAACTTATAATAAAATACTGCACTAGATATTAGCAAAAAAGGCTGAGAAACCATTTTATTAGGAATAGATAAGTAATTTCCTTTGTCCATTTCACTTCTCACTATCACATAAACTAATTCATTGTTATCAATCCTAGGGTGATTTAAATCTTGAGAAACTAAATATTTGAATAAAGTATTTCCCTTTATGTCCAGTGTAATTAGGGTGGAAAGAAAAAGTCTCTGCCATAAAAATACATCAATGTGATTATTTTTAGTATATTAATGTTAACATATAACCAATTCATTAATATAAAATAATGGTGAACATCACTGTCACTGTCATCCCATTGCTCATAGCCTTCAAATATTGTACAGGCATAAATGTATTTATCCCATTTAGATGAACTGAAATCTATTCATTAAATTTTGCAAGTGATAATATTTTGAGATACAAAATGATAGTACAAATTCAATGTTTATCATTGAAAACTAATAAAGTTCAAGAGTGTTTTGTGATTTAAAAAAAATAAGTCTCCATTATTTTAATCAAATTTTAATCATCATAAACTTTTTCAGTATCTGTACTTTTAGTTATCAATTTCATCCACTGTTTTTATTTATATTTTGATAGAAATAATATTTATATCTATTTTGTTTGCTCTTTATATTTTGATTCTTTATATTTTAATTCTCTTGTTTGATTTGATCGGGCTGGAGCAATAGCAGAGTGGTTGGGCATTTACTGTGCACTTGGCCACCAACCTGTGTTTGATTTCTCCGCCCCTCTTGGAGAGCCTAGCAAGCTACTGGGAGTATCTCGCCCACATCGTAGAGCCTGGCAAGCTACCCATGGTATATTCGATATGCCAAAAACAGTAACAATGAGTCTCACAATAAGAGACATTACTGGTGCCCGCTCGAGCAAATCAAAGAGCAATGGGATGACAGTAACATTGACAGTTTGATTTGATCAAGTCTCTAAACTATTCATTACTACTTTTGTTTTTCTTCAGTTTGTTTATATATGCAGAGTAAGGTTCAAAAATTTCAGATACCCTGTTTTTTCTTTATTGACAGACAAAACATTTATGTCTGTCAATAAAGACACTTAGTATGAACCTAGACAAGATTATTAAAAATCGTATACTTGCTAAGAACACTCGAGTATAGTAATATTTTGAAGTTGACTTATACACATTTTAAATGTGATTAGTGTCTCTATTTGTAAACCGCTCATAAGGAAAATGTGACTAATACTATCTAATCTAATTTTGAATTTAAATGAAAATGTGTTTTGGCATACAGTAAGGAATCAATAAAGTATATTAGAGGTGACTGTGGGAGACTCTTCCGGAAAAGGGTGATTATGATTTTATATTTTTCAAAATGAAAATCAAACTACACTAAAAATTAACATAATTAATGTTGAACCACTCATCTAATTTGGAAATTCACAGTCTAATTATTAAAACCCTGCTTTTAGCAATCTGGGAGAAATTTGAATGTACTGTGCCCTGATATTACAGCCTAACAACTAGAAGAGAAAAAAGACATAGCCATTGTCTTACATTGTACCGACCTCCTATTCAATTTCTTCACAACTTGAAGCTTAAGAAATTAATATTTATTTTCAATCCAAGTTTCTGTAATCCAAGAAGTTTATTTGAGTTGCCAACTTTGGCACTGTAGCTTTCACTTGCTTTGACTTCCCCATATTTTAGAAAATTTGTTCCTGAACAAATTATCTACGAACAAAATACTAATAAATTCATCTAGAATTCAGTTTTCCTGACATATTTGTTCTAAAATATATTATTGTATTCTATGATTATGAATTTTTGTTTCTGATTACTTTCAGTCATATTTTGGTTTAAACAACTAATGAGTTGAAGGCAGAATCTCACATGGCAAGCTACCCTTGGCATATTTGATATGCCAAAACAGTAACAATAATGGGCTTCATTCCCTGGCACTGAACATGACAGAGACAAATGGAGACGTTATTGGTGCCCACTTGAGCAAATCGATGAGCAACTGGCCAACAGTGATACGGTGAATGACTTGACAGGACTACTGATAACTGTTTTAATTTCTACTAATTATCTAATTTATATTGTCATTATTTTCACTTTCTTCCCTCATAAAGCACCAGCTCCACAAAAATTTAATGCTCATTTTATTGTGTAACAATATCACTGATCACGTTATCTTAGTTATTACAACTCTATGAAATGCTTCCAGTTTTGCTATTCCACTACATTTACTTTTGAGACCTTGTTTCAGAAAACAAGGACAAAAGTTTGAAGTATTTTAATACTATGTAATACTTCTTGATTTACATTCAATAATAAAAACATCTAGTGATGGATATGTTGCTACTGTAATAATAACATTAATAAATGATAAATGGAATAAATAACATGAAATAAAATAATGAAGACATCACCAAAATCCTTGCCCGAGATATATTAATCCTAGTTCTTTATATGTATAAACTTTGTAGAATTATTTGTGTTCATACATACTGCACATATCCATCTACATTTCTCAATATCTTTTAAAAATTGAAATTGATCCAAAGTCAAAATTATTCATAAATTTATAATAGCAATTTAATAATATAAGCAATATATTTTAAATATGTGAATTCTTGTTAATTGCAAAGATCAAAACATCTCCGATCATCGTGATTTCTATAACTATTATACTAGTGGACTGGAGCGATAGCACATTGGGCAGGGCATTTGCCTTGCATTCGGCCGACCCGGGTTCGATTCCTCTGTCTCTCTCTGAGATCCCAGCAAGCTACCTAGAGTACCCTGCCCCCACAGCAGAGCCTGGCAAGCTACCCGTGACTTATTCGATATGCCAAAAACAGTAACAAGTCTCATAATGAAGATATTACTGGTGCCCACTCAAACAAATCGATCAACAATGGGATGACAGTGCTACAGTGCTACATGATTCTAATAATTTGACATCAGAGGAGAATGCAACAAGTGGAATTTCTTCAAGCTTTCTTTTGAAAAACATTTCATTATTTCCCTAATATTTTATATAATATTCCATGCATATTTTGACTTTTAATGAAAGCCATGTATCAAATATACAAATGAACTGTATAAAATTTTTGCCATAATAGTATATTTCTATGCCGTTTATATCGGTATATTCCTCGCAATGAACACTATTTTTAGCATAATACAATTCTATATTTCCCACTATAGCTAAAATTTCTGTTTTAACATCAAGTCATACAGTAAAAAAGATGGATGTAATCCATGTAGAGCCATTTACCATCTGGTTAAGCAAATACACTTAAAGATACTTCTGCAATTGTGATCAAGTAACAGCAGATCTAAGAACAGACAGAGCTTGGACTCTAAAATGATGATTGTACAGCTGTAGTTAGCATCATTAGAGACCAATAAAATCTTTATGTTCCGTTTGGATGGCAAGAACCTTTATCAAAGAGAAGCTCAAATGGCTAAATAACAAAGAAATGATCCATTTAGCAGTTGTTTTAAATTTAAGACAGATAATGGAACTTCTAAGTCATAATTAGCTTTTAACACTGGGAAGATTGTTTTCAAGTTCTATATTCCATTCTAATATTTTAAACTTGTCGTCTTCCCATAATTCTTTGATTATGGCACTGCTTCATTTTTTCTAATGTTGTCATCAATATAAGCTAAAGCCATAATCCTTAAGAGCTAAGCAATGGAATTATCAGAACTCTTTCATACTATTTCCAATTAAACAGCACAATAGGAAAAAAAAAACACACTGAATGTCTTTTGCCTAGAGAAAAAAAGCAGATATATACTTTTGTTTTCTTATCAGGTAATTCAAAATTATTTCTGAACATTGCATATTTATTGTGTTCTCTGTTAACAGGGCAATTTCTAAGTAGTTATATAAGGTCTATTAAAACAGAACAGATGAGCACAGCACACTGCTTACTGATCTGCAGTTTCAGCAACAACCCCTTAGAAATTGCCCTTAAGAATTTTCAGTGCTATAAATTGACATCAGCAATTTTTATTAATTGGCATTTTCGCTTTCTCTAAAGATTCAATAATTCTTGGTGCCCAAGTTCTTTAATCATATTCCAGACTGGAGGGTAAAAACAACTTTTTACTTAAAAAGTTAATATTATTTAGGCTTTTCTAGGAAATGCCTGAAATAATTACATTTATCCATGTTATAAAACTAATTAAAAAAAAACACCTCATTCTAAGACTACTATAAAATCATTAACATTTGTGGATAGTATACAGCTCTCAGGTTTAGAATTTTTCTTGGAGAAAAATTACAATTCATCCAACACAACGCTTTGCATTTGAATAAAGAAATTTTAGCCTGAGATTAGTGTTTGAATAGAGTGTACAAAGTTATACAGAGGGTAATGTTAGATTTCTCTTATTCTAGAGTTCATTTCCTGTTCATTTAACTATAAAACTATTAATCCTGACTTTGGGAAAGAGCAGAAGACTTATTGCACACTCACACAAATCTAGGACCACTAACAATTATTATTTTAATTTAATATTTGAACAAATCAAAACAATTAGTTTTGTCATTTCTATATGTCTGCTTGTGTAAAAGAACACATATGCTCCTATATACTCCTAAGCATATCTATAAGCTTGTGCACATGTGCAGAAAAATATTTTTTTTTTGAAGTAAAAGATTTTATTCAGAGGTTTCTGAGAGAGGGAGGAAGGGATAAGTGGAAAAGAAAAACCAGTAGGAGTAACGCGCTCAAGAGAGAACGCGGGCTTCTCCAAGGGTGGAGGAAGCCAGAAAAATATTTTTTGGAACAAGTATTTATACCATGCCTGATATTGTACATGATTCTTTTATAAAACAGTAAGCTTTTTCTTTTCCCTATAATAACATGCACAATATATATTAAAACTATTGACTCTATTAGTATTCATCAAAAGTCAAAGATTAGAAATATAAGTCATAATAAAAGCTAAAAAACACATATCACATATTATGTGATAACCATTGTTTTTGATAATTACATTCAGTGTTCAGTTAGCTCAACAAATCTATAACGTAGGCATTTTTATAATTCCCACTTTGTTAGATACAGTGTTTGGTTAACTTACCCAAATTCTTACAGGTAATATAACAAATAATAATATATATGACAATATATATATATAAGACACAGAAATAAAAAAAACAGACTTAATCATATTCTGGCATGCATTTTTATTAAACTCTTAGCTTATTTACATGCTCTTAACTACACTGTTTTTCTTTATTACAATTACAATTTTTTTTCTTGTTTGGGTCACACCCAGCAGTGCATAGGGATTATTCCTAGCTTTGCACTCAGGAACTACTCCTGGTGTGCTCAGGGGACCATATGGGTTGCTGGGAATCGAACCTGGGTTGGCCGAGTACAAGGCAAACCCCCTACCTGCTGTGCTATCGATCCAGGCCCTACAACTACAAATTTTAAGCCAAAGGGACAGATAGATATCTCACTGGGAACAGCATAAATTTTAATCCCTGACACCATACAGTCCCCCAAGCATAGAGCCAGAGTATCACTAACAATTGCTGGTATGGTGTAAAAACAAATGAATGAATGAATCAATCAATAAGTAAGTTATTACAAATGTCTTTCACTGAGTATGAATAAGTAAGGCGATACATTGTTGCAGTTCTTTCTACTTTTCAAGGAAGCACTAATTTTATATCATCCCACTAGTATGTGCCATACCCTTTTATTCAAAAGCACCATTTAAGTGAGATTTACGATTATATCTATCTGAGATCTCAAGTGTGTGGTAAGACTTGTCACACTTCCTTAATGCCAAGGTCAGGTATTAAGATCATATTTTAAGTCCAGGAAGAAGTCTGCTATCTACAGAAGCATTGCTGGATTTCAATAGCATATATTAATTGCCTATGACTTGTCTAGAACATTATCAAGTGCAGAAAAAAACAATCACTGCAACAACTGTAGCACTGTGGCACTGTCATCTCATTGTTCATCAATTTGCTCAAGAGGGCACCAGTAACATCTCCATTGTGAGACTTCTTAATGTTTTTGGCATATCAAATATGCCATGGGTAGCTTGCCAAGCTCTATCCTGTGGGCGAGATACTCTCGGTAGCTTGCTGGGCTCTCAGAAAGGGATAAAGGAATTGAATCCGGGTTGCCCACATGCAAGGTAAATGCCCCACCCACTTTGCTATTGCTCCAGTCCTAACTGCAACAACAATAACCAAAATATAATATAACAGTATACCAGAACATGACATCACTTTTCTTCCAGTATTATTTTTTCTTAGATTTTCACAAATTAATTTCATCAATGACATAGGACAGACACCTGAGTCACAATAGAGATTTTTTCTTCTCCAATCTATATGGTTATGGAAATATACTGATGTCTGGGTAGTTAAAATATTAATTTAGATTTAACATTTTGATATATAATGTCATGAACCTTGAGTTCCACAGTGATGCTGAATTCTCAAAAATACTACCAATAACACAGATTTTTTTGTATATCTTTATTGATTTTCCACCTGAACTACTTCCTTCTTTAATAGTTAAAATACTACACTGAAATTTCAAACTGAAACTTATAGCTGAAAATCCTGAATACTAACAAGTTATCATACATTAAGCTGATTATAGCTTCTTATTTCCTAAAATGTTCATGCTAACCTTGATTACAATTAGAACTTTTCTTAATTAACCTCTACCAATGTATTAATACTTTATAAAAATTTTAATTTAAATGCTGGGGAAAAGATTTCTACCCATCATGCAACCACCATTTGCCCCACAAGAATTTGACAGTTTTACATCTTAAAGCAGCTCAACATAACTGAGAAAAGTTCATATCTTCAATTTTTTTTACATAATATTAAGAATTAGTCTTCATATTTCAATAAATATTAATGATTATAAGACAGAGCTTACATCTAGTAATACAACAGCTGCAGAAGCAGATAAACAGGAAAATTTTCATATCTGAAACCTGGAAGAACTATTACACTATTTTAATTAGGTATCTGGAGATTTACATAATTTCATAAGAAAAATATTATTGAACAAAAATGAATGTGTATTTATTCCCTTAAGACCTTTCAGATTATAGAGAATTTTATATTCATATTAGCATTTTATAATTTTAATTTCAGTATGAAGCATCGATCAAACATACACTCTGTAAAATATATGGATTATTTTCCTCTAAGGTGATTACCAATCTTATTAACATATGTAATAGATGAATATTTTTTCAAAATAATAAATACATATTAATATGATATGCTTTTAGCATAAAGAATACACAGACATTTAGATCAGAGGTTCCAAAACTTATTTGGACTACTTCCAACTTTCCAGAAAATAATTATTCATTACCTTCCCTGAAAGGAAAGAAAATAAACAGAATGCAAACCTCAATTCACCTAAGGCAACTAGAGTCCTCTTGGCTTATTCCCACATCCCCAGGGGTGGGGGTTGGAATTAACCATCTTGGAAAACACTGATAGGCAATTTTATAGGATCATGCTGATAAAAAATATATATATTATTTAAATATAAATTGTATAGTTCACCTAAATCATTTTAGTAGGTAAGTGAGGACAGACTAAGTAATTCATTTAGTCTAATTATAAACTTCAACTATAGTCCATTAAAAAATGTTTAATAAATATATCCACCAGTTTTCTTAGTTTATTATGGCAAGATTTCTGTAATGGGTTAATGGAAACTTTTTAATTAGTAGGCTTTTTTTTAAACTTCTGGCTAAATAAAAGAGTAAAGAATGTCAGGAGTATTAGTGACGATCTTCCTACCAACTCATATTTCCCCCCTTTTATCAGTTACTTGCCTTAGTTGGTGCATTAGTTATATGCAAACTGGCATTAATATGTCATTATTAATTAAAGTCTTTATATAAACATTACTTTTTGCTTTGTTGCTATAGATTTTGACAAATATATTAGGATGTACACTACCCATTAAAATATCACACATAAATGTTTCAGTCTTGAATAATCCCCTATCCTTCACTCATTTATCCTCATCTCATCTCTAAAACCTTGAACAAATAAAGCTTAGTCATTGAATCATATGGTAAGTCTATGTTCCTATGTTCAACTTTGTAAAAATTTGTCATAGCATCACAACCACGCCAACATCTGGTATTACCTGTTTGGTTCCTTGCATAGCCGTTCGAATAGAGCACATTATTATCTAATCATCTGTATTTACAATTTACAAGTGGACAATTATGTCAAAAATCTTTTCACACACATATTTACCATCTATGCATTTTCTTTTCTGGTTGCTGCTCGTTTTTTGAGCCATGCCCAGTAGTGCTCAGGAACTACTTTGGGCTGTGTGCACAGTAGTCAAGTGGGGTTGTGCTCGGGAGACCCATGTGCAGTGAGAGGTCTACTCGATCATTAAAATGTCATTAAAGATATAATTTCTTTAGGGAGGTACTAATCTATGTTCAGGCTCTACTAAACAACATACTTTTATTTTCAGAAGAGATACTTCCTCCATCCTATATCCTCTTTGATGGAATATGTCTATCTTCAGTATGTAAAGCAGTCTGGCTTAGGAACATTAGGTCTTGGTATATGACATAATGAACCTACTACTAGAATCTAATTTTATGAATGACAACTCTCTTTCCGTTGGCCAGGGAAAAAGTAAGTCACTTGACACTTGAATATATGTCTCTAGCGCCTGCCTCTCAGGGAAATGATGCAGAAAACAAAGGCATGAAATGGACAGACATTTATAAGCTATTACTTGAGCCCCAATTGTAACACTGTAATATCCATTTAATGAACCATTGTATAAATTCAATTTCTCGCTTTTGGGTAAATTCACTTCTCTGGATTTTTATTCTGTCACTCCCAGTATTAAAGCTTTAGTAAATATTTTAACACAACATGTCATTAAAAGATCTAACCTGAAGAACTAATAGCATCTTCAGAAAGCTATTCTGTCCTCATCAGTTGTTTTGTTTGAAGCTAGTGCGTTTGTCTTGAATATGTGCCATGTGCCTGGTATCAATACATTGATTTGAAAACTGTATTTTAAAATACAATATAAATATACTGTACTTGAAAATGCAATGATTAAAAGTCAAATAATGTCCCTGAGTTCAGGGAATTTCATTCTAGTGTATGTGTAGTGAGGGATTGTTGCAGAGAAAAACAGAAAATACATTTTGATAAAAAAACAAGGTCAAGTAATCCAGCTCTTTCAGTGCAACAAAGCATTGTGGCAAAAGCAGCAAAGCAAGACATACATAATAGATGAGAACAGGTAACAAAAGTACCATCAAGGGGATGGAGAGCAATGCAGTGGATATTATGCTTGTTATGCACACAACAGAACTGGGTGAAATTCTCAGCTCCCTGTGTAGTTTTCTGAGCCTCACCAGAAGTGATTGCTGAGAAAAGTTCAGGACTAAGCCCTGAACACTACCTGGTATAACTGGGAAAAAATTACCATCTGAGTTCTCAGCTAGGACTGCTAATCTATATCTCTGTAGCGAGATTTGTAACTGGATTGGAAGAAATAGCACTGTCAAAGTCATTAAAGTATCCAACAAAATTTAATTTAATGCAATCTTTACTAAAATCTCAACAACAATCTTCAAGGAAACAGAAAAATATGATGCTGAAGTCCTCTTAATCACCCTCCCCCCCACTCACACATACGCACTAAATTGGAGCAAAGAAATTCAGTTCAATAGATGGTTGCTAGGAAAACTATAGAGACACATGTAAATTATATTTACAAAAATTCACTTAGAATTAATTAAAGGCTTAAATGTTAGAGCCAAAACCATAAAATGCATTGAATAAAACATAAGTAAAACACTTCTCAATATTGGTTTCTGTAATGTATTCAGGAATTTGACTCCAACAGCAAGGGAATGTAAAACAAAACCAAATATAATGGATTATATCAAACAAAAGATGTCTGCATAGTGGAAGAAACTCTTCTTATAAAAAATAAACTATTTACTGGTTAAAAATATCTGCCAAAAATATAATAAAGGGCTAACGTACAAGAAATACAAAGATTTTTTTTCTTTTCAAGAAGAAAATGTGTTAATGCCCTATATCCCAGTAGCCAGAAAGAGTGTTGGGGGGTGTATAAAGGAAAATATATTTTCATATATGTTTCACATAGTATTGAAGGAAATATAACTGGGTTTAGCTTCTATGTAAAATAATACTTATATCTCAAATATTAATGATACTAATAATGATATACCATAGGATCCACAAATTCCCTTCTTATATATCTAACTAAAGGCAATAATGCCTATTCAAAAAGATACATGTACTTTTATTCTCAATGGAACACTGTTTAATATAGTTCAAGGCTGGAAAAAACTCCAGTACTCAGTAACAGATATATAGATAATTAGTGATGTTTATGTATTTTTTAAAAAAGGAGATCACTGTATCACTGTCATCCGTTGCTCATCGATTTGCTCAACAGGCACCAGTAACATCTCCACTGTGAGACTTGCTACTGTTTTTTGCATATTGAATACACCACGGGTAGCTTGCCAGGCTCTCCGAGAGGGGTGGAGGAATCGAACCTGGGTTGGCCACGTGCAAGGCAAACACCCTACCTGCTGTGCTATCACTCCAGCCCAAAAGAAGATAAAATACTACAAATACTACTGATATATTTTTTGTGGGAGACTTTGGGGGGTCCCATGGTGATGCTTAGGAATCACTCGTGACTTTACACTCAGGAATCACTCTTGGGTGGCCTCCGGGGACCATATGAGATGCCACAACATGGAATCCCCAACAGCCTCATGCAAAGCAAAAAACACCACCCACTGTTCTCTCTGGCCTATTATGTCTCTTAAGAAAAGATACAGATTGTCATTTGCATCAACAAAGAAGAAATAGAGGGGCCCATGCTAAGTGAAATAAGAAAGAGGCAAATTCTGGGTGGTCTCACTCATATGGCTGCAGAACTGAAATTGTCAGAGTGGCAGGAAATGGATCACAAAAGGGAAGTGCCCATGGAACTGAGGTGGGGAAAATTTGTTATGTTAATGGTGGGTATATTGTAGTAATATAGCTAGAAAAGGAGTGAAAGTATGCCCATGAACAAATAAAATTTTACATACTGTTCTACATAGTTAAAACAAATCCTCAACTTCAAAAAAAGCTTAACAGCATGTGATATTGACAAAAGAAGACACATTGAGAAAAATCACAGCTGAAAATCATGTAGGTAAACAAAACACAGGAATATAGGTAAAAAAGGGTAGTAGGATATGTCATTTTCAGTTATGGTTTTTCTGTCTTCTTTTGTCAATATTACATACTGTTCATCTATTGCTTAAAGCTGAGGATTTTTTGCTTATTTTTAAATTATTTATTATTACTTTTTAATATATTTTTTATTGAATCACTGTGAGATACAGTTAGAAAGCTGTCATGATTGAGTTTCAGTCTTACAATGATCAAACACACATCCCTCCACCAGTGTATACTTTTCCCACTATCAATGTCCCCAGTATCCCTCCCACCACCCCACCTCGCCCCACCCTCTGCCTCAATGGCAGACAATTTCCTTCTGACTCTCTCTCTACTTTTGGGCTTTATGGTTCGCAATACAGGTAGTGAGAGGCCATCATGTTTGGTCCTTTATCTACTTTAATCACACATCTCCCACCCCGAGCGATTTCTCCAACCATCATTGACTTAGTAGCCCCTTCTCTATCCCAGTTGTCTTCTCCCTCAGCTCATGAGGCAGGCTCCCAACCACGGAGTATTCTTCCTAGCCCTTGTCTCTACTGTTCTTGAGTGTTAGTCTTATATTTTTACATTATTTTTATTTTATATTATTTTTGCTTTTTGGGTCACACCCAGCGATGCTCAGGGGTCACTTCTGGCTCTGCACTCAGGAGTTACCCCTGGCCATGCTCAGGGGACCATATGGGATGCTGGGAATCGAACCTGGGTTGGCTGCGTGGAAGGCAAACACCCTACCCACTGTGCTATCACTCCAGCCCCTCATATTGTTATTTTATATTCCACAAATAAGTGCATTCATTCTGTCTGTCCTTCTTATTCTGACTCATTTCACTTAGTTTCTTTATATGAATATCCTCTGTTTCTGTCCTTTCACATACTTATCAATATAGACCCAGGGAGTTTAATGGTTAAGGCAGCCAACCTGAGTTCAATCCAAGGTACCTCATGTGGTCCCTTAAGCCTGCCTGGGGTGATCCCTAAGTTCAGAGCCAAGAGGAAGCTCTGAGCACAGCTAGGTATGGCCCCCAAAACAAATTATTCATCAACTTATTGTTCTATCAATTAAAATCACATCTAATGTGTTGCTTAGCTTTCAATAAGCTCAATCTAGATTGTACATACCAAAGGGCAGTTTAACCTGAGAAATAATACATAATCATTTAAATAAGTCTAAAAGTTAAGTAAGTAGTATCGGACAATCTACAGATGTATTCATTCTATGGCTTAATAAGTCATTATTAAAATATCTTTCTCAATTACTGATGTAATAATTTTTTTTTGGTTGTTGGGAGGGCTATATTGGGTTATGCTCAGTTCTTGCTAATGGTTCTATATTCCTGGGTCACTCCTGGCAGGTTAGAGGGACCACATTTTTGCCAGGGAGAAAATATAAGATTTATTTTCAATACACAATATTTAAAATTAAAATGCATATACAAATTAATATGTAAATCTATATAAGAGCGAGATAATAGGTCTAAAACTAAATATAGCACTAATTTTATATTTTTATCTTCTTTGATTTTATTTTTTTATTTTAAGTAAATATGGAAGGATTAAAGTATGACATTTTTCTGATTTTAATTACTTCCTTGCCACTCTCAAATCTGCTCCCTTTCATTTTTCTAGTCTTCCCACCACCATTAAGTTTTTGATAGCTTTTATATATTTGGATAGTAAGATCTAATTATTCAGCAAAAGTCATGTTACTCACCTTAGTGAGATTTGACAGTAGACTATATTAAACACCTTTTCAGATTTTTGTGATATTTTAATAGGTGTTATTCCTACAGGGTTTTAAATTCCCAACTCTAAGATTTTTTTTCATGTAGTTCATTCATGTCCTTTCTTTTACCAGATGATTAAGTCTTCTATAAACGTCTTTCCTTACTTTATGTGCTATCTCTTCTAAAAAATTTAAAAGACACTATTGATGTGACTGGCCTCCAGTGCTCTATTTAAATATAATTCTCACTTTCTTCTCCCCTAAAGAGATAATTTTTAAAACTTTCATGATTAGAACCCTCAAAAACTATTACACTTTTGTCATAAAACTAAGAAAGATGAAAAAGAATTTTTCATTTTTCAGATATTACTATGCCACCACCCTTTCATTTACTCTACCCTTTCCATTTTTATTACAATTTATTAAGACATATTTCTTATGTTTTAATTTTAGTTAAATATGATTTTTTAAAATTCAGTCACCTGACATTAAGTTAGGTACATTAACATTTTATTAGTTTATAAAGTATAAATGATTATAAATTTATCTAAACCACATCACTACAAAAATGCCATTTTCCCTCCACAGAATCTCATTGAGACTTTCATATTTCCCTTTCATCACACATTCTTTGAAGACCTGTCTTCATCATCTAATGATTTATTAGCATCAAATATTGTCTGTTCTCTTGCTTCATTTTTTTATATATCACATATGAGTAAGACCATCTTGTATTTATCTTTATCTTTTGAACTTTCAACTTTGTTATGATTTGCTCTTGTTGTTTTGGGAGTCATAGCCAGCAGTTCTCTGGGGACAATAATGGCTAGACATTTGGGTATCGCCACAGGTATTCAGGGGACCATGAAACACTGGAGATCAAATCTTGGTTTCCGGTACACAAAGAATGCACCCATTAAGCTATATCACTAGTTCCACACTCTAGACTTTCTAATAATCTTTTCAAAAGCAAATTATCACAAGGCACATCAACTTATCCCACAAATACACACAAACACACACAAACACACACATTCTATATAATTATTTTTATAAATAATAAGTTTCCTAAGAGCAGGAGTGAGGAGTATTCAGCCCACAGTTCCTACAAGGCTTACAAAAACATGTGGTCTAAACTTGTACATGACAAAACAGACACATCTGCCCACTGTGAGTTGGCCATAGCTCACCTACCTGCATTATGTGGCCTTCAAATGAGGTTATAAATATCCAAGTGGCCACCAGATAAATAACAGTTCCCCATTCTATCTAGAAGAAATAGTATGAGAACTTTAGCAAGGTATATTTAATGTCTTTGTACTAAAGCAGAAATTTAGACATTGGAAGTCCTTTGGTACCATTTTTTTTGGTTTGTTTTCAAAGTCTATATTTTAACCATATATAGATAACAAAAGGAGAAACGCAAAATCATGTCAATGAGAGAAACTTGAGTCAAACTAGTAGCAAAAACAGGGAAATGTTTCTTTGAATAAAGTGAAATGCACTCACTAAAATGTATTTATATAATATATGTGTACTAGATGCAAAAATTAACATTAGGGCCAACGAGGTATTGCTTGCCTTGCACAGGGCTGATCCTGGAAGGCTCATTGGCAGCACATATGATCTCCTGAGGACAGCCAGGAGGAACTCCTGAGCACAGAGGCAGGAAGAAACACTAAGCATCATCAGGTTGAGGCCTCAAATTTAATAATAATGATTGTACTAATATTAACAAATTATTTTAACTTATAAACTCAAATGATAAAACTTGAAATTATGTGTTTTTCTGTGTGATTTAAGATTTCCAGATTTGATAACATAAAATTTCACAGGCAAATTTATTTTCACAAGACAAAATTCAATCACTTTCACAGGAACATAGGTGCTAAGGGAGACTGCAATGTGGACCAAAAACCATGCATATCAATCAGAAGAAAAAATGGGAATGAATGAGAGGGAAGACAGGTGTACCCTTGGAGACATAGGGATTTGGTGTGGGAATACTGAATGTAATCGAAGTAGAGAGAGAGTATTGTGGACATTGTTTACCACACAGGCAGGAGAAGGGTTGGGAAGGAGGGGGTGGTACTGGGTACTTTGGTGGTAGAAAATGTGCACTGGTGAAGGAATGGATGTTTGATCATTGTATGACTGAAACTCAAACAGAAGCTTTGTAACTGTATCTCACAATAATTGAATAAAAAATACGACAAAAATATTAACTCAAAAGTTGCATGCAATATAGTTCTATATGCATTGCAACACTATTTACAATAACAACACATGGAAACACATTCATTTTAATATGATAATAGAGTAAATGAAAAATTATGGTAAAAACATAATTGACTGTTAATAATCTTATAAATATATAAAGTTTTGCCTTTACAACATGGTCAAATTGGGGGAGGTAATGCTTAGTGAAATAAGTCAGAAGGAGGAAGAAAATTACTGGATCATCTTAACTGTATGTGAGTTATAGAAAAGCAAAACAAGGAGGAAAAAGTCAGAAAGAAACAAATCTTTCAACTCTGCAGAAATGAGGTTATTAAAGGGTGAGAGGGGAGGAAGAACAAAACATCAAACTCTGAGAGAGTTTGATGCCTGCAGGTGTTATATTGATACTTCGGTTGTGTTTTCAGTGTATTATATATTGAAGAAACATTAAATTGTACCAAAAACACAAATGCAGTCATGAACTGTTACTTCCATAAGAATCTAAAATAAGAGGTAGTAATATATTAAATTAATTCTATGACTGTTCTTATAAACCCATTAATAACAGCCATTATGGCATTCTCCATAAAGTTATATTGGTTCTATGAAATAAAGAATAAGAAATATCCAGGAGTAGGAAATGTGACAGTAATAGAATAACAAACACAAATGGATTAAAGTTAAGAAATTTGACATAAGGAAGACAAAGTACTAAATAGCAAGGAGCTCTCATTCAGTTATATCCACTCTTTCTTGACTGGGAATAAGATTTGAAGAAAATATCATAGTTTTGCATTTAACAGTTTGACACACCGCAATTTTTCCTAAGAAACAGTGTTATGTTGGGTTGTAAATTTGTTAATTGCATAAACTCTCAAAAAGGCAAATAAACAAAAATGGGTATATGACATTTCTTCCAGGGTCATTGCTTTCAAGTCTCAAATCTTTGTTATTTTGAGGTGAAAAGTGAAATGACTGTGGGAATGGTAGAACTGTGGGAGAGGTAGTAGTTTAAAACAAAGCAACAAAACATTTCCTGTTTCCGAAAATGTTAGAAATATTAAGCATGACAGAAATAATATATAGTAACCTTTCGCCACTATAGTTAGTAAGATTATAGCTATATATTTCAATAAGACTTTCATTTATTTATATACTGAGTACTATTCTGGTCATAAAATGCTCATAATTAACATGAAGGGCATAGCATAATCTCTCTTGCTATAGAAATGTTTAAATGAAACTCAATTCTATGCCCACTGCTTCTAGGAGATGTAGATGTAGCAATGACAAATTCATACAGGTGTCCGTGTTCCTCTTTACAGTGAAACTAATGAAAAAAACTTTTGCTAGTCATACACTAGCTATTTCTGGGCTATGAAAATTTTGCTAATGTGTCATGTAAATGCTTTTCTTCTTAAAATGCTAAAAGGCCAAAACATGTGTTGTACTATCCAACATTTCCACATTTCCCTAGGAATTAAAAAGCAATTTTTATATCTAACAAATTAACCCCATGTGTTATAGACTGTGATTACATATAAATGGTTTATTGTTTTATTAGTTTAATTCTGATAATGTAAGACATACGCCATTTAAGCCTATTAGTTCCTTATATCATATCTAAAGTACAAGTGATATATGCCTATAAACATAATAAATTGATTTAAAGTGTTTATCTATATAGCTTCATTTGTTTTGAAACAAAAAATGTGAAGTATAGCTTTTAATAAGAATACAGCCTTTCCTCCTCCTGAAAGCTAGAATTATAGAGTTAATATTCTCTGCTTGTTTTAGAACAGAAACATATCCAATGTTTAGATAAGTATAAATAAAACCTATATTGTATTTCTATATAAATTAAAAGCCTTTATCCTCTACAATATTCACTTACTATGTCATAGTCTAAGTATGTCATAATATTTGCTTAATTTAAGTACATCTAAATATGCTCCCCAAAAGCTTCATTTAACCTCTTTATAACATTTACTTAGTCTAAGTATGTCACAGACTACATTAGGCTCTCTGGCTTTTATACGTGCATTAGTTCTACCACATACTACATCAGCACATCTTTACTGATGCCATCACTCACCTGGAAGTTTAGTGAATAAGCAGTGTCTCTTGCAACTTTAAAGTAAAGTTCTTAAGTTTGAACATTTGGATTCTTATAATGGAGCACTCCTGCTTATTCAAATGATATCCACTGCTTTTAAAAGCTACAAGAGCTACCATGCATATTGAGTAGTTGAAATTATTTCTCCATACATTCCTTTTAAGCTCAAACTTCCCTGTTGTTTTTAATTTGATTTCATCATTTGTCACTTAATATTATTCTCAATGACTCCTCTTTTAATTTGGGTCTGACACTCAGTACTAATTAACATCCAGGATAAAAAATAAAATGTCCCTAAATAACAATCAGTGTAATATGGCATATAATATGGCATATATATCCAGTGTAATATGGAAAATGTTGTACATAAACATAGGTTTGCTTTTTAGGAGAATTATTTTAGTACCCTCAAGTAACAGGCATAGATACTAGTCTAATATAAAATCTCTGGACAACAGCGAAAATATCTTGGTTCTTAAATGCTTTTACAACTCATTTCCACTCCATTGCAAAAAAAAATATGGCTGTCAACTACCTAGTTTAAAATTTTGTTCTGGGGCCAGAAAGTTAGTACAGAGCACATGGTACTTGCCTTCTGGCCATCCAACCCAGGTTTAATCCCCAGTACCACATATGTTCCCATGAGCTGCACTTGGAGTAATCATTGAATACAGAGTAATCCCTGAACAAAGAGTCAGGAAAATACCACCAGGTGTGGCCCTCAAACAGAAAACAATCAAAATGAACAATTTTGTTTGCCTCATAATAGTGTCAATAAATGAACAGTAGGAAACAGTTTACAAGATACCATTTACTGATGACTACGTATATTTATATTTTATTACTTTAGGTTCTTTTGTAATAATTATCTGAAATGTATGGTAAGTCTAGACATGAAGACTATTTCAAATATTATCAAACATGCAGCATTGTGCTTTCCAATCAGTTATATGAAGGTTCAATTATATTTGCCAAATGCTCACACATACCTCGAGTTTACTTTCGGTAATTTATTTTAAGTGTTGCTGGCAGATAAGTAGGTCTTGCATTTACTTTGCACACAAGGCCTGTTCCATCTCCCTTTACATTTCAGAGGTCCATAGCGGAGGTGGTTTGACTTCTAGGATTCCATTTGCTCTCGTATGTCTCAGTTTTCACAGAATTGTTTTTTCTCTACCAGGAACTGATCAGAGGTGCTACCATAATAAGTTGATATGAGAAAACCTGCTGTTGACAATTCATTCAATGCAGCTCCATTTAACATTGCTAACAGGCCCCCCAGGTGACACCCAGCAAGGCTGTTCAATTCTCAGGAAAATACTTATTTATTTATTTATCTGTTTGTTTTATTTTGTTGGGAGAGGGGACACACTTGGTGGTGATCAGGGTTTACTTCTGGCTTTGTGCTCAGGGATTGATCCTGGAGGTTGCTCATTGGACAACACAGGATGCCAGGGATCAAACCCATGTAATGGAGGCATCCTTCCAACTGCACTATCATTTCAGCCCACAAGAAAATTATTTGCAATTAATTGAATCAAACAAGTCTAGAAAGATCCACTTTAAGTCAATCTGTATTCCAATATAGTTGGGAGTTGGATTAATTAAACCATACAAATAAGTAAAATAAATTTAATTGTAGAAATATTTAGGTTGAAAATATTTAAGCTATGAACACTGTTGTAAAAGAATATTGGCCTCATCTCCCAGCTCCTGAAACCATTAGAATCTCTTTGGTGCTAAGAGTGTCTACCATGCCCTCTGATGACAACTTTTTACATCATCAATAACATTTTTACCATTACTGTATGCATTACCTCAATTACAGTTTTATGAATATACATTATTTTTTCTAAAAAAATAAATTGCTTTTAATATTCTATATGGGCTCCTGAATGAAAACCGCCCAGTGGAAATACTAGCCAAAATTACAAATTTAGACTTCTTAGTTTGAACCCCACTCTCTTGAGAAGGGAAAAGGACTAAAACAGTAATTAATAAAATATCGTGTCATATGACAAAAGGACCACAAAATCCCCAAAGTAGAGTTTATCTACTAGTAGGGTAATCTATCTTAACACAACAAAGACAAACTCCTTGTTCAAGCTGCTCTGAGGTTACTATATTTCTCTTATCTTCTAAATTTTCTTTGTCTGTCCCAATATTCTCAGAAACATGCTGCCCTCCTGATGTATACATACACACACACACACACACACAATATCTCTCTGAAGATACAGAGAATCTCTACCTTTAGAGAAAGAAAACTCAGTCCTTACAGAACTTTTTGTACTCATTCTCTCACTTTGTCAACTATATTTTCCTCTTAACAACTTTTATCACTGTCAACAAACTTTTATTCCTTTCAAAGCCAATGTCATGTCACCATCTATACTTGTTCTCAGTGTTTTCAGTAACATCTAATTCTGCTCATCTGTGTTTCCTTCACTCATAAAGAGAAAAAAAAATCTTTGTATTTGTGTATAGAATCTCCCTTGTTTTATGAAGATCATTAGTTCGCTGGCGATTATGTATTATGCTCTACTGCTCATTCTACTACCACCTTCTGAGAGATAATGCCTGAAGTACAACAGAGTTTATCTTCAGTCCTGTTTAATTCACAATGTTCACTTATCACTGTATCACTGTATCATTCTCATCCCATTGCTCATCAATTTGCTTGTGCGGGCACCAATAACATCTCCATTCTAAGATTTGTTGTTATTGTTTTTGGCATATTGAATACATCACAGGTAGTTTGACAGGCTCTGCCATGAGGGCGAGATACTCTTGGTAGCTTGCCAGGATGTCCGAGAGGAAAGGAGAAATCAAACCTGGGTCAGCCATATGCAAGGAAAATGTCCTACACTTACCATTGTACCACTGTCATCCCACTGTTGGTCGATTTACTTGAGCAGGCACCAGTGACATCTTTATTACACTTAGCCCCAAGATTTTAGGATCCTCTCCTTACTTGTCTTTCCCAACAACTGGAGGCTCTTTCAGGGTCAAGGGAATGAGACCTACTGTTACTGTTTTTGGCATATCGAATATGTCACGGGTAGCTTGCCAGGCTCTGCCATGTGGGTGGGATACCCTCGGTAGCTTGCCAGGCTCTCCAAGGGGTATATATATATATATGTATATATGTATATATACATATATATATATATATTACTGTACTTGGGATATGAATACGCCATGCGTTATGGCCGCAGCCCTACAGTTATAGTTTAATTTATTTGAACTATTGCATAGTTTGGTCTTCTCTATTGACATAACTCCTAAAGACTCATAACCTGCAGAAAATATCTCTGATAGACATATATATGTTTACCAAAAATAATGAAAATTTAACTGGTCTCAAATACTGATGGATATAAATGTGTGTATATACATTTTTCTTACTTTTTTATGTTTTTCACTTTCTTCTGTTCTAATAAACAACTACTAAAAATCAACTGTGTACTTAGATTTACTTATTTAAATACCAAGAACTACATTTCTAATGCACAGAAATTGAATCCGACAATTGACAACTTTTCAGCATGGGTGCTTTTGTAATTTTAATTCATTGACATATTTATTTCTCTCATGGGCAACTACAAGGAGGTCCTAATTGTCCTCCTGACTTCTACCTTGTTTTTTCTGTACTAATGAATTCTAATCTAATCAAAAACACATAAATATTTTATGTGCAACCTTGAGAAATCTTTTCAATTTAACCTTTCTACAAGTAAAACGATTTTTTAAATTCACCAACATTAATTTATTACTTTGACCTCAACTGTAAATTTTCATTTAGCTACACACCATATTTTAATTTTTCTACCTTTTCTGTCAGCTAACATGAGCCAAATTACTGCCCTACCCAGTACATATTATATAGTTTCATAATTTTGTATATAGATTTCGATTCAAATAATTACATTTAAAATGAACGGCAATCATTAAGTTCTATTTGGTGGAGGTATGGTACTGTCAACCTGTACCTGCAGGGTGAGTGCATCAGCCTCCTGATGGTACCTGCAATACCATGGCGCCTGCAGGCTTGCTGACATCCCAAAATTGCCGCTGTGCCGTTGGCCAAACCCCAACAACTTGGGACCAAGTTTACCAAGAAATTAATTGGCCAAAAGTCAGGTATGTGGGAGCCATGCCCACAAACCAGCTCCAGCTCAACTATACAAGCTCATTTATTGGCCTTATTTCAGTGACCCATAAACAAATCTCCATAGAGATCAAAAGCCATAGTTAATCTCGGACCTGAGCATGGTTTAACAGACTGGGGTAAATCAGAAGAGGGCAGGTTGGCCTATGCCTGCCTAAGCAGAGTCCTCAGCAGCTGTTTGCTTCCACAATCCAAAATCACCACCATATTCCCGGCCTGACTCCACCATCACTGGACAGACCTCACCGATATATTCTGCTGAAAATTCGGGCATGTGGATTTTGTGTCTGAAGTCTCCAGGCTTTCACGGAGTTAGGGTGGGCTACCTCCCCCCACTTTCTAAAGCACATGGAAAGCACTGGCAGTCACCCCCACCCCCCGCCCCCCGAACTAACTCCAGCGCCACTCTAGTAACTCTATTACTGGCCTTGCTTCAGAGACCCATAAATAAATCTTGAAATAGATCAAAGCCAGAGACACAGCAGCAAGTCCCAAAAGACACCACAAAGCCGGAGATCCCTCTGGGCCCCATACTAAGCCAACTTCACTGGGGCACCCCAGATGGAGCAGGTGCAGTCTCCCCACCTACTCCAGATGGAAACCCGATGACCAAGAGCTTCCACAAGCAAGGCCCAGGTACGCAGGTTCCGGGACTAAATCCCCATGCATCATGGTGGCAGAGGCACCAGGCTGTCCTTCCCTGGCTCCCTGCCAGCTCATCATCCTGGCTGTCACACCAACAATGTGCCCCCAGGTGCCATCTCCGTGCACCAACAGCCCTGGTCCATAGACACCCAACTAAATCCCAAAATGGATTAGTGCCCTACAGAAATGTCTCTGGAACCCAACCATCTACAATCTAGGATTCCAGAAGCACATGGCCATGACACCCATGATATTTAAGATGAGCAAGGGACAATAAATGATCTAGCACCTGCCCCTGGCAGGCAGGCTTGAATTATGATGGGAAAATTTGAACAGAACATAACGTCCAAAAGTAGAGAGAGAGTAGTCGGGAAATTGCCATGGAGGCAGGGTGAGGACTAGGATGAGGGGCGGTGGGGCGGGGTAATGGTAGTAGAAAGTGTACACTGGTGGAGGGATGGGTGTTCAATCATTGTATGACTGAATCCTGAACATGAAAACTTTGTAACTGTGTCTCATGGTGATTCAATTAAAAAAAGAAAAACCATAAGGCGGAGTTCTTGCCCAATTCAATCAGCTTAATCAATGGCAGTTCTCCTACATTTAAAAAAAATGTTCTGTTTGGCAACCAAAAATTTCTGAAATATTGAGGTGAAATACTTGAAACACTATCTGTTGTTTAAACTTACTACACTATCACGTTTTACAGTGTAGTCTTTAAAAACATATTATGAATTTACAAAACAATTATTTTTGATAGAAACAGTGTAATGTATTTTACTTAGAAACCACCAATACCACAAAATTTAATGCTAACCAAATGTAGGAGTATGTCTTCTTTATAAATTGCATATACATATAATATAGTTTAAATTATATGTTATAATTTTAAATAAATCTAAAAAATAAGTGCATTATATGGGATATATGAAAACTAGATATAATTTATGATTAAATATTATCTCCACATATTGTGACCTTCAGCTCAATTTGAGATGTTGGGCTAATCTGCACATTGTAGTCACTGGTGAAGTCTTTTGAACTGGTCAACATAAAAATGTGTTGACAAAATTTAATCACAAACCATCTCTAGCTCTGAGGAGGTTTCTTTATAAATACATAATACAAAATTTTATATTGTAAGAGGAGTGTATTAAAACAAACCCTGAAATTAATTATCAGATGAGGGAATGTATGATTTTAGTTTCATAGATTTACTGACACATTATGTATTACATTAAAGCACTATTAATGACAGAAGATATTAATAGTGATACTCTCAGTAGCTTGCCGGGCTCTCCGAGAGGGCAGAGGAATCGGACCAGGGTTGGCTGTGTGCAAGGCAAATGCCCTACCCGCTGTGCTATCGCTCTAGCACCAAAAAGTCATATATTATCATAAGAGAAGAAATAAATGTGTGCCTACATATGAAATGAGTACCATTTAATGTTAAGCACACTATAGAAACACAGTAATAAGAAAAATGAAAGTTGAGCTAGAAGTATATTTTCAAATATAAATTTCTGTAACAACGTAGCCATAAATAATACTTTTAATTTCACCTATAATGTTTTAAAAAACATTGTATAGATACATGTGACTGTGCAAACATACTTTAGTTTATTAATGCCAATTATAAATTTGATTAATTTAATACACGCAACTAATAGCTTGATTTAAATTTTAATTACTTAATGATAAAAGCAAACCCTATTATATTTTAAAATAATTTAAACATTTACTGTTATTTTGCAATAACTTCTTGTTAAACATTTTTATTATGTAAGACATGGGTCACATTTAATTGTAATAATGTAATAAAAAAGAAAAAGGCAAAATGGATAGTACAGTGGTTAAGGTGCATGCCATGCACGAACTGACACTAGTTTGACCCAAGGCATCCCAGATGGTCCCCTGAGCACCTCCCAGAGTGATCTCTGTGCACAGTAAGAAAATAGCCCTCAGCACTGTCATGTAAGTACCCAAACCAAAATAATAATAATAACTTAAAAGACAAAAATATCCCATAAACGCTTTACCTATACATACAAAAATAAGCACTTTGAAGAACAAAATCATAAATAGGATATCAGCTTTTATAATATCCGTCATTTTACTCAGATTCCTTTTTTGGCTTACACCCAGTGGATTCTATTTAGGGCCAGAGAGATAGTGTAGCACTTGCCTGGCAGCAGCCGACCTGGATTCAATGCCCAGTACCACCTATGATTCCCCAAAGCCTACAAGGGAACGATCCCTGACACTGAGCAAGAAATCATCTCTGAGTACAGCAGGATGTGGATCCCATCTCTCCCCCAAACCTTCTATTTAATTAAACACAATATAGATTTTAATATTCATCACCATAATCAGAAGATACAAATATTAATGATGTGCTTTGTATTTTTAGTGAATATCAATTTTTAAACAAATGAGTGTAGCTGTTTTAAATTTAAAAAATTGCTTTAAAAAAAGCAATCACCTAGATATGACAAATACGATTTTATATGCAGCATATTATTATTTGTTGACTACAGAATATATATATTTTTGGATTTTTTTCCTTTGGTAGATTATTAGAAACAGTATAAATTACTATTTTACACAGAAAATGCAATTCACTATCACAAGAATTAATTAAACCCTCACAACAATGCCAAGTCATGGGAAAGCTTCACATCTAAAGCTTGAGCAATGAATAAGACAAGGAACTTATTATTTTGATCTAATTATTTACTTCCTAGCAAAATATATCACTGCACACTTTATATCTCAGTTAGAAAACACTTGAAAATAACTAGGAAAAAGGAAGATTCACAAATTCTGAACCTCAGAAAATCTGCTAATGCTTGTTAATCAATGCTGATAAGATAAATGAAGTTTAATACTATAAATTAGGAAATATTTAAACAATTATAGATACAATAATTAGTATATGTCTTCAAAATATTTTTAAAGACATTGGTTTTTAAGGTATTCATAAGGAAGACAGGTACTATCTCTTACTTTATATATTGTTTTGTATATATGTACATGTATATATATACAAAAAATATATATATAAGTGCCCATATCTACCACAGGATGCAAAATATATCACACTTTTTCTGACATGGCATTAATTTTTTCTTCCATTTCTGAGTATTCACTAGACAAGCCTCATCTTTCCAATATGATTATAAGTCAACTTAACAGCATGCTATTTACATAGGTTTACAAAAATTATCCTTTACAAGTTTAAAATGAAATGCTAAAAAAATATTTGTAAAATCAATTTTATAGAAAAGGAGAGATAAATAGAAACAAAGCAGCTTCTAGTCTTTGTGTAAAAGATATATCAATTATAATGCTACCCATACATGTATTCAAAGATGTACTTTGCTCATGTATTGTGAGTAAATGATATTTTATGTTTTACTGCATCTCTGAAAAAGGACTTCTAGTAGCCACAATGTCCACAGATCATTACATATGATATAATTTCAAAAGTTGTGTGTGTCATCTTTTTATCACCTTGGAGACATTGCCTTATTATGTCAAGTTTGGAAATAGGTGGTTTGTAAAATATTTGCATAACCTTAAGCAGTGGATAAAGTACACGATGTCACAAGCCGTAATTTAAAGCTAAAGTTTAAATACAAATATGCTAAAAATTTTTGTATCTTTATACTTCTGAAATATTTCAAGTAATAGGAACAGGGAAGTCATGGAAGAAAAAAATATCAGGTTTATCACTAACCTACCCAAATGACAGAAGTCCTGCTATTTAACTTTAAAATTTTACTATACAGTTTTTTTCATAGAATATTTTATACATTAAAGACATACAAGCAAAAGTAAATTTATAGCTAACTAATTTTCTACATTTTATTTTGTATTCATTAAAATCATTTGTTAAGCTCCTAATTGAGCAGTGCTTTTCCACAATTACCAGCAATTTCAAATACTATAATAATAAATCAAAGTACCCTTAACTTTAAATTATTATCTTTAGATTTACTAGCTGAAAATATCATTAGCTTCTCATAGCTATTTTAGCAGGCATTATAGGTTCCATATAATCTGAATTATATGTTGCAAATTGAAACCATCATTTTTAATCAGAAAGAAGTGAGATGTTATCACAGCAGGACTTGGCTTTCTCTATTCCCTCAGTTCCACTCCAGGTACTTTTCACTGTGTAGATTTTGCCTGTTGACTGAATTGGCCAGCCCTTCCCTCAGATAACAGCCATGATTAGGAAGCCATATGGTGCAGTGCTATAAGCTATATTAAATTTTGAGTCATATTTTGGCTAGCTTTACCCTCAAAACTGAGTAGCAGCATTATATCAAAGTAAATTCTATATACTTGCTGAATATTGGTATAAATAACCAAGCCAACTTCTATTTTTTCCATTATCTTTTCAGATTCTTGCTGATACACAATCATGCTAGAGTTTAAACACAAACATCCTAGTTAGGAAAGAAAAGACAATAAAGGAGGGTGTCTTTTTCGTGTCACCATTCATTTACCTTTAAAGAAGCAGTCATCATTGTGAACAATGATAATCTTTTGTTTCTTCAGGCAGGCGGCTCTGTGCACTTCACAATGGTTTTCATAGAATTCTCCATCAGATCCACACACCGGTTTGTAGTGCCTTTTGCATAGGTCCATGCAAACACATTCTGCTTCCCCAGTCTCTCTGCTGATAACACAGTGCCTTCCCAAACCACAGTATTTATTTTCACAAGATCCTAAAGGGCCATCCTGCAGCCGAAATCCTGAAAATAAAGAATAGAAACCTCTATTCAAAAATATGCTCAAATGATACATATTTGCATACCCATGTTTAAATGGTATATATAAAACTATATATATAGCTATATATATAACTATATATACATATATAGTGTATTTTACAGTCAAGACTCATGCTTGACTAAGTGCATGAGGGAAATAAAGTTTCAGATCAACTTTTACAAAAGACCTCAACTCACTTCCCTTCAACTTGAACCTTCTTGTCTCTCTCCAATGAGTATTGTAGTCTTTAGTGATTCTCAAGTGCTAAAAAAACTCAATTCAAATCACTGTTCTACCATTTTATGGACATAACTAGTTTCTTTGTATCAAGTGTGCCATCTACAATATGTGTGTGATACAGAACTATTTCATAAATTGTACAAAGTATTCAATGTGACAATTCATAGAAAAGGTATACCAAACACATAGTAAATGTTTCAAAAATATCAAATTTTATATTAATATAATTCTAGGCAAAAATTGTGTGCACATAAGGCAGGATATAGGGGATAAGAACCAAAACCTGTAATACTGCTTGGTGATTCCCTAACAGCTGACACCTTCCTGTTTGACCTTTGCCATTTGGCAATTAATTATGCATTTCATGACTAAATGAATATATCACAGAGATTTCAACTTTCTTGTTATTCAGCCTAACCAATCTCCATCAGCATCAGAAGTATAAGACTGTTGTCTGTCACTGTCACTGTCATCCCATCGATTTGCTCAAACGGGCACCAGTAACGTCTCCCTTGTGAGACATGTTACTGTTTTGGGCATATTGAATACACCATGGGTAACTTGTCAGGCTCTGCTATGTGGGCAAGCTACTCTCGGTAGCTTGCCTTGCTCTCCGAGAAGGGCGGAGGAATCGAACCAGGGTCAACCCATGCAAGTCAAATGCCCTACCACTGTTGTATCCACCAATACTACAGTGAGACTAAGCAACCTCAATCTTGGCTCCCTATTTTATGAAGAAATGACTGACATACTACAGTTATAGGCATTGTAATTCCTAAGCAGAGAGGAAAACCTGGCTTTTGTCTACTACATTTTTGTTTGACTTGACTGTTACTAACCAAACATGCATAATACAAAATATGAAACAGCAGGATACAATTATCTGTGTATATATGTACACATATATGATAATATATGCATATAGAATTATTTTCCATAACTATTTTATTTTTACTTTGTACAAAACTAATTTCAATAAAGCCTTTCTCTATTTTTTTTTCCTGACGAATGGGCCGTGGATGATTTCTGCCCCCTCTGTTGTCTTCCAACTGTTCCCCATGGGGCCATAATTTCTTTTTTGTTCAGTTGTCTGGGGACTGGCACACTGAGCTTGGCTCCCCGAACCTTCTAGAGCTTAGCCAGTATGCCTAGCTCCTGTGTTTGTGGTGCAAAGCACACCCGTGAAGGGAAAGCAGCTGCTTCCGGCTTCATTCCCTGAGGTCCTGCAAAGCCAGGCAACGACCTAGAGAGTTCCATCCCTGCGAGACTGCCTTTTCTGGCGAGGCTGTAGCTGCACCATCATCCCCAGTGCTACCCAGAATGCACCACTTGGCTACTGAGCAACAGCCTGGGGGTGGGAACAAGCCTGTCAATGTGATCCTGGTTGCCCACCCGCACGCCCCAGAATAGCAGGCTCTATAAAAGCTTTTAGAGGTTATAAACTTAAACTATAGTTAAGTTCTTAGCTAATGATGGATTCCCCCACCCCCCAGGATATAGGTTAAAAAAAAAATCTCTACAGCTCATGGCATCATATGAAGAACATGAATTCTGATCCGAAGTCAAATTGCAGCTTCATTAACTCCAAACCTTACAATGTTGCTTGGGTGCCTAACACATCTGTGACACAGATGCCTCATCTGCAAAGTAGAGATAATGTACCATGATGAGATTACCAGTTTAGCAATAAAAAGTTCTCTGTGACTGAAAATTACAATTATTACTATTGCAATACTTGTAAGACAAATTGCATAAGAAAATCACTGTCATCCCGTTGCTCATCGATTTGTTTGAGCAGGCACCAGTAACATCTCTCATTGAGAGACTTGTTGTTACTGTTTTTGGCATATCCAATATGCATGGGTAGCTTGCCAGGCTCTGCCATGTGCGCTCCATACTCTCAGTAGCTTGCCGGGCTCTCCTTCAGTTCGGCCGAGTGAAAGGTGAACTCCCAACTGCTGTGCTATCGCTCCAGCCCAAAAAGAAAATATGTGTGTAAAATTCATTTAAAGAATACGTTTAGGGATTAGAGCAATAGGGTAGGGTGCTTTGCAAGCTGCCCACCCGGATTCAATCCCCTGAATCCTATATGGTTTCCGAAACCCACTAGGAGTGACCAGTGTATGCAGAGCCAGGAGTACGCCTTGAGCACCACTGTGTGTGCCCATCTCACCGCCACCCCCCAGACACATTACAAGACACTTCCTACCCATTTTCCATAATTACCACACCGTATTTGATGGCGTTCAGACAGTAGGAAACAAATCACACACACACACACACACACACACACACACACACACACACACACATCTCTCTGAAAGCCCGACAAGCTACCAAGTGAATCCTGCCTGCATGGGCAGAGCCTGGCAAGCTACCCATGGCATAATCAATGTGCCAAAAACAGTAGCAATAAGTCTCATTCCCCTAACCCTGAAAGAGCCTCCAATCATTGGGAAAGACGAGTAAGGAGAGGCTGCTAAAATCTCAGGGCTGGGAAGGAGGAATAGAGAGGTTACTGTGCCCGCTAGAGTAAATTGATAAGCAATGGGATGACAATGACAGTGATATTTTTGTAAAATTCACAAAGCAAAAAAAAAAAAATTTGCAAAGCATTTAGATCATTAAATCTAATGCTCTAAAAACAATTTCAGATGTCTGCAATCTTTGAAACTCTATTTGATAAAGCATAAAAACATTTAAAATTATAATTAATTAATAAAGCAATTCCTAAAATTTGGAAGAAATTAGTTAAGAATGATAAAAATCTCCACTTACTAGCTGAATAAAATTAATACTGAATACATCTTTTTCCTTTACATTATTTATTATCAGTGAAATATATGTTTAAAAGATAAAATTACATAAATCATAAATCTAAAATAACTAACATCAATTGGAAATGATTCCTTATAATAGTACTTATTTTAATTCTCTTTTCTGAGGTCCCTTAATGAAGTTGCTATTATCACACAGGAACTTGATTCACATAGTTGTGTTTTGTGTGAATTTGTAATATATATATAACTTTAATGTCTCATTATTGATCAAATTCCTGAGCTACTAGTTGAAGGTGCATGGAAGGAGTTTATTTTTTTAAATAGAAGAATAAGTTTAAAGTTCACTGAGTCTGATCAGTTTACATTTAGTCACAAGTTGAGTCCACTAACTATTAGTTATGATTTCCATTTTGAAGAAAAATGATTTGCTAAAAATGAAATCAATGCTGCCATATCTTGGTGGCTCTCCTTCCCATAGTCTCTTAAATATTTTCTCCTAAATTTTGCACTCCAGTTCAGAGGTTTGTAGTAGGATATCAGCTATTTTCTAGAAGTTAATGAACTATTTTATACTAGCTAGAAGCGATGTGTTGCATGTAGTTCCTGCAATTAAGGAAAATTTAATTAATTCATATGCAATCCAAAAGAAAGCTCATATTATGTAAATGAATAGCTAGAACATATCCTTTCTGACAGTAATTATCCATGACTAATGCTGAACTTAAGTTTCAGCTGAGATTAAATCAATTTAATCTGATCAACATGTCAAAGATTTCTTTTAAGTACATTCAGATAACACACTAATTGAATTTTAATCAAGAACCTTTATCCTGCTACCTCTAACTTGATAAAATAACATTTGTTTCCAAAATGTACTACATATTTAACAAGTACATCGTTTTATAAGTCCTATGTCTTCAGCGCATTACAAAAATTCTTCAGATTTAAAATAAAGCTGAAACATTAAAAGATTAAGGGATGGATAGAATATAAAGCTTTTAATGGTCAACTTGTGCAATAAATACATGTGCTGATTTTCAATGATCCATGTTCAAAGTATAACGCTATAGCACAATATCAATTTAATTTTAAAAGATCAAAGACATGCTGTCAAAAATCAAAATAATTCTACACAATTCTAAAGACTATCCTGACACTTTTTATCAATTGTGAGGCAAGTTCCACTGAGTGATTTATATAACTTACAGTATATCAAATAAGAATTTAATATAGAATGAATCTGTGCTAAAGTACAATTTAATAAAATGTATGTTTATGTGTAAGGGGCAAGGCAATAATTAATAATTTTGCAAAAGACTTACATGGGGCATAAGATAAGATTTGATTGTGTACATATAAAGAGGCAATGATTTAGGGGTATACTTCGAGTGCAAAAGAAAGAACAATAATATGAGGTCAAACATCACAGTGTATCATGTTTTAAAAATGCAACATGAGACGAGACCCCCAGTGGCCACACACGAATGGCTCCTCTGTTCCTGAGTGACCATGATCCAGGAGGCCTACTAACTACTTTCGGCACCCAGCGGCTTCTTGCAGAAATGCCTCTAGACTGTGAACTAAGCTATTCCCCATGCCACCTGGGGGCAGGGCATGGGGGGAAAGAGGGGAAGGTTTTTCTCTCTCTGCCTTTCCTATTAGTGGCTGTGTGACAACCACCATGTTTTAGAATGCAGCACTAGACAGAGGTACGAGCATGCAGTAATGCAACTTCTGGCAGAAATTCCTCTGGACTAAATTACTAAATACCAGAAATGCAAAACCGCATGGCCACTGTCTTGGCTGCACAACCTCATATGCTCTTCATTCTCAGCAATGGAAAACAATTTATCGAATGATGCCTTTTCGGCAGGGCTGATTGTTGGGGGAAAATATCAAATAATAATAGTGAGTTTTGCACTGAAATATTAAATGTGATCAAAGTAAAGAGAGAGTAAAGTAAAAATCATCTGCCACACAGGCAGGGTAGGGGTTGGGATGGGAGTTATACTGGGATTCTTAGTGGTGGAGCATGTGCACTGGTGAAGGAATGGGTGTTTCATCATTGTATGACTGAGACTTAAACCTGAAAGCTTTGTAACTGTTCTCATGGTGACTGAATAAAAAAGAAAATAAAAAATCAACATGAGCTAAAAAAATCTATTATAGGGACAGAAACTACAAAACTATAACTAACGCTGAATTTAAATCAATAGTAGACATAAGGATAAAACAGACTTTGAAATTCTACCTTGAATACTTTAGTCAAACACAAAATAATTTAGAATGCCAAGTTCTTAGAGTTGATAATGGTCTCAAAAAGTGTATACTTCTATTTTATTATTTTTTTTTAATTGAATCCCCATGTGGAAAGTTACAAAGCTTTCAAGCTTAAGTTTAAGTTACACAATGCTCGAACACCCATCCCTTCACCAGTGCACATATTCCATCACCAAGAATCACAGTAAACCTTCCACCTACCCCCCCATCCCAACTGTGTAGCTGATAAATTTCACTTTACTTTCTCTTTACTTTGATTACATTCAATATTTCAACAAAAAGCTCGTTATTCTTGTTCGGATCCCCCCCTCCCCCCTGCAAAAGTCAGACCTGCTGAAAAGAAGCATTTGATAATTTGTTTTCCATTGCTGAGAATGAAGAGATATGAGGTCGTGTGGCCCCAATAGCGGCTGCGAGGTTTTGGATTTCTGTATTTTAGTAACAAAGTCCAGAGAAATTTCTGCCACAAGTTGCATCATTGCTAGCTCGTACCTCTCTGCTACCTTATATTCCACATATGCGTGCAATCATTCTATGTCTGTCTCTTTCTCTCTGACTCAAACTCTCACTATTTGCAGATGATATGATACTATACTTAGAGAACCCTAACACCTCTACCAAGAAACTCTTAGAAACAATAAATTTGTATAGCAAAGTTGGAGGCTATAAAATCAACATCCAAAAGTCTATGGCTTTCCTATACGCAAATGATGAGAGAGAAGAAAGTGACATGGTAAAAGCAATCCCGTTCACAATTGTACCTCAAACAATCAAATACTTCTTAAGTTTTAAGTGTATACATTATCTCACCTATGATTTGTGAAGAGAACAACAGAAGTTTGGTCAGAGAACAAAAGCAGCAAATACCTTTTGGTTTTCTTATATATGTATTATCTGATCACAGGAAATGGGAAAGTAAAAAAAAATAAATCATATTAACTTTCCTCTCATTCAAGTTTAAATGCTTTCATTTAAAAGTGGCAGGACTTGGGGCTGGAGCGATAGCACAGCGGTTAGGGCGTTTGCCTTGCACGCGGCCGACCCGGGTTCTAATCCCAGCATCCCATATGGTCCCCTGAGCACCGCCAGGAGTAATTCCTGAGTGAAGAGCCAGGAATAACCCCTGTGCATTGTCGAGTGTGACCCAAAAACTAAAAAAAAAAAAAAAATGTGGCAGGACTGGAGAGATAGTATAGAGAGTAAGGAGCTCTAATAAAGGAAATAAACATAATTAATAATAACTTGTATCTCTTGTCATCCCATTGATCTTCGATTTGCTTGAGCAGGCACCAGTAACGTCTCCATTTGCCCCTGTCATGTGCTAGTGTAGCCCAATATCTGCTTGCTCCAGGAACTGGAAAAGCCTCAAACCATTCATTCAGGGGTTTGTAATTTTTTATTCTTCTTATAATTAATAATAATAATAATAATAAAAATGCTTGGTGAGCTCATTCAGTGTGCTTTCTTTGATAACCAATATTTAAACTTCGGGTAGGGTGTTTGCCTTGCACACGGCCAACTCGGGTTCTATTCCTCCATCCCTCTTGGAGAGCCCAGCAAGCTACTGAGAGTATCCTACCAGCATGGCAGAGCCTGGCAAGCTACCTGTGGCATAGCTGATATGACAAAAGTAGCAACAACAAGTCTCACAATGGAGACATTACTGGTGCCCGCTTGAGCAAATCGCGATGACAGTGCTACAGTGCTATGTAAACAAACACTCATACTCTATTTTCACTTTATCACCTGTAGGATGACATTACTTTGTCCTCTCGCTGCTTGCCACAAGTAGCTTGTCCCGGTTTTCCCGGAGTTTAGGCTTACCCCAGTCACACCCGTCAAGGTTTTCCCGAATCTCTCCCATCCCTTTGTTTAGCTATATTCACTTCTCTATGCTCTCTTCCCCAAAACAGTTAATCCACGGCTTTCCCTTAATCTGACTCTGCTAATTTGTAAGGTCAGATCTTCCTAGGATACTGAATTTATATTATATAAGTTAATATTGCCTTTCTCCTCTTCTTGTGCCTTTTGAATAATTTACTTTAAAGCAATGTCCTTTTTGTATGGACACGAGAAGACAATATCATGTTTTTGTAACTTGGTATTAAATTGGCCTTGAATATTATTCCCTCCCGGGCATCTGCTTTCTCCACTTAAGCCTCAGTTGCCCTCAGTTCCTAGCACCCCAAAAGCAGGGTCCCGACGAGGGACGGGAAGGATCCAGGGCAAGCGGTGAGTTATGTGCTACCCTGGCATCAAGATGGGCCTGGTCAAAGTGCCTAGTTCTTAACTATAAGTTAAGAGCTTGATCATAGACAAATGCTGTCATGATCCAAAAATAATGATGAGACTAGGACCCTGCTAGGGATAGGAAAGACTGATCTGGCCTGAGCACTGTAGTCTGAGATGGCCCCAGGAGAGCAATTCTATAAACTTTAATGCATCTCTTATTGTGTCCATACAAAATGATTAATATTATGAATCCTTATATGTTTGCTGGCTGAGGAGAAGAGAAACACACTGACGGGACTCCACCCTTGGGTGGATCCTACTGCTGAAAGGGATTAAGTCCTAGGAGAAGCATCCCCTAAGGGAAAGGAACCTTACCCTATTGATGGTGACCACACCTAGGTGTAGACCCCAACCCCTTCATGCTGGGGAGATTTAACTAGGCTTGTAAGTGGGTTGGGGGACCAGATCCAAGGGGCCTGATCCACAGATCCTGAGAGAGACTGAGAGCCAGGAGAGAAGCAGAGAGAGAGAGAGAGAGAGAGAGAGAGAGAGAGAGAGAGAGAGAGAGAGAGACAGACAGAGACAGAGAGAGAGACAGAGAGAGAGAGAGAGAGAGAGAGAGAGAGAGAGAGAGAGAGAGAGAGAGAGAGAGAGAGAGAGAAATAAACTGATTGAGCAACCAGTTTGGCCTTCTTCCTTCTGTTGCCTGCCCTTGACTGACAGCACACACAGCGGTTCCAGGGCACCAAACGCTGATGGTGAAACAGTGCCGCCCGGAAAGCCCGCGAGTGTGCGCGCGCCCCTCGGCGATCCTTAGTTTTTTGCAATCACCCTTCTGTTTTCTTGGTTGCTCTTTATGCCATGACTGGCATTTCACTCTTGGCTCTGGTACGCACACACTTTGGTTGTGGTGCTTACTAGGGATCTCACTCATAAGTGTAGTACTCAACTAATGGTTGCAGTGTGCTGGGAAACACACTTGATCACTGCTGTTACTGTAACTCCAGGTATCTCGATAGCAGGTGGCAGTTGAGATTCCAGCAAGCCACACTCTCGTTCCCGGGAGCCTCAAATTTTCTACTAGGAAAAGTATCTACTGTCTATATATTCTACAAATAACCCTGGCAATGCAAAAACCCAAACGTACATTTATCTTAGTTTGCAAATTATCGTTTTTTCCACAATCTGATAGTAATTGTTGTTACAGCATGCCAATAGTTATATGGCTAGATTTTACAGTTCAAGTTGTTGGTCCAGGAGATAGTCAGTGATGAGGCCACCTGCCTAAAATGCTCTGTACCTAAGCTGGATTCCTGTCATAACATAGTTCCTTGAGCATGGCTGAGTGCAGGTTCTCCTGCATCTCCCCCGAGTAATCCCCAGCACCATAGAGCCTGAAGAGCATTGTGTCCACGAGGTCTTTGCACTGAATTGGTGGCCGACTGCTTGGCCACAAATCACTGTTCAGGACGCTGGATTCCCCCAAGTAGCACTTAAGAGCTCCCCTTAATTAATGAATGAGTCAATTAAATTGGAGTCGATTTCACTGCAACTGTTATTACAAGTGTGACTTTTGATAAATTCATTAAAACAGATGAGCCTGTTGCCCATCTAAAAAGAGCAAAGAACAGTCTCTGACTATTGTTTAAATGAATTAAACATGATGGGAAGAATAATAATCATATATCAAGTGATTATTTAAAGCAAGGTTTCTCTAAGTTTTTCTGGCCACAGCCCCCATGTAACCTTGTTTTCCTGTGACCCTCCTGTCCCAGCTGCTGACCCCTAGTTTTATGCTGTGACTCCCATTAACTTTAGTTTTGTCTGTGACCTCGTGGGATATTCTGGGGGTTTCCCATTGAGAAATGCTGGCGTAGAGGATTATGTAAGATGGCTCATTGAAAACCCTGAAACAGAGTATGTGTTCAACAAACACAGTTATTGTTCTTAGTAATTGACATTGACTATGAATTTGACACAGAGCATACACTGACTTAAAGTCATTGGCATTAATAAAAATAGACTTTGGCATCTCAAGTTTTTATTATGTTTGCTGGTGATTGATTTACAAAAATGTTCAGATATGTTTTGAAATTAGACATCTAAAAATTTGAATAGTCCTGTTCTATAAGAATGTATCTCACTGGCCCCTGAGAAAGAAAAAAAAAGTGAGCTCATATTTCTGCAATTACACGTTTTTAACTTAGAAATAATATTTTGATGACAGTTTGACATCCATATGGACAATTTGTGAGATGCTAGTGATTCCAAAATAAATGTGCCTGTAGCATACTGCCAAGCCAAACAAAACACATTCGGTGCTTCCATACTTTGTGGAAAGTGGCAGTTCAAGAAACTCCTCCAATGCCTGTGGAAGATTAAGCCCAGTATGATCTTTTCATGACCTTTAGTGATTGTAATATGCCTTTCCTGCTGTTACTTTGTGAAGTCAGTGAAAACAAGGTAGGTGAACTGAAAATCCGCCCAGTGTGTCACTCTTTAAAGACAGCTTGAACAATTGCATATCTGCAGTTTAGTAAATCTGGAAGTTTTTTCTTCAATTTTTTCTCTCCATTTTTTTTTTTTTTTTTTGCTTTTGGGTCACACCTGGGGGTGGTCAGGAGATACTCTTGGCTCTGCAGGGAGTCGACCTCATGCAAGGTAAAATCCCCACACACCACACTATCACTCTAGCCCTTTTCTTCACACCTTATCATCAACAATGTATTGGACTTCTGTAGCACATTCAAGAATTTAGGGGAGCGTTATTAATTTTTTTAATCTTGGTTTTGTTTATTTGGTGGCCACATCTGGCAGGGTCAGGGAAACCTAGTGACTCTGTTCTCAGGAATTATTCCTGGCGATCTTCAGGAAACCATCCACATTGCCAGGGATAGAACCAAGTTCAGCCATGTGCAAGGCAAGTGCCTTAAACACTATAATATCGCTCTGGTCCCTGCAATTTTCTTTCTTTTTTTTTTACCTTAAAAGAAGCAAATATGGAAAAGATAAGTAAAAGATTCAGAGATTAGTAGAATTATACTCATCTAAATTATAGTTTCTGTTTAATTTAATTAATATCTTGCCAGTAAGTATGAACTTTGGTATGCTACTTCATGATTTGAATTAATTTTTAACACTAATACTTCAAGTTAATTCTTATTTTATATTTTCATCAGCAGTATGATTCTAATTGTTACAGCAAAGTAATAAGAATAATAATCCCGTTGCTCATCGATTTGTTTGAGTGGGCACCAGTAATGTCTCTCATTGTGAGACTTTAATTATTACTGTTTTTGGCATATCCAATATGCCATGGACAGTTTGCCAGGCTCTGCCATGCGGGCATGATACTTCGGTAGCTTGCCAGGTTCTCTGAGAGGGGCGGAGGAATTGAACATGGGTTGGCCGCATGAAAGAGGAATGCCTACCGATGTGCTATAGCTCCAGCCCAAGAATAATAATATTAATAACAATAATAAAGACTCTAAAAAACAGGCAACTTTGCTGAAAATATTCAGATCTTTCCTGAAATTAACCATTATTTTTATCCTTTTAAAAGAAATGTCTTTATTATCTTTAAGCCCATTGGAAATTTAAAGGAGTATTTATTATTATAATGTGTAATTATTATGCACATAATGGATAGCACAGCAGAGAGGGCGTTTGTTTACCTTGCACAAGGCCAACCCGGGTTCGATTTCTCCATTGTCCCTCTCAGAGAACCCAGCAAGCTACTGGGAATATCTCTCCCGCATGGCAGAGCCTGGTAAGCTACCCATGGTGTATTCGATATGCCAAAAACAGTAACAAGTCTCACAATGGAGACGTTACTGGTGCCCAATCGAGCAAACTGATGAGCAATGAGACAACAGTGACAGTGACTTTTGATGTCGTACTGTCTTTTGTCTTAAATAAATAAATAAATAAATAACCTTGTATAGTCTGTTAATTACTTAGATCATAGATATGGGCTGAAAGGCAAAGAAATTTCAGCTTTGTCCTAACATTAAAGATTGGTGATTTCACAGAAAAATGAGTTTATATACCTCATTGGAGTAGTGTAAACTATAATTATAAATTTCTTTTAGATGATTATGTTTAATAGCAGTGAATAGTGGGCTTGAATGAAGAATTATAATTTAACGGGTATAAAGTTTTAGTATTCTATGAATTTTGGAAAATTCTGATGACATGATTGCACATTATTAGTGAACTTATTGTAGCACTGTAGCACTGTCATCCAGTTGTTCATTGATTTGCTCGAGCGGGTACCAGTATTTTCCAACAAATAGTTCATGCATCAACAATGACATAACAATTCCAAGTGATCCAGTGATGTGGAATATATGCATTATATTTATTCTTTCCTAGGTCACAACTAATACCTGGAATTCAATGATAGTTGTATCCCCACAGTTTATCTTTTCTCAGAATTTCATATAGTTAAACTTATATAGCATGTACTCACTGTATAGTAATGTATTTAAAGTAATAATCTGATTTTAAGTTCCCTCCATGCCAATGCATATCCTGACTGGCCAATATTATTTTTTACCACGAAATAATAATTTCCCCTGGAGGCACCACAGTTTATTTATTCATTTCATTTTTCCTAGTAAAGGACTTCTCAGTTGCTTCCAAATCTAGGCAATTATTTAAAATAGAAAATCTTTTTAAAAATGTCTGTTATCTCATAGTTTGAATTTGCATTCCTTTATTTTCTTATTATGGAGCTCATTTTTTTTTTCACGTGTATTTGCAACTCTGTACCCTCTTTGGTACGGTGAAACACTTCGTCATTATTGGATATGCCAAAAACAGTAACAATAAGTCTCTCAATGAGAAACGTTACTGGTGCCAGCTCGAACAAATCGATGAGCAACGGGATGACAGTGACAGTGACAGATTTTATTTACAATATGTTGAGGTTTAGGTGCTACTTGTATAGTTAGAATAGTGCTTCTCAGAGAAGTTTATTGAAACTATTTTCCCAGTCACTGCCTTACAATTTTATTTTCCTGAAGTCTCCTGTATACACATTTACGGAGGAGTTTTAAATTTTTATAAGATACAATTTACTTTTTATCAATTTTTGCCTTGACATTATAATTAAAATGTCTAGGCAGGGGCAGGAGAAATAACAGTTAGCAGCGCGCTTGCCTTGCATGCAGTATGCATGGTGTTAATCTTCAACATGCTGTATAGACCTCAAACCCTTTCAGGGCTGAACACTGAGCATATATCCAGGACAAAGTTCTGAGCACAGCTGGGTGTGACCCCCAAAACGACAGCAAACATAAAATGTCTAAGTCAACTAGATTTTATCTTCCCGAAAATATATTTTTCATTTCCCATTCATTTTGCATTTCATTTGAGTTAAATTCTTTTTTTAATTTTTTTTTTATTTTATTCTTTAATTAGTGAATCACCATGAGGGTACAGATACAGATTGACACATTTTAGAACTTGTTTTTCCCTCATAAAATGTTCACAAACACATCCCTCCACCAGTGCCCATTCTCCACCACCAATAAACCCAGTATCCCTCCCCCCTAATCCCATCTCCCCCCCACCCCACCCTTCCTCTGTGCCAGGGTATTCCCTTTTGATCTTTCTCACTCTCCAATTGGGTGTTGTGGTTTGCAATAGGGGTATTGAGTGGCCATTGTGTTCAGTCCATTTGAGTTAAATTCTTGAAAGGACTTTTTCGACCTTCTGTTAATATTCATCATTTCTAACTCTCTTTGATAAAAAGGATTTGCTCCTTAACTGAATTATCATTGCTCTTTGGTCAAAGATCAATTTTTCATAATTGTGCATATCAATTACTGAACTTTCTATTCGTCCCCCTTGTTCTTTTTGTTTATTTTTCACCATTATTTTGCTATCTTGATTACCACAGCTTTATAGTAAATCTATAATAACTTGATTTTATTTTCTATCAATATTGTTTTGGTGGTTCTTTCTCTCTTCACGTATACACTAGAATCAAGTTGTTTATAAATACAAAGAACAAATTGAGGTTTTTGTGAAAGATATTTACCTTTATAGATCTTGATGTTAAATATAAAGATCAAAAATTATCCAGAGATATATTTAGAGAAATATACACTCAGGGACAATCTTAGCTACTTTGTAGTATGGAGGCAAAATTGTGTTTGTGTATAAATAAAAAAAGCTGCCTTTTTTGTGTTTGTTTTTTAATGATACCCTAACCTTGGCAAATTGCATTTAAAAAATATCCACTATAAGCCAAATTTATAAAAATTATAATACAGTAAATATTTAACTGATTGTTTTTCTTTCTTTCTTCATTTATCAATTCATTTTTATTGAATCGCCATGAGATACACAGTTACAAAGTTGTTCATGATCAGGGTTCAGTCCTACAATGTTCCAACAGTCAACCCTTCACCAGTGTACATTTCCCACCATCAATGAAGACAGGACTTCTATACCCACAGCAGAAAGTGGTGAAAATCTCGCTCCAACTCAGACTCTTAACAACTTTCATACTTTCCCACCACACCCATAGTATCTACTGTCCCTGCTGACCACAGACCTGAGATGTCTCAGTAATGTATTTATTTATTTATTTATTTAGTTAGTTAGTTAGTTATTTGTTTTATTGAATTGCAGTCAGATAAGTTACAACGTTTTCATGTTTGTCTTTCAGTCATACAATAACTGAACACCTGTCCATCCATCAGTGCACATTCCCAACCGCCAATCTCTCTGGTATACACCCCCAGTTCCCAACACTCCCCTTGCCTCTATGGTAGACAATTTCCCCGACACTCTCTCTCTTTTTGGGCATTATGGTTTGCAATATAGATACTGAGAGGCTATCATGTTTGGTCCTTTATCTGCTTTCAGCACACATCTCCCATCCTCAACGGTCCCTCCAACCATCATTGATTTAGTGAGCCCTGATCAATTCCAGCTGCCTTCTCCCCCAGCTCAAGAGGCAGGCTTCCAACTATGGAGCAATATTCCTGTGCCTTGTGTCTACTGTCCTTTGTGACAGTCTCATGTTATTTTATATTCCACAAATGAGTGCAGTCATTTTATGTCCGTCCCTCTCTTTCTGACTCATTTCACTTAGCATGACATTCGCTTATAAAAATTTTCATAATTTCATCTATCCTAACAGCTGCATAGTATTCCATTGTGTAGATGTACCAAAGTTTTTTAACCAGTTGTCTATTCCCGGGCACTCGGGTTGCTTCCAGATTCTGGCTATTGTGAACAGTGCTGCAATGAACATACACGTGCAGATGTCATTTCTACTGTGCTTTTTTGCACGCTCTGGATATATTTCCACAAGTGGTATTGCAGGGTCATATGGAAGCTCAATTTCTAGTTTTATAAGAAATGCCCATATTGTTTTCCAAAAAGGCTGGACCAGTCACTATCCCCACCAACAATGAAAAAGAGTCCCTTTCTCCCGACAAAGGATCATTTTTTTCAAATGAACAAATTGATGGTATTCTAGATGTGGTTCTAAGACTTTTTACATACTGTAGGGAAAAGAGAAACTTAGGATTGACATAAAGGAGTGAAATTAATAGTTTACATTTTCCTCTTAAGTGTATAGTATTTGTCATATAGTTAGCTGGATTTACTCCGCTATGTTTCCCCTTTTCCTTTGATAGTTTTCAAACCACACTAAGTTGTGTCAAGTATCACTCTTGGTGGCGTTTGTGGAATACACGTGATACTAGGACTGAACCCAGACAACTGCATGCTTCTGTAAAGGTATGTCTGTCATTTACAACCCAGTCAATTTTTTGTTGATATGAACAAACTTATTCTAGTGTATATATGAAGAGGAAAAGAGCCACAAAAACAATATTGATAGAAAACGCTTGTAATTCACCAGTGTACATTTTCCACCAACAATGTCTCCAACTTCCCTCTTTACATGCCCTTCCGCCTCTTTCAACTTCCTTTAACCCCCACCCCTAGTCCACCTCTATGGCAGACAGTTTTATTCTCTCTCTCTCTGTCTCTGTCTCTGTCTCTCTCTGTCTCTCTGTCTCTCTGTCTCTCTCTCTATTTCTTTCCTTTCGGTCATTATGGTTTGCATTCTATTTTCATAGTCAAATGATACTATCAAAAATTTTACAAGATAAAATATTAGGTATAAGATAAAATATGAGATAAAATATTACTTGATTTAGGGTTGACAAATTATAATAATTTAATATCAATATTTTAATTATTCACAGCTCACAAGGGAAGCATAACATGTTCTTTCTAACTGAAATGAAAATCTAATGTGATATTCTCTAATATGTGAAAATAAAGTTTCTCTGTCGACCTGTAATAAAAATGTTTTATTAAATATGAAATTTCAAAGAATATGTCCTTTATATCTGGAGACCTTCTAAAAAGTGCTCAGGTACGATGGTCAGTACTTCAGGTGATTTCAGGTACAGTCTGACTGTGCAAATCTAATGACAGTTGAGTACTTGGGTCTGTCAAGATGGTACTACATGACCCTATAAATGTACTACTGTAATTGTGTTATCTAAAAGTGCTTAGGCTCAACCCCAAGGTTACATCTAAGGTGCTTTGGGATCTAACTCAATCTGGGATGTTACATGTGAATTTTGTGTTCCACCCATGTAAGTTATTTTCCTTGTGCTGAATTTGTTTGTTTTGCTTTTTATTTTTAATAAAATATAATACTTTTAAAATAATTCTGGTATTTATCTGACTACCCCCTTGTGCTAGAAAATTAGCTCTACATAATAGGAATATAGCATTTACATTTTAAAATTAATATGCTATCATAGAATTGTCACTTTTAAATACCTGTGTATTTGTAATTCATTAAGCAAAGGTCCACTCTGATATCAAATTCTTGTCTTAAAAATCTATTTCTGTTCTATAGCTTTATTAAAATTTGGCCTCTCCCATTACACTTTAAAAAATATTTTAAACCGATTTTGTTTCTTTTGTAATATTGTAATATTTTTTCATAAAATTAAATCAATAGTCTTAACATGTCACTATAGCAAAACAAAATTTTTCCTGCTATTTTTAAATATTATTTTATTGAGAACATTGGTTAATCAATGTGTTCTATTAATCTTCTGAATAGTTTGATTGTAGTGTATTTTCCCATCATTATCTTTGGTGCTTTAGGGGGAGAGGTGTAGGGGAAGTTGTGGCCACATCCCGCTGTCCTTAGGGCTTCCTTCCTGTTCTGTGCTCTGGGATGACTCCCAGCATAGCTCAGGATTCCAGGGTCAACCCCATGCAACAAGAGTGTCTTAAGTCCTTTATTACTGTTCAAGTCAAACTTTTAAACCATTTATGGTTTATCTACAAGCTACAAAATTTTGAAAAGTTTTAATATGATAAAATAAATCTCTATAAACAACTTTACATAGTGTAAAACTTGTTTCGGCAAAGACATTGTTTTCTAATACATTGTTGGCAAATAGATATGGAATATGGGAGGTTTGGTTGAAATTGATGTTCCCATGATCTGTTGCCTTGCCCTCCCTGCTCTGACAACTCTCAAGGTGACTTTTAGGCTTCAAGGCTACAGGATCCCACTGAATAGATTTTTACTTTACCTACCCCCATATTCTTCTTTTTGAATGTAGATGTTATCCTATGGAACTTTCTACATACAGGTAATCAGCAAAGTATTGAAAAAGATACTGAGATATATGTCATGCGTTTATAAAGGAATTTATATAATATGAGATCATTTATGTCATAAATATTTTATAAGGTAAAAAAACTCACATGGGAAATTTAAAGTGATTTTTTTGGTAAAAGGAAGACATCGATTTCAAGGTAAAGTAATAAAATCTTTCTAATAGAAGTCAGATTTGATCAAGGTCACAAAAAATGGTGACAATCATGACAGGCGTAAATAAATTGGAAAAAGAAGGCAGTCTGTGCTGAAAAAGAGCAGGGTTCTATGTATTAGTATACTTGAATCATTTCTGTTTTTTTTTATTACCATTATCTGTGCTTTCAGAATGACAAATTTCTAAATTGGTAGCTAAATCCTTATTAATATTCCAATGGAGGAACAGCTAACACAATCTACTGTGCATTTTATGACAAAATTTATTTTGAGAATTATTTACCACTGCATTGCCGTCCTGTTGTTCATCAATCTGCTCGAGCGGGCACCAGTAAAGTCTCCATTGTGAGACTTCTTGTTACTGTTTTTGGCATATAGTATATGCCACATATCTTAAAATTACTTTAAAGCAGCAACAATATATTTTTTTCTATGTAGATTTTTCTTTGAGTACTAGCTCTGAGACAGAGAATAAAATAAAAACTAAAACTGACCTCTTAACATTATCGTTTTTTTATGCTAACTAATGAATTTTCTTAAGAAGCTTATGTCATTTCCCAAGAACCTTACGTCATTTGCTACAAACTTACAAAATAAAATGTATGTATTAGGGACCCTCTGCTCCTAAAGACTTTGATTCCAGAGGCCTTCTAACCCATTTTGGCATCCAGAGCAGCCTCTTACAGCAATGCACTAGGACTGTGAGCTGGGCTATGTAATTTCTGGCAGAATTTTCTGTGGTCTTTATACAGAAATCCAAAACTTTAACATCTCTTAATTGTCAGCAATGTGAAACGGTTCCTTTTCAGCAGGTCTGACTTTGGGGGAAACTCCAAACAATAACAGTGAGTTTTTTGTTGAAATATTGAAGGTAATCAAAGTAGTAGCCATTTCTCTAGACTGTGAACTAAGCAATAGTCCCACGCCAGCTGAGAAGAGGAAATATCCCTCTTTCCTGGTTGTTTCCCATTTTGGGGGAGAAATGCGGCATGGCGTTCACCATACTATGAGGCTTGGGAAGAGGGATGAGGAAAAATAAAAGGAAAAGGAAAAAAAAAGAGTTATGTACTTGGAGCAGTAGGGCTACATATCTCTTCATTCTAAGCAATGGAAAACTAATTATCAAATGCTTCCTTGGTGGTAGGGCTGTCTTTCTTGGGGGGAAACTCCAAGAACAATAGTGAGTTTTGTGTTGAAATATGGAATATAATCAAGGTAAAGAGAAAATGAAGTGAAATTCATCAGTTATGCAGTTGGGGGTGGAGGGACGAGGGTGGGATGTATACTGGGGTTTTTGGTGGTGGAATATGGGCACTGGTGAAGGGATGGGTGTTTGAATATTGTATAACTGAGACATAAGCCTGAGAACTTTGTAACTTTCCACATGATGATTCAATAAAAAAAAAATTTAAAAAAGGTCAAAAAATTTATGTATTAAAAAAAGAAAACAGCACAGAATAGCTGGTCATCAAATTTTTTGAACAAAAAAAATCTTTCTGTTTTACTCTACTGCTGATTTTTAGAACTCTCTAGAATATGCAAGAAATACATATATATATTATAATTAGGAAAGTTAGAACAAGCTTAGATAGAACAGGAATTCAAATTTGACAGTAACATATAGAAATTAGTAAGTGATCACATAATTAACTATAATGTAAGAAAGGGAAACCTACATATACAAGTTCAAGTTGAAACTACAGCAACCTGCACCTTAGGAAAGCTTCTCAAAGGAAGTGAGAGTACTGTTCATCAGTCTTAGTAATTAAAAGGCTGATAACTTTTTCAAATTTATTTGCTACAATTTTCTGGAAGCACTGGATTTATATAACTACTGTCTGGTTTGAAACATAGTTTTGTCTGTAACTGACTGTGTAATTTTGAACATGTTTTTGGATTCCTTTTGCTTTCAAACTGGAAAATGAAGGTGTCAATAAAACTAATGCTTTGAAGTCTTTACAAGATTACCTGTGATAGTCAACCCACAAAACAGGACCTATATGCCCTACATTCAGGTTTATGGTGCTACGATAATAAAACATATAAAATTATTCAAGCAAAATATGGCATTCATTTGTTTCAATGTCATAATAATACACCTTCTTAACGTTAATAGCATCTAAGACTGCCTTGTCCTCCAAACTGCTTGTATGTATCTACTATTTCAGAAAAACTCCCACTCACACTGTCTACTCATTAAAAAATGGAAGTGTGAACCCATCCAGTTCCTACTTAATGACCCTATTAGCCACAAGCACTCCAGTTTGACATAACATTTGTAAGTATGCATATGTGCATGCACACGCATGCTATAATATCCATATTTTTTGAAGTGCTCTCCTATTTTATGATGGCATAGGGAACACAAGGACATAATTTTTGTCTATTGTTAAATCCTTCAAAAGTACTAAAAGAAACAATTTTAAAGACATTTACAAATATGAGGAGTAATGGAGACAAGACGGCAACATCAGGTAGTAAGCCTGAAAGATTATGAATAAAGGGAAACAACCTTAGAGGCTCTGTAGGAGCTGAACTCATGTTAGAAAATGTAAAAAGCTTATTTAGTACACGGATTCCTTGACAAAATGTGAAAGCTCGCAATACCAAGTACATGAGGAAATAAGAGAAGTGGACAGAACTAAAAATTGGAGTCCTACTAAAAATTAAGAATACTGCAATCTAGGTAGAAATATAGAGAATACTTCAGAGAGGGTTTAAATTATATATATACATATATATGTATATATTATATAAATGCGGGGGGGGGCACAGAGTCTGAGTCTGAATAATACTGACTGCTGAATGCCCTGAAGGTCAGTTGTTTTTTTCTCAGATAATTCAACCCAGTCTCTCTGTTCCTCCCGTGTGAAAACATTAACAGTCATAAACTTTGCTTACAGGCAAAATTTTAGATTCTTCTCTGGGTAATCATATTTGACAAACTACTGGATATGCTATAAATCTGCTTCACCCTATGATCGGTAAGACACTTGACTTGGTTTAGCTAGGCATGGTTTCAATGTCTGGCACTACACGTGGTCCTCTGAACCCAGTTACAAATGGACTCTGTGCAAAAGAAACAGGAGTAATCCCTGAGCACTGCTGGGTATGCACCCATCCCCCAATTTTTAATATTAATTTTGTTAAACCACAGCAAAGTTTATAGTTTAAAAAGTTTATTCAGAATTTTTACTCAAAAATTTAAATCAATTTTTGATCTCTCTCTCCCTCTCTTTCTCTCTCTCCTCTCTCCTTCTCTCTCTCTCTCTCACTCTCTCTATATATCTTTCTTTCTCTCTGTCTTAATCTAGAGCAGAAAGCCCATACGTTAACTGGACACCTAAGGAAACTAGTGTGGACGAACAGAAAATATATGAAATGAGAAAACAGAGAAATAAAAATTTGACTCAAATATCTACAGCTAATGTCTCACAGAAATGGAAGATAATTAAGATAGCTACTTATCCCTAATATAAGATGAATATTATAAAATAAAAATAGAAAGAACTCTAAATGCATATAAATCTAATAACTAAACGCCCTTCAAGGCAAAGTCTGAATAATGAAGTTAATAAAAATTTGCCAAAAATAAATAAACAGAAAAAGTAATAACACAGGAAAGAAAATACAAAACAGCAACCCATCAGTTCCAAAACTCCAAAGTCCAAATAATAGAGCTCCAGATGGAGGAGGAAGAAAAGCAGATGGTGGAAAATAATTAATAAAATTATTAAAATATTTTCCTAGAACAGAAAGCTATGAATTGCCAAAATGAGAGTTCACCCAGTGTCCAGTAAAATTAATTATAATACTTATGCCATGATGCATTATGAAAATTTAAAATATCATAAAGAAAGAGAATTTCCTATAAGCTTTAGATAGGGAAAATAAAGTATTCAGTAACAATGCTTATAATAATAAAAATTCTAGGGGCGAGAGAGCTCAGCAACACACAGTTCAGATTTGCCTCGTATTCTGCCAGCCTGGGTTTGATCCTATAGCTCCCCTTATTGTCACCAGAGAGACAGAAGAGTGATCCCTGAACTCAGATCCAGAAGTAAGCACTGAGTATTTCCAGGAGTTTTCCAAAAATTAAAACAACAAAAAATTCTGAGGAAATAACTGTAATGCCCTACTCTCTCCAACTTTAGTCCCATGCCCTGTGAAGTATTTTTTTTCTTCATAGTGGCATCTCCGCTTCAGGCTACTACTCCGGAGAGTTGAAATAGGGAATCGTAAAATCACCCACATGTGGTGCTGTACAATTGCTGCTGTGGTCAGATGTCCTACCCATTGTAGTCTTCCTGGTGTTAAAAATGCTCTAATATGGTGATTCCTCTTAAATCAACTTACCTCCCTACCAACATACCCAGTTTCTTTGTCACACTTCTACTCATCATACTGGTCTCTTATCACATTCCTTCTCATATGAGAGATTTTTATTTATGCCATTCTTTACACCACTTTACTAACAATGTAGAACATACTTTTTAATCACCAGCATTAAACAATGTCAATGGACATTCACAGAACTGAGCAATTCTATATGGATTTACAGTTTCTTCAAATCATCTGGACAAAACTGTGATTAGAAAGTGACTGAATATTTTCTTAACATTTCTCTTTACATAGACACACAATAGAACAAACATATTTTTTATTCAATAACTATCCTCAGCTTGCAAAGTCCTTAGTGAATCTTGATAAGTGAATAAATAAATACTTGATACAATAGCTGATACATGAAAATGGCTACTCAGCTACACAAAATAATAAAATATATATAATATTTATATATATTATAGCAACAACTTTTGGGCGATATATTAAGGGAAAAGAGTTTTCTTAAAAGTCTAATTAATTGGCAAATAATTCATTTATTAGAGAACTACAACAAAAATGTCATCCTATAAAATATTTGTGCAATCCTCATCTTTTAGATATCATGTAATAGGTTATAGCAGTACAATGTAGAATGGCAAAGTAATGATCATATATACTTTGCAAAATGTGACTCAACTAAAAACACATCTATAAGGCACATTATGTATCAAAATGCTTGTATTTGATCCCTGTTTGTCTGAGCCCTTTGGATCCCACAACATTTAATAATTTAGTAGCAGACATTATCATTATTTAAAACACTTCCCTATAGGGAATATATTATCCATAAACTAGCTTACTATAATTGGTGATACCAATCATACAAAAGGTTTAATAAAGGTTAATTTAAATTCACTTATTAATAAATAATTTAAAGTTTTGTATTTCCTGCTCAGTCTTTTTTAAAGTGAACAGTTGGAACTCTAGTGATGATTTTAGAAATAAATATACACATGTTGGTTTTTAACTATGAATACTTGAAGCATATAATATTATAATACTATAGATAACATAATATTGTAATATTATAAAAATAAAAACATAAATAAAGCAAACATGAAGTGATAGTAAAAGAGAATGACAATGACCTTAAGATCTAGCTTTCCTATTTTAATTGATTCCCTTAATTATATCATAAAAACACAATGTCATAAACAAATCAATGATAATTTAGTTATTGCCCTGTATTCAATATACAACCATTTTCTATTCTAGCCCCCCGAATTTTTTAAATATATATCAACAAGAAATTAATTTGAAATTTTAATTAATTTGATTTATTTAGCAATAAATGTATGTTTCTATGTATTAAATTTGAACTGGCTATAGGAATCATAATTCTCTGTATTAACTTTTCCCTCCACAGAGCCCTTAATTTAAACTCTGACAATATTTTTTTCCTTTTTCTCCATGCAGCAGTAATATTTTGCTTAACACTTAAATGCCTTTTACTTCAGAAGAGTTCTCCCCCTGGGAGAACCTGGCAAGTTACTGAGAGTTTCCTGCCCCCAAAGAGAGCTTAGCAAACTCCCAGTGTTGTATTCATATGCCAAAACCAGTAACAATGATGGTCTCATTCCCCTGACCCTGAAAGAGCCTCCAATGCAGCACCATTGGAAAGTATGAGTAGAGAGGCTTCTAAAATCTCAAGACTGGACGAATGGAGACATTACTGAGTCCACTCGAGAAATTCAATGATAACAGGATGATGATGATGATGATGATAATGATGATGACTTCAGAAGATCAAACTAAATAGTGTTCCTTTAACAGTTCCTTTTCCTTAAATAATTTCAATTGAAAATGATTTATTATCATCTGTGCTATAGGGAATATGAAAAAATTAAGATTTGTGTGCGTTTGCTTATATTGTTGGTTTGTTTCATAGTTTGAGCATTTTGAGAGTAAATGGACAAGGAGGGCATCTGGAGGGTAATGATGTAAGATTTTCCCTTTTGGTGGGAAAGTTAGGACACTGCACAGTCATGTTTTTACTTGTGTTGATTTCATTCATCTCCAAGAACCTTGCATTACCAGTTGGTCTGAGCATCCCTATTCCACTCTGCATCCATTAGGGCACTGAGGTAGCAGACTGTAGTGGTGACCCACAGCAAAGCCCTTCTTAGGTGGAGTAACTCTTGGAGAAGTTACTCACCCTGACATACAGGGAAGGTCATATAACAGACTAGCTGCATAATACCTTGCAAGGTCAGGAGCTAGCAATTTTATTTTGCCTTGCCAAAGAGGAAAACTAATTTCAAAAGATTGTTCCTTTGCCTTGAAGAATGTGTATTTGGAGCTGTAGCTGTCTTGAGGCAATTTCTTGAAAGAGTTTACAAGTAGAGCAACATAATGGGTTGAGTGCGAGGGACAAAAGGATTAGCCTGGATTACTGTTTCCAAATCCTTGCCTGCGTGTGCAAACCCCACATCCGTGGTTCCTTTGTTGAATCAGCCATGATTCTACCCTGTATTGGAACTCAGGCACAAGACCTCCTAGGATTTACTCAGATATGGGGAAATTTCCATATTTTGAAATTTACGCCAGTTGACACCAAGCCTAAGTATCAATACATCTACAGATTGGGTTCCATCTCCATCTGGAAATTAGAAAAACAATGTGACAGCTCTCCACCCTGAAGGCCTATATAGACTGAGAGAGCAAGGAACAATGAGGTTATTAGCAAAAGAAATATCACTATTGTTTTAAGAAAGGTCCTGTACTTTAAGAAAAAGCAGGGTCTCCTCTTGCACATAATTATTGCATTAGTGTTGGCCTGAAAACTCAAGACTGAAAAGTTTAAATTTCCTTCAGGAGAGGACTTGAGACTTCAGTAAATGTTCAGAAAATTTTATTCATTGTCAATTTGTCTTCTCTGCTTTTGAGCGCTGTTATAAACCATCACTTCAACTCCTTTGTCAAAACTAGTTCTAAACCAGACTAATTTCTTCATTCATTAGCTTCTTCTTAATTATCTCCAGCTGTGTCTGGTTACTTCTGAACTTTAAGTCACAAGTGATTACTTTTGTACCAATTATCTACTGTCCCTCTGCTCCTATGAATGAAACTCCAGAACATGAGAAGTCTTAACAAAACTGTTAAATAAAGTAGAACTCTGGTGAACAAATCCATGCCATGCGTGTTTCCCATTTGTTTCTCTGAGGGGACTCACATGTACTTCAGTGACGGTTTGAAGATTATTTTACACTAAAATCTCCCTAAGATTTAGTGTTTGAAAAAAGAAACCCTCTCTAAACTGGCCACCTCTGACTAAAATTATGCCTGAGAAATGAAAACACTGAAAATTCCCTCTTCAAAGTAGCGGGTATGAAATTGCCCCCAATAAATCTAGAGCTGTATCAAAATTTTTAAAACCCAAACCACAAACTATTTTGGGCAGAGATTTTTAAGGCAGAAATGAATGTTTCCATTATTTTGTTCTTCACCCCAAACCTATTACAAGAAAGATATCTCACCATCTGAATCCTTAGAAATCTTTCTCCAGATACACAAATTCCTAAGAATGTGCCTCAGGGCCAGCCCAGAAGGGAATTGATGGAGCCTCTATCATCTTGCAAACTGCCCTTACTAAAAATAGCTTTCCTGCTTTCCTACAGAAGCTGTTTTTTTTTTTTTAACCAAACATGCATCATAGTTCTCTCGACCAGTATCTCCCAAAGTGGGCAGTACCACCCCTTGAGTCATTTTAACGACCAGGAGGCATCAGTGACTGAGATTACTTCCTTATGTACAATGGATTCACTTACAGGAGGTTTATTTCCAGGTATGAGAGTTTCTTGCTTTTTTTTTTTTCCTGGAAAAGGGGGTAGTAGGCCAAATAAGGTTGGGCATTTCTGGCTGGGATAACTTCTAACTCACTGGGTTGGTACTAACCAAGCTTTTTTCTCTACCCATCATCTTGTCTCTCAATGTATGGGTACCCTTGCTCAGTCATGGACTAAACCTGTTAGCTCCAGCGAGAAGGAAAATCAGACTATAAAGTGCTGAAGAGAATGGAAAGGCCAGGAGCATAAATTACAGGCAACAGTTACTCTTTATTGCTGTTACCTAAGACCCCAGTTATTTTTCGTAAGGGAATTTTTCTATTATTATTTAAGAGCCTTTGCTTTTCCTCCTTTTGCCCTTTACAATAGATACAACATTTCCCCCACCTTGTCCCCACCACCGTGACCCACTCTGTCTCCCCTCCTCTCCCCACCCTACCCCTCCCAATCTCTCCACTCCTGTCCCCAGCCCTATACCCTTTTCTCTTTTCCCTTCCCCCTTCACCCCTTTCCTTCTTCTTTTAATGGTGTGGATGGGGTACACATAATAATTCTTACTATTCCAGCTCTGAGATAAAGAATAAAGGATAAAAGATAAAGGATCTCTCCTAGAAATACTTGGCCTGGTAGTTCAGTCTCATGGCACAATGATCCCAAACCACATGGGCTGTGTGATGCTGGCTACCACCAGGGATACCTGACCATGCTCAGCATTCTCCAGAGCTGTCCTTGGGAGTGGACTGGAGGTATAGCACAGCGGGTAGAGTGTTTGCCTTGCACGTGGCCAACGCAGGTTCGATTCCTCCGTCCCTCTGTCCCTCTTGGAGAGCCCGGCAAGCTACCGAGAGTATCCTGCCCACATGACAGAGCCTGGCAAGCTACCCTTGGCGTATTCAATATGCCAAACACAGTAACACCAAGTCTCACAATGGAGACATTACAGATGCCCCCTCAAGCAAACTGATGAACAATGGGATGACAGTGACAATGACAGTCCTTGGGAATGCTTAGAAGGCCATGCAGTGATGGTATTGGACCTCAGACATTCACGTGCCCTAACTCCTAGACTATCTCCATGGCTTGTTTTTTTGTTTTTAGAACTAAAATAATAATGGCTAAAGAATGCACTTACAATAAAAGATTTGAGATATTTCACAAAGAACTCTTATTAAAAAGGTAGCACTGTGGCACTGTTGTCCCATTGTTCATCAATTTGCTTGAGTAGGCACCGGTAACGTCTCCATAGTGAGACTTGATGTTACTGTTTTTGGCATATCAAATATGCCACGGGTAGCTTGCCAGGCTCTGCTGTGCAGGCAGGGTGCTATAGGTAGCTTGCCGGGCTCTCTGATAGGGACAGACAAATTCAAGTCCGGGTCAGCCGTGTACAAGGCAAACACCATACCCGCTGTGCTATAGCTCCAGACCATTAAGAAGGTATGCACTAAATTATAGCCAATTTAATACAGGGGTAGCTCACATATCCCAAATTATATTAGTTGGGCTTTCTTCTGCTTATAATTAAGAGTTGGAGGTAAAAGATTTCTAGGTGATTTTATGGGGGGAGTGAGGAATTCTAGCAAATAGCATGTGAAACTTTAAGTATTGATAGTTGAAAGTCCTCTTTCAACTATGAATCACATTATTTAGTGATTCATATAGATCATATAGAGTTCTACATCATGCCTCTGACTGGGTTAATGAAAAACACTTCTAAATTCTCTTGTTCTTGTTATTTAAAAACAAATGAGTTGATTTGTACTCTTGCAAATAAAATTCTAATTAAATAATGTAGATATGGAGGAAACAGCTATATCATACTTTAGACATATGTAAACATATCAGCAGAAATATGGAATATAAATGAAAAGAGATGGTTCTATTTATTAATATGCATAAAGGAATTATGGAGCACGAGAACAAATACAAAAGCCTAATGGATTACTTTTTAGTTTTTTCTGTCTAAATAATTTTGCTTGAAATTTTTTCACGGAGCCACACCTGTTAGTTTCCAGTTGCATACTTACATGGTTATTCATTTCTACATTTTATTGTTTTCAAAATTTGCCTGCAAATATTCATGAAGGACATCAAAGTAATTTAGTCTCCACTGAAAGATTAAAATGCAAATGTTCTTATCCAGCAGAAGAAAGCTAACTTTATTTTAAACAATATATAAATGATAAATTTGTTAATATATCTTAGCCACAGATATTATATATTTATGCCCAAATGAATGTGCATAAATATATATAAAATATATAAACAGATATAAATGATTATTCTTACCAATATGTTCACATTAATTTTGCTCAAAATTAAATTTTAATGTTCTATGCACAGTATCTATTATTTCAGCATTTTATTCATTATAAATAGCTAATGATAATTATAGCTGCAATAAGATTGTATTTCAAAGAATTCTTGCAAGAAAAGAGACAGGAAAGTTTATATTGTGAAAATGTTTATGATTTTCCTTGCAATTTTCTTGCCATCCTCACCTTTTTTCTCAAGAATATGGGAGGTACTTTTCACATGCATGTGGTATGATGTTTAATTTACCTAATAATTTAAACAGAGAATAGCAAGAATGGTAAAGATATATGGATGAGATGTATGTAAACCACACACACACACACACACTCACACAAAGATTCCAGGGTTGCAGGAAATTGGAAGAAAATTTGAGTGTAGATGGAATGGTTTTCAAGAAATGTCAGTGTGGGTTATGAACAGAGCTGGTGTTAATAAGATTGCTTTAACTTTTAAGAACAGAAACCCTCAAAGTATGAAATAAAAGAGCACTAGTCATTTCACATGAGTTTGGGGTTACGTCTTGACTTTCTTAAAAGAACTTCTAAAGAGCAATCACTTTGATCCCCATAGAAATATTAATTTTCTCGACTAATGATATTTTGGGGGTAGAATTCACACCTTTTCAAAGTGTGAAACTATAGTTTGTGAAACTAAGTGTGATACTCTATCACTAAAGTACCTATACCCATCCACCACAATCTGACATGCAAAAGAAGAAAAAAACACTTGAGAGTTAATTTGTCACACAGCAGAATAGCTAATTTATGATAAAGAAACAAGAGCATGCGATGAAGAACTGGAAGTCTTTAATAAAAGGTGTTGGGAAAACTGTGATGTCACATGGAAAAGAATAAATCTGGATTTCTATTTTACATCATACGCAAAGAACAATTTAGTATGGCTTAAATATTTGGGTGTTAGACCAGAAGCTATAGGACACATAATAAATACATTAATCACACCAAGATATTGGCTCCAATGATTCTTTTTAATTTAACTCCAACAGTAAGGGATAGAAAAGCAAAACTATATAAATATTTTATTTCTTATAGAGAGAGTGAATATTTCAATTAATCTTATTGAATTGTTTCTGGAAATCTAGATTTTGATCCGATGCACTTGTCTTTAAACCTTTACAACTCTATTGTCGTTCCTCTTTAATAATTCTTATGTGCAGATACTCCTTTAATAATTGATTTTTTATCACCTTCAATTTTTGAAGGATTTTTGCAAGTAATTGAATAAGTTTGATAATAAATTTTTGTAACTTATTATTTATTCAGTTGTTGAATATCTTCACGCATCTCTCTTTTCTGTACTCATTTACTTCATTCAACTCTTTCTCCAATTCTTATTTGTATACTCTTTTCCATCCTCAAGGCCCCTCTCCACATGTTCGGACAAGCCTCACACATGAAGGAACCAGCAGAGGAACCCAGGTGTGTGGGAGCCAGGGCTGAGATCTCCAAGCCAGATCCCCCATTTTCCAGTAGCTAGGCAGTCATACCCAGAAACTGCCCCCAGTGCCGTGTAATCCCACCAACAGCCAACATCCAGAAACTATAAAACCAAGCTCCCAGAAGCTTATAGACATCTTATAGCCGAGTTCTCCCTCTCAGAGAAACTGACAAGCTACTGAGAGTTTTCTGCCCACATGGGAGAACCTGACAAACTCCCCATGGTGTATTCATATGCCAAAACCAGTAACAATGATGGGTCTTATTCCCCTGACCCTGAAAAATCCTCCAATGTGGCACCATTGGGAAGGATGAATAAAGAGAGGCTTTTAAAATCTCAGGTCTAGTATGAACGGAGATGTTACTGAGACCGCTCGAGAAAATCGATGATCAACAGGATGATGATGATGATGATGATGATGATGATGATGATGATAATGATGATGATAATGATGATGATGATGATGATGATGATGATGATGATGATGATGATGACACTCTTTTCCAGAATTGGGTGGAGGAACTTACAGCATAATTTCCCCATCTCCATCTACTCTAAGCATGTCTTCAAAGTCCTTTAGTATGTAGAATTACATGTTCTTGAGATTATGATATGATCAACTTTGCTGGTCATATTATTTGCTGGTCATATAACTATTACCAAAGTACCTATATTAGTACCACCACAATCTGACATGCAAATTTATTATTCAGTCTCTATACAGTTGCTATTATTGCTGTTTTGGCAGTTTTTTCTTTATATTTTATTTCCTTATGTAGTCTAGAAATATCTACACATAGGCTTTTTAAATTTTTATTATTTTAAATTTTATTTTTTGCTCTTACATAACATTTGCTATGACTCATAATTCTATGGGTGCTTGATCAAATATTGAATATTTTAGCAGCTATGCCTGTTTTCTTTTCTTCTAATAATTTTTCTCTTTTTTGACATTCCCTATTATAAAGTTTTCATATATAGAATAGTTATGCTACAGATTTCTGATATGCTACTGACTTTCTATAATTCCATATTTTCTACTTATTTTTATTTTAAGTACTTTGAATCATCATTCAAGTTCAGTGATAACTTTTACGATTCCCAAGCTAAAATCTTTTTTTTCTAACATCTTCACCAAGATTCACTTAATCTTAAATTCCTTAAATTCCCTGCTTCAGTTTTATTCAAGTTATATTATTTTCTTCTATATTGTATCATATTTATCACAGGATTTCAAAAGCCTCCGTCATTCTGATCCTTAGACTTTGCTATATTTGCTCCTATTAATGATTTCATATTTAGATGCTATATTCTATGGTTCTTTTTTCACTTTATAACTTAAATTATTAAGGGTACAATAGAAATAGCATTAATTTCAGTAAGAAGGAAAAAAAGACACACTCATGTTGTCAGAACATTAGTCAATATGAGACACTGGGGCTGAATTCCAGGTGAGGAGAATGCTAAGTTTAGGTTGAGTTCAGTTGTAATGAGATGGCTGCTTTTTGGAGGTCTTGGAGTCTACTCCTAAGGATACTATAAGCATCTCCTTTTGATTTACAGAGTAATGCTAAAGTACTTGAGAGATTTGACTCTTACTATTTGGTTTATTGAAAAATAGCCCAAGCTCATACTTTGGAGGGTGGTAGTCCACTATTCAGTGAAATAGTATGAAGACCTAGAAGAATTCATCTCAGTTTCTCTCCCGTTATCTCCTTGAATTGCCGCATTTCGTGCTCTGAGAAAACACGATGTGCCTCACAGGCACTGTTTTCAGTTAATCTGCTCCAGTCTGTAGAGGTCGTGCCTGACAGTTCCCAGGGATTGGAATGTTCACCAGTAAGAAGTTGATTTTATCCATTCTTCCTTCCCCTCAGAATTCAGCAGACATGGCCTCTTAGTAACTGAAGAGCCGGGATGCCTCTTTGGTGTGTGTCAATTTTCCTGCCTTCTCCTCATCTTCAGTGTGTGGCAAGTATCTTTGATAAACTCCCCCTCTTCAATTTTCTGCTCAACCTTTAGTCTTCAGCCATAATTCCAGTTCTCAATGAAGTCTTTGGAGAACTGGCTGGTACAGGAAGACTTGCTTGGAGTATCAGGCCTTGAGAACTATAAACCATTGTGCCAGACACCATACGACTGTCCTGACAATCATCATTGTTCAAACCATGACTGCTACTGATGCATTTTTGAAGTAAAATGGATTTACTAGGAGAAAGTTACTTAGAGAAATGTGGGAGGACTGAAAATGATACATGTTCAAGAGAGAACAAAGGGTTGTTCGGAGAGGTAAACCAGAGAATGGCTTTGAAAAAAGGTTATATATAATTTCTCCAAATTGTTTCAACAAGGAGTTCTCTGCATACATAAAAGTTAATCTGTATATTGTTAGAGGAAAAGTCTTGTATTATTTTTTTCCACTTTATAAAATTTCATTTATTTATTTGAAAATACATTAAAGGGATGGCTGGAAAGACAGTACAGTTGCTTTTTTTTTTTCCTGTAATAGTCTCAGGGCTTAAATTGATCTATTTGTGCCTGGATTTTTATATAAATATTTAATCTTTAATAAATAATGAAATTTTATTTTAAAATATGAATATGCATTATTTTAAAATAACAGGAGTTGAAAATAACAGTCATATTAACATCTCAATTAACATTATTCTCTAAGTAGTTGGTTATAAACATTTCAGGTTTTAATAAAATTTTAATGTATCTACAGCCAAAACTCAGTGGTTTCTAATTTAGTTGAAATATGTAGCTTCAAGATTTTATATGTCTACTCATTGAAAGTAATAAAAGTATAAGCCACTGGATAGGACATTAAATTAAAAATAACCTCTAGGAAAACAAAGCTATACTGAAACATGATATGAAATGACAAATAAGTAAGACTGTTAAGGAGTTATAAGTGGTAAAATAAAGGATTTTCTTTTAATGTGACACTATACAAATCACAAGCTTTGATCAAACTGTTGGGTGTTCTTTCGTTCTTTTTGATAGAAGACTTTTGACATTTGTAATCAATAGTTCTATTTTTAACTTATTGAAAAATATGTCTCATAACTACAATGGAAGATAAGAAAAAAGATAAAATAAAACTGGGGAAAAAGGTAGAATGTATATGTTTCTTAACTGATTAATCATATCATTTTATGTCATTAGAAAATAGCTTAACTCATAGTATAATAAAGAAAAATAACATATAGTACATTTATCCAAAAGTCTGAGCATTATATGGTACTTCAAATTAAATTTTTATTTATTTTTCTTGAATATTAGTTAGCTACTTTGAAAGCATAAAATAAAGTATTTACTTTTTAGATCTAAACACTCTTATGTGGTAAAGGATGCCACCTGGCTTTGAAAATAAACATGGCTGAGCTCTTTAGGTTTAAGTGAAAATCAATATGTTAATCCAATTTATTAGTTTATTTAACAAACTCATAAAGAATGCTTAGGCAAGGTAGTAGACAAAAGGAAGAAGCTGTCAGCTGTTAATTGGAACTTTTCAGTTTCTATCAGTTCAAGTGAAATCTCAGTGCTACTTCTGAAAATATAATTATTTAACTAAAATTTTTACATTGCATTCATAATATTGGATCTAAATATTATTTAAAATATAATCATATGCAAATATATGATGATTTCATACAGTACTAGACACACATTAAAGTATATGACCATTAACTATTGGCTCAAGGCAAGAATTCTTATTCTGATGAATTCAAGATACAGGTATTAAAAATGATTTAGCCCTAATGTGCCCGAAGGCCAAAAAGTTAGATAATTGATCAAATACTCATTTTGGTTTCCTTTCTCTCCTTTTAAGTGTATTATCACAGGGATCTAAGTAATTATTTTGGATCATATTTTGAAAACATGAATGTTTACTCTCTCACTTTAGAATATTATATAAGATTAAATGTGTTTTCAATTTAGTTAAAAAGTACTCAGATTGAGAATAGTATTGTAAGTATTGTTGTTTAATTGGGGCTGGAGCGATAGCACAGCAGGTAGGGCATTTGCCTTGCACGGGGCCGACCTGGGTTTGATTCTTTCACCTCTCTCAGAGAGCCCAGCAAGCTACTGAGAGTATCTCATCCGCATGGCAGAGCCTGGCATGCTACCCGTGGCGTATTTGATATTCCAAAAACAGTAACAACAAGTCTCACGGTGGATACATTACTGGTGCCCAATTGAGTGAATAGATGAGCAACGGGATGATAGTGCTCAGAGTGACAGTGACAGTTGTTGAACTGGAGATTAATTCAAATGAGTCTTAGTAAGCAAAGACTAAGTTCTATAAAATTAAGAATTTTTTTGGAGAGGTCACATCCAGGGATTCTCAGGGGTTATTCCTGATTCTGCACTCAGTAATTACTCCTGACGGTGCTCAGGGGACCATATGGGATGCTGGGAATTGAACCGGGTTGGCCACATACAAGGCCCTACCCACTGTGCTATCACCTCAACCCCAAAATTGAGCATATTTTGCAATTTTTACTTACAACTTTAAAGTTCAACACTACATTCAATTATTTGTGACAAGTTTTCCTTTAAACATATGAAATATAAGAAAACATAAAAATACCTTTAATCTTATAAATATATATTTATTAAATATTGCTAACTTTCTGATCAAACATGTGCAAATGTGAAAGTAATTCACAAGTTAAATACATATTTCACATTCCTGACATAATGTTTTAAGTAGTTTAATTTTGTCAAGATCATGTAAAAGGAAAATAATTTCATGTTATTTTAATAAAATTGCACATATATACCATCGAATTGCCAAATACATTAGCAGACACAAAAATGTTTTAAATGCATGGGAAGTAACAAAAATAAGCTGTATTTTTATATCTGAAAACTGAAATTATCACAAGAAATATTTTAATCATGTTCAACAATTTTCTTTATTACAAATATATAACTTTTTAAGTTTAGTAGCAATTACTTAAATTGAATTTTAATTTTGTTATTAATTTTCTCCAAAAGTAAGTCATTTATGCTTATTATTTAAAGACTCACATAGCTGAAATTTTCTTTCATTTGTTTTTCTTGTTTTATTTAGAGCAACCACAGAGTGCTTAGGATTTAGTCCTGACTCTGGGCTGATGGAAAACAACTGGAGGTGTTTGGGGGTCATATTTAGTATCAGGGAACAAACCCACTTTTTCTGTGTGCAAAGCAAGCACTTAACCTCTATGCTATAGCTCAGACCTACTGAAATGTTTTTGATTGTCTATGAAATAACTATTACTGAGATATTTGATGCCAAATAGTCCACTGATTAATAGTGTGCCTTGGAGATCTCACCCCTAGCACACAATTATGACAACAAAGTGCTCAGGAATCTGTGTTCAGGAATATTATTAAAGGATTGCAGTGTAGAATTCAACTTTGGTTATGTATGAACATTAGGATAACACTTAAAATACAAAACTGAGATTATAGTAAATTATTTTTAATAGAATTTGAAAGTTTAATGGACAAAACAACTTAAAAATTATTTTTGTTTTCTATTACCAAAATAATATTGCAAACTACTATTTTAAATGCAGTGTCATTATGTTTAATTTGGGAAAGATACATTTTTCTTCTCAATAAACCTTGTTTTTATGGGTCTCATAATTCTGTGACAGATTTTTTGGTCAAGTTATTTTTATTAAAAAGTACTGATTGGGAGCTGGAATGATAGTATAGTGGGTAAGGCATTTGCCTTGCATGCGGCCAACCCGGGTTCGATTCCCAGCATTCCATATGGTACCCCGAGCACTGCCAGGAGTAGTTCCTGAGTGAAAAGTCAGGAGTAACCCCTGTGCATCACCAGGTGTGACCCAAAAAGAAAAAAAAATAAGAAAAACAGACAAACAAAAAAGTACTGATTTTAGAAACTAATAACTTAAACTGCTACACACAAAAAAAACCCAAAATGATCCACAAAGCATTTTTCTTTCCTTCTGAAGGTTTTGTGATGTATTGTTACCATTGACCAGTCTTTTATATGAAACTGAAATGGCCAATTGAAGCAAAGAGTTCGGAGACCTTTCTTCCACCATTGATTAAGTCTGGGGTGGCAGGCACAGAGGATAATATTCATTTAGCCTACTGAGTCTCCTGGGGTGACTTGGTAACTTTGCCAGCTCCAGCTGCCTTCTTTTCCACTGCTTTGATGACACCCACAGCAACAATCTGCCTCTTATCATGAACAGCAGAACATCCCAGAGGAAGGTTGGATATTTGCCCCCAACACAGCACACCTTAGTATAATCTCTAGCAGTGCATGTGATCTCCTGAAAACCACCAGAAATAATTCCTAAGCACAGAATCAGGAGTCAGCTCAGAACAGTCCCAGGTGTGGCACCAGAACAAACAAAAAATAAACATATACTTGTATGCCACAAACAGTAACAACAAGTCTCACAATGGAGACGTTACTGGTGCCAACTCAAGCAAATAGATGAGCACTGGGATGACATTGATACAGTGATACTTAATGCATAATGTCTGTATTTTCAATTTAAAAATATATGGACTATTATATGTATTATAATAATGGTTGAGACAGTTATAATAATAACAGAAATTGTTAAGCTTTTAAATTAAGATACTTAATTAATGGCAATAAATTCTAACTAAATTGACAAAAAATTAAAGTATTGTACAGCAATTAAATTTTGGATTAGAAGGCTTTCTTGGTAGAGATATTGTTTTGGAGTTCTATTGCATTAATATTTTATCCTTGTGATTTCTTTGCCTTACAATTTATTGGGTGAGAAATGGCTGCCTTAAAAAAAAAACGCGAATTGAAAGATATGCTTATGAATTAGTCTTTAATACAAACAGTGATTCACTAAGTTGCCTAAAGAATGAACTATACTTTAAATTTACATGCACGGGGCAGTTTACACAAAAGAGCAAATCAAGCTTGTATGCTAGCATGACAAAGTTAGCATTTAAAAATATAACCAAAGTAAAACGACACTGAGATACTAAATCAAAAAGAGCAAGGCAGGTACATGTTTACTATCTATAATACAATCTCTATATTAAAATATAAATGGGCAACAAAATATAGAAAATGTTAATATAATCTAACCACTGGGGAAAATATAGTCACTAAAAAGTAAATAGAAGTCAATTTAGACAAATACCTGTGTGTATAAAAAGATATAAATGGTGAATTTTGAAGGGCTTCCTAATTTTATTTATATTGAACTGTAGCACTGTAGCACTGTCCTCGCATTGTTCTTAGATTTGCTCGAGCAGGCACCAGTAACATCTCCATTGTGAGACTTGTTACTGTTTTTGGCATATCCAGTATGCCACAGGTAGTTTGCCATGCTCTGCCGTGTGGGTAGGATACTCTCGGTAGCTTATATTGAACACAAAATTTAAATGTCTTAATCTTAGAAATACTCTAACACCTAAGCTTGTTGATAGGGATCAAGTTCATCATGAGTAGAATTATAACAATATATCCAAATCTGCAACGTTTCATTTTAATCAAATTTTAAAACTCTAAATACTACCTAGAGACATGTCTTTGCTGCCATATATAGTTAATACTAGAGTAATTATTATTTTCATTAAATTACTCATTTACATTATATTTATTAAAAATCTTAAACAAATGTTTTGTTATAATTTTAAAAACTTAATTATAAAAGTGACCATTTTATGTACAAATAGGATGAACCTATGCAATTTAAAACAAATCAATACTCATTCAACCAGGTTAAAAATATGGATTACTTATATGAAATGCAATTGTAATTAATTTACCATATTGAATATTATGACCTATATATGTTTATTTCAAAATAATCATTTTTACAGAAATAGAGTATCAAACAGTTGTGTTTTCTAATCACAAATATAAAAAATTTCATGGCAGAGAGCAAGTATAGTGGGTAAGATGCTTACATGGCATGTGACCTGGTTATATATTGGTACTCCATATGGTCCCAAGAACTCCACTAGGAATAGTTCAAGCCCTGAACACAGTGTTGGCTGACTCCCCAAAACAAATAATAAATCCTTTTACATAGCAGTTGGCGGATTTAGAGGGATGAACACTGTGATAATGACACAGGGAATAAGACACTGGTGGAAGATACAATGTTGCAATTCATATGAGTGTAACTATCAATCACAGTATCTAAGTCAAAGTGCATTAAATGAAATTTAAAATATAAAATTAGAAAAACAAATTGATAATATTATTCAAATAAAAATATCAAGATATCTTACAGAATGTAATTCTACCCTATAAGTATTTAAACAGACTTATTTCCAGTTGAGCAAAATGCTAAAAAAATTATATGCTAGATCTTAGATTCTGATATCAGAATGCAATTTTCCCTTCTTCCAACTAGGCCTCTATTACAACTACATAAAAAGTAGCAATTCTCTAAAAACTGAATTTTACCAACAATGTAATATGTACTTTTACAAGCATATAAACATAATTAAAAAGAATATTCATTGATTCTATATAGGCAATTACTTGAAATTCGGTTTATATGCTCTTCAAGTGTTATAAAAGAGTTTAGCAACCTCTGTTATAAAAAAGTTAGTGAAAGAATATTTTATATTTTAGGAATATTTGAAGTAAAGAAATGTGTATTTCTATAAGAATAAGTGATACTCTATGCAATAACTTATTGAGAATTAAGTTTTATTATAGGAAAGGTAGAAAAGCCTTGGGGTCAGAACTAAGTTTAAATTCCAACTATTCCATACTCAGAAGCAATAGTTCATTTGATCTAAATTTACTACTGGTATACAGAGAACATAATATTGGTATCACAGGTTTGTACTGAATTGAATAAAATTACTCAACTAAAAAGTTAGAAAACTTTAATACAATGGGTATTTTTATATCCTTTTGAAATGGAATCCATTGTGAATAAGTAGGAAATGAATGTTTCCCTTTGTTCTAAGAGTTCTTATAGAGTACCCACAAGACACAAAAATTTTACGTAGAAAAATAACACAATTATGAAATCCCCCAGCTTTATCATTAAAAGAAGAGAAACTCTTAATATGAATTTTGAATTAAAAATAAAAATGGCAATTAAGGCATTCATGGCTATTTTCTTCATTTCAAGATATAATATTTATTGTGCATATTACTTACTGTTAATATTTATATATTTTAATTCCATATTAATATGTTTCCAGTAATATAAAAGAAAATTAAATTAGGATATATACTTTCATATGCATATAAACTTATAATAAATATCCAAATTCATAGTTTACAGACATGCTTTCTATTTTCAATATGTGACCTTTTGTGAGAGATTAATGAAATACTCCAGACTTTCTAAAATTTATTTTTATATTAGTTTTCTCAACTGTCTTTATCATAATATGCATATGTATTACTATCAGTAAATGACTTTACTAAAGTATTAATATGGTTTATACAACATAATATACAATACTTGCTAAAAGGATTCAAAAGATACATTTCTGACTCAAGCATGAACCAGAATTTGAACAATTTCTGAACCAACTCTAACAATTTCTGAACCAACTCTAAAACTTTGTAAGTCAATTTTAACCGTGATTTCTATGAGAATATTTTTATTTAGGAAAGTAAATTGATGATATATTGAAATATTCAGGTATGTGCTGTGGAGGCAAAAATTTAATAACATAAAATTAATTTAAATGATACCTATTTTCTTTACTTTAGTTAAACTTTATAAATGTTAAATACTGTCTATTCACAGAAATATTTGGTCCATTACTGACACTTATTGTGACCCTGATATATAGTGGACACCAAAAAAAGACACTGCATGAAATGGTTTCTTTTGTGATATAAAGAATGTCACTGAGGGTCTGTTCAGGATTGGCAGTTATCTGACTGAGGTGGAAAATTTCAAGTCAGATTTCACCTCTAGCAGAAAATGACATCTTTACACTCCAGCTCACTGCTATTGGTTTTTGATTATTTAATTAGCGACCAATTTATCAAACTTTCTATTAGGTTCTCTATGCAGCAGCGCTTTAAACATATTTTACAAATTACAAGTTATGATTTTCTTCTTATAACTACTTAGCACAGAGAAGCTACATTTTGTTGAATTGTTGAATTGGATACAAAGTTTTCACTAAAATTCTAGGGATTAGCTGTCTATTATTTACTCAGGAAAGCACAGGCATTCAGTTAAGTGGAAAATTTAATAAACCTAAAGGTTAACTACTTTAAAGACCCCCAGTAGTTTTTCTTTTTCTGTTACCATAGGAAATAGTGTGGCAGATATTTGGTTAGTTTACTGTGCTTTTCTATGAAACCAGATAATATTTAATTTATAATGTTTGCTTCATTCTTAGCCTATAAATATTAATAGCTTCCTGTGTTTGCCTTCTAGGACGCAGCATGAGAGTAATAGAAATTTGTGAAACATGATTTTGGCTTCTAGTTATAACAGTTACATTTCAGAATAAAACACTTCCTCATTTTACCACACAAATAGTCATCATTACTCAGAATCTTTCCCTTAGTCCTTAAAAAACTATAATACATTATTTACAACAACTCATATGGCTTTAATTATTGCCCCTTCATTATATTCCTTTTTAGAACAGGAAAATATTTAACTTGCACAAAATAATTTAGGGTGTTTTTAAATCACTGTATCACTGTCATCCCGTTATTCATCGATTTACTTGAGCACCCGGGTACCAGTAATGTCTCTGTTTGTCCCAGCCCTAAGATTTCAGCAGCCTCTCCTTACTCGGCTTTCCCAACAATTGGAGGCTCTTTCAGGGTTATGGGAATAAAATGTATTGTTAATGCTTTTACCGAATACGCCACAGGGAGCTTGCCAGGCTCTGCCGTGCAGGCGGGATACTCCCGGTAGCTTGCCGGGATCTCTCTAAAATAACATTTCTCCACAAAAGACCATTATGACCCCGTGTGCCCCCAGGAAATTTCAAGAGGTCACAGGTGAAAAAATGTATATTGGGGGGCGTGGGCACAAGACTAAATCTAATAGTAGGTCTAAAGGTAGAAAACAAAACAAAGAAGACAAGAAGGACAACTCAGTTGGGAAAAGTCAGGAAACAGTGCTCTAAAAGTATTATTACATTAAAAGGAAAACTGATCAGAACTGATTATAAGGAAGCATACTGAAATATTTTGTATATTTTCCTGAAACATGTTTATTGTTGTGAACATTCAAGTTTTATAATACCTAAAACCTTTATAATGGGTCTATTCTTTTAGTTATTTGACTTCCTTTGTATATCTGAATTTATTTTTAAATTATCTTTATAATTTTGGCATCATGATCAGTCTTTGTACCAGTGTTCTCCAACTATTTTTCATGCTTACAGAACTTAAATCAGCTGTTGAAATCACTGCTTGACATTTTATATGTTCTTCAAATTCAGAATAGGTCATACCTTACATAATATAGAGACTTAGACCTAGGAATCTGATATTTCAAAATAGCAAAGAAACTCAAAGAGATCTTAATAACATTACCTCTGCATGGAAACTTTTTATTAATTTTTAGACTAGAGAGCAATGACAGTTAGTTGACATTATATTTTATTTTTCATGTTATTATGCATTGAGGATTGTGTGTGAATGTGTGTGTGTGTATGAGAGAGAGGGAGGGAGAGGGAGAGAAAAAGAGAGAGAGAGTGTGTGTGTGAGCAAACTGTTATAGTTCAGAGTATTGTAAAAAGAATGGATGGGATTTGTCTTCAAACACTGATCTCCTAAACCCAGTAGAAAAGAAAATGGATTGAACGTGACCTATATATTTACTGTGAAGGGCATCATTAAAAATGTTCTTTGCTTCCAACTCTCCTTAGAAATGACATCTGGAGTTAATCTTTTAACTCTAGACAACTCTAGAGAAAATGATAAATGGTTTAAAATATCTTAAAAATTCCTATTATTAACTGAATTGTATCCATCCTGAAAGCTAACATGCGGATATAATGCCTGAAACTCAGAATAGAATAGAACCCTTACTAGAATATGTTTTTTACACTTTTATAATGTACAACTCCTAAATGGGGTTCAGGGAATTATTCCACTCAATGCTAGAGAGGGTAACAGTAATGGATACTAAATTCAAGGCCTCATACATGAAAAACAAGGGCTCTACCACTTGAATTATCTTTCCAGTCATGAGGAAAGGATCGTAAAAAAGGTTAATTAGTCAAACTAAAGTCATTAGATAAACCCTCATTCAATATAGTAATATCCTGATCAGTTACAGTTATATATAAAGCACACAAAATATGTACTACATAGAACAGAAAGAACTTTGGAACAGATCCTTTCTTCATGACCATCAGAAGAAAACAAGTCTGTCAAGATGATGATTTCAAATATCCCCCCACTAGACTCAGAAGATATTAATTTCTGTTTTTGAAACTATCCTATTACTTTTCTATGCCAACCCTAGTATGCCTTCTATTATAGACCTTCTAATCTTGTCCCATTAGGATACATTTATTTTCTACAAAAAAAAAAATCATTTGCCTTGCTCAAATTATTAACTTATTTCTCAACATGCAAAAAAATAAATAAATAAACAGAAAAGCATAGATTCCCCTCACCCCAATGAGGAAATATTTTAAACATGACGAAGTAGTCAAAACTAGTTATGACAGTCTTTGTACATAAAAATTCCTTAAATCTCTACACATAAAAAATACTATTAGCTGTCTTGTTTTCTATGTTCCCTCTAACTTTAAGTCAATATACAAGATTAGTTGGCAGCAAACTTTCACAAGTATCATTCATGAAATCTAGAAATCACTGTCTGTAAAGCTAAAACTTTTGGGGCTGGAGTGATAGCACCGTGGGAAGGCATTTGCCTTGCACTTGGCCGACCCGGGTTCGATTTCCAACATCCCATATGGTCCCCTGAACACGGCCTGGAGTAATTCCTGAATGCATGAGCCAGGAAGAACCCCTGTGCATTGCCAGATGTGACCCCAAAACAAAACAAAACAAAAAGCTAAAACTTGCTATAAAAACACTGATACCGTGTATGCTCTATTATTCCCTCCTTTAACTAACAATGTAAGAATGATCTGATACAATTGTCCTTTGTTTTGGGGGCCACAAATACAGTGCTCAGTCCTTATTCCTATTTCTTTGTTTAGGGATCATTCCTGTGTTCCAGAGACCGTATATTCTAAAAACCCAGGTTGGCAGCAAGCAAGACAAATGACTATCTTTCCTGTCTACTTATTTTTGTATAAGGTAGATGCATAAATAACTACTTTATGTGCAAGAACTTTTATGTTTTATGTTAATTTTAAAGTTTGCAAATATATTGACTTTTCAGCAAATGGCACAGATCAGCTGTACACAATCAAAGTTATTGCTTAATCATTTTTTAATTTTAAATTTTTATACATGGCAACTGAATACAAATTTGATAATTCAGTGGTGAGACTTTTATATTTTACACAAAAATTAGGCATGCAATGTTATGGCATACTTCAAAAATAGAAACATGAAGAAAGCTCTCAGTTCATTTTAGTTTTACCAAGATAGCTACACCTAATTAAAAATTCTCCTCTCTAGAGTCATAGTTTTTAAAGAAATTTGACACACACTTGTCATGCACTCTTGAGAAATTTCACTTTATAAAATTTTATTTTAAATAACTTTAAAGGGATATTAAATTAGAAATATGAAATGTGACATGCCTCCACATAACTTCAGAAAGAGCATGAGTTTCCTCAAAATAATATAAAATAGCAAAAAGTAAATAAGAATGGAAGGAGGGATGGATAGAAGGAGGAAGGGAAGAAGGGGCAGAAGAAAGGATGGAAAGAAGATTTTTGGACAATTTACTTAAGTTACTGTTACTGTAACACCTGGAGATGATCAGGGATTAGTCCTGGCTCTGCAATAAGGAATTACTCCTGTCAGTGCTCAAGGGGCCATATAGGATGCCAGGATAGAACCGAGGTTGGTCACGTGCAAGGCAAGTACAAGATATATTGCTGTAATATATCTCCACTATAATATATCTTCACTGTAATATATCTCCAGCCACTTTACAGACATGATTATTTATTTAGAAAATTTTCCTGGACTATATGGAAACTAATATTTCCAGTTATATTTACTTAGCCTAAAATACCCTTTAGGCTAAGTAAATATAACTGTTTCTGAATATATATGAATTTAAATTTAGGAAGAAAAGAGCAATAAGAATACAGATCTATGAGCTGCATTTTGCAAATAAACACAGGTAATAAATGAAGTTTCATTAGGGCCCTTTACATTTCCTTCAAGATGTAATATTTTTTAAAATTGTCTTTACTTTTCAGGAATCTGGAGTCCAGATTGAATAAAGTGAAAAAGCGAACTGTTGCCTAATGGAGAGAGTATATTAGAAACTGAGATTTTCCATTTTTCACAAAAATTTCTCACTTTCTCAGGCTACAATATTGAGCAGAAAGTTTTCAAAATGGTAAGAAATTATGATTCTGGCTTAAGAAAAGATCATTAAAAGGGGAATCATAGAAACAAAACCCCCATGGAAAAGCTCACAGTCACCTGTGAAATGGGAAAAAAATATATGATTTAAGTAAATGATTAGAAATCAATTTATATTCTAGGCAACTCTGTATAAGTGATGTTTGAACAATGAAATTCAAGTAAATCATGTAGAAATCAGAGTAAATACCTGGTACCTGGTATAAATTTTATTTCATTTGTGTACTCTAAGCAATGTAATTATAGAAAAAGGAACAGGTTAATCATTAAGAAATAACATTTCCTATTGGGCTTGTGGATTCTTTTACTTGGAAGCAATTATAATTTATTACTAATGCATAAGTCCATTACTGACCTAATAAAATTATAATCATAGATACTCATTATTTATTTTAATATTTAATTAATACAAAATGATTAAGACTTCAACAAATGAAACAGATTTATTGTATCAAGTAGCATGTTGAACAGATTGGCAATCACCCTTGTGGTAGAGTGTAACACTGAACCAAATAAACCAGGTCCTTTTTTAATAGGTTATAGAATGTGAAACAGAAGAAAACTCACATACATCTATAGTAAGATATCAAAAATCAAATTTTCAAATTCCATATTTATATACTCATTTATTTTTCAGGGATTCTGAGTTTTTCTCATAATACTAGATAATTTGATATATGTCTATCATATATGCAATCCCTCTCAAATAAAGAGAGAAGCATCATGAATGTGCTTTTTTGATGGGATCAGAAATAATATGGAATCAGAATTATAGCTTCCTCAACACAATAGAAAAAAGTAATGTTTTTTGCTTTGAATCAAATTTATAAATAACAATAACTACCAAACTTATACACAATAATCAAACTTATACATAAGGACAATAAAGAATTAAGAGAACAAACAAAAAACAACAATGAAAAAATAATGGGACAAACTGTTTTAACCTTTATTTTATGCTACTTTCATAGATAATTCCTGCACACTCTTACTGCACATACCATGCATGGTGATTTGCCTTTTCCTGTATTTCATAAAAATGCGATAACAATGTATAATTTTCAAACTGCCTTCTTTTTTTTTTGTGGGCCACACATTGTTCACATTGCTCAAGGATTATTGTAGGCTTGGTTTGGTACTTAGGGATCACTAATGGCAACTGTCAGTGGACCGTAAGTATTTCTGGAGATCAAATGGGAGATGGACCACACTCAAGGAAGGCACTTTACTCACAGTACTATCTTTCCAGCCCCAGTAAATTAAATGTCTTGTTGTAAGTCCCAGGCATGAAATATGTCTGTCAATCACCATTACTCTAGATCCCAGTGATTGAGAATTCATAATGTATTTGCATTTACTCATATTCACGAATCACGAAAATCCCGTTAATCGTCGATTTTTCGAGCGGGCTCAGTAATCTCTCCATTCGTACTTTCCCTGAGGTCTTAGAAGTCTCTCTCCACTCGGCCCTCCCAAGGATGTCGCACTGTGGGCTCTTTCAGGGTCAGGGGAATGAGATCCAGCTTGTTACTGAATTTAGCATATGAATACACCATGGGAAGCTTGCAAGTCTGTCCCATGTGGGCAGGAAACTCTCAGAAGATTGCCAGTTTCTCAGAGGGAGAAGCAGGCTACATGATATCGCGCTTCTGGGAGCTTCCGTTTAAGTCTCTCTTTGGATATTGGCCATTGATGGGATTACACACACATGGGTTCCTCCTCTAAAGTCAAACTGCAGCAAACTTTATTCATATTACCATATGGAATTCAAATTAATGCTTTATTTTTGCAATTCTGCAACAATAATGCAGAATTCATTGCTATCCATGTTATTGTCCTGATTATATTAAAGCAAAACTAATAAAACCTAAAATATATCTCAGTGACAGAGTACATGAATTGTATGGACAAAGTCCTGTTTAAATACTTGCACCTAAAAAAATAATAAATTTATAAATAAATAAATAAAAGACTAAGGAGAGCCATAGGGCAGGTCAATGGCTAAGAGCAGAAGACCTGAAGGTTGGGTCCTGGCACTAAATGATTCCCTGAGCACTATCACAGGAGCATAAAGGAGTGAGCTCTGTGCACAGATCAAGGAGTAACCCTGAGCACTCCGTGAGTAGCCCGACACTGACTTCCCTCTCCTTCAGCCCTCCACAACCCAAATAAATAAAGTCAAATAAAATCAAGAACATACTTTTTACCTTATTTGTACTTAAATAGCAAACATCCAAGAGCCATTGATTATTCAATGCAATCCGTATACATTTAATGCAATTTGTATACATTTGCCTTTAAAATCAGTGCCTGAGAGTTCTTAGTAACACAAGACAGTTTTCTAGAATGATGTCTAAAAAGCCATAGTTGAACTTTGTCAATCTGAACAAAAGTTAGCTATGATGAATGATACTATTAATTTTTCAGGAAATATTCTTAGGTGATTTTCTATATAATACAACATTGACACTAGAAAATTAGCATTAAGTTTGGTCTACACAATACATCCATGATTTTTTGTTTGTTTTTAGAACAGTGCTGGAGTGATAGAATAGCAGGTAGGGTATTTCCTACCGGGTTTGATTCCTCCACCCCTCTCAGAGAGCCTAGCAAGCTACCGAGAGTATCTCGCCAGCACAGCAGAGCCTGGCAAGCCACCCGTGGCGTATTCTATATCGTATTCTATATGCCCAAAACAGTCACAAGTCTCACACTGGAGACGTTACTGGTGCCCACTCAAGCAAAATCAATGAACAACAGAAGGATGGTGCTACAGTGCTACAGTATATACCAGAATTTATCTACTCATCGTCATTTCTCTCTGTATGTAGAATATAACTGAGTTTCTTAACTTTCGTTTAACTATTTTGGTCCAAGGTTTCTTTTCTTTTATTCACGTTTTGTGGTACTGAGGGTGAAACCCGGTGTTACATTTGTAAGAGAAGCACTCTACTACTGAGGTATATGCCCTTCCCTTAGTTTCTTTACCTGCTGGAAACGGCTACTGTTAATAAAGTGTGATTCACCACTATGCAATGTGTTTTATTGAATATTTTATATCCTAAATTTGCACTTTTATAACTAAATTTAAGTTAAAGTTAATCACTTTTTGGATAATACCATATTAGATATAATGTACAGGTATTAGAGTACATCATATTGCAGTATACATAAAGTTGTTTCATTACTGATGATTCTATTTTGTCAATTCACTTAAATGGTATTTTCAAGGACTCTTCATTGAAGAACTATAATTTTTCTCTGAACCAACTCAGTCAGTAGCAAAATACTTGAGTATGAATATCAATATTCCTCAGAACTTCTATGTTATTAGTTATATCTATTTAATTTCTCATAGATTAAAGATGACTAAGTCTGAAATAGTTCTCTACAACTGCCATATTACACCCCCAAACAAGTTACTAAAAATAATGAGTAATCCCCTCTTTGTATATTCTTAGATCTATACTTGATCACATGGTTTACTTTGATCAATAAAAAGTCACTGAATGTGATGAAAACATGCTTGTGATGTGCTTAAACAACTGTGTATCATATTTTTCACTCTTGCCTTACAGCATGAGTATAATGTGACTCTCTGACCAATGGACCAAAGAGAATAAGAAACATGTAAGAGAGGTCTGAATCAATTTGCAGTCTGGACTGCACCAGTGGAAAATAAATGTCCTCTGGAAATGCTACAACTTAAGAGTGCATAGTCCTGTAACTTTGCCAAGATCAACTGCCTTTACTTAATCTATTTAATATTTTAGGGTTTGAAAATAGCCATAACATTTCATCTTTATATCTATTTGCTTGCCCTAAAAATAAATTTACATCTCTTCATCCTTCCTTATTTTTTCCTGCATGTGTCTTTACCCCCTCCAATTATTCTAAGTGACCAGAAAAGAAAACATTATATGCAATACAATATGTATTTCCATGATTTATCTTGAAACATACATTATGTAAAATCGCATCAAGAGTTATCACAAGCATTATTATGACTTTTGAACATGACCCTGTTGTTCATATTATTCCATTGCTTTCTCTAATAACATGTCTCTTCTGCCTGGAACTGAATAATTTGTCCAAGGTTGTCTAATCTCTTCTAAACTTAGGTCATGCGATGAACTTGGGGTTGGAAAATTTTAGCAACAGTATAATGTTTCTGAATGGAAAACAAACAAGTTAATTCTGATTTATTCAGATTTGAATTCAGGTGCTATGGGCAGCTCTCATCAATGTTGTATTTTTTGAGTTAAAAGATGGATGCAAGTGAGAAAGGCTGAGAAGTCCTGGGTGGATATATAGTGGGGTTAATGTGTTTGTCTTGCATCCTGCTGACCCTAGTTCTATCCCTAACATTACAAATAGTACTCCGAGCATTGCTAAGAATGAACCCTGAGTACAGGGTCAGGAGTAGGTTCTGAGCACTGTTGGGCATGCCTTAACATCCAAGAAACACACACACACACAAACACACAACAAAAGAAACAAGTTTCAAGGGCCTTCTGTAATCCATTTTAGTGGGTGATGCTAATTAAGAGTCAAGATATGAACTCTTGGCCATCTTGCCACATTCAACAGAAAAGTAGCCAGGCATTCTGGTGAGCAACATGGCCGGAGAATGCTCCAGACCTGAATCGGGGCCAGCAACACCGGGGACCTGGATGGAGGAGGTGCAGCCACCACACCTTCTCCAGATGGAGCCCTGGGGACACTGAGCAGCAACTAACACGGCTCCGGGATTCAGGACTGGGACACATCCGAACCGCACGGACGCATTAGCGGCCGTGCGACCTTTTCTAAAAACTGAAAACATGCAATCTTCTAATGGAAAACTAATTATCAAATGCTTCCTTAGTAGGGCTGTCTTTTTTGGGGGGAAACTCCCACAAAAATAGTGAGTTTTGTGTTGAAATATGGAATGTAATCAAGGTAAAATTATGGAAAGTCAGTGCTAGCTTTATAATCTATTGTTCTGTATAATTTAACATATTTAAGAAACTAATCCCTTCTCTTACAAAAGAATATAGAAAATTAAATATTAAACAAATGTTTTTACTTTGAAAAGCTTTTGCAGAAGTTAGTACACATAAAATTCTAGCCCCTGTTTCTGTCAGAAGTAAAATCATGCTTTATAATACTAAAATTCATAATTTCTTAAGAGTTAATGTTATAGGAAAATATTTAATGAATAGGTCAACTAAATCACATGTACCTCCTTAGTAAAATAATGATATTAGATCTTGCTCAATTGAAATTCATTATCATGCATAGCACACATTTTAAACCAGAAGTTAGATCCACTAAAAGATAACAAATAATGTTATCTTATTGTTATAATGTTTATCTCCCATTTTAAAGTAACTTACCAATGAGAAATCTGAGTACTAGAAAGGCTTACTGCCTTTGATCTACCAAATCACAACACTCACGTAGCACTATTCAAAATTTTTTAAAATTCTGTAAGCATAAATAAATGATTGGTATGATACCATTTGCACTTGTAAACTTTCACATATTTAACCAAATTCCTCCAATATTTTTTATTCCATATGATAAGCCATTATACTTCTTCCCCCCTTTATGATACAGATAAAACCTCACTTAGAGTACATGACTATTTAATTTTACTGAAACTTTGTTGCAAATAGGTTTGGATTTTCTCTCATAGATTCTTGAAATTTTGTCTTCAGTTTACTACTGTAATGTTAAAGTTAAAGTTACCTTTATAATTATTATTATTTCATATACGAGTATTCAGTATCACAGTAGCACTGTTGTCCTGTTCATTGATTTGCTCAAGTGGGCACCAGTAACGTCTCCATTGTGAGACTTCATGTTACTGTTTTTGGCATATTGAATACATCACAGGTAGCTTGTCAGACTCTGCTGTGCGGGTGAGATACACTTGGTAGGTTGCCAATTTCTCTGAGAAGGACGGAGGAATCGAACTCGGGTCAGTTGCGTGCAAGGCAAACACTTGACCCACTGTGCTATCCTCCAGTATTCAGTACCTCCATTAAAATACATTCTTAAATTAAAAATCACATTTATATGAAAATTATGAAATTAGATCCTGTAAAATCTCTATACACCTTAAAATCAATCCTAATTTTCTTGAGACAGAGATGAAGTTATGTTAAAATATGTGTTTATCTTATATAAGATACTAAATAAACCAAGAAGATTGTTTATTATTTCTAATGTCCTTGACTTATGAAGTTTTAGGATGAGATTTATGATGTCCATGGCTTTATTGGGTACTCAAGATCAAATCTAAGCTCAGTAGTTTTGTTTAAAGCTAGACCATTTTTTTCAAATCTTACCTATGTCTTCATAAATAAAAGAAACAACAGATTGAAACCTAGTCTGGGTAAGTTTCAGTTTTTTGTGAGAGATGAATAAAGGCTGAGTAAAGAGTTCCTATTGTGAGAATGAAGTTCACGAGGAGGAGTTATAAATTGAGATCAAGACTTACTGTTGAGAACTGTTGTGTGCCCTATTCCTGCCAACAGTATCGTAGGAAGTTTTGACCAAAGTTATAAATGGCCATTATAAGGGCCAAGAAAGCCTTATAATTATTCCATAGTACAGTTACTAATGTGAGAAACAAAGTTCTGCTGAGAAAAATTAATATTTCATTCATATAGTATTGAATATTTCCTGACTTTTTGATGAATTTTACTAGCTTCTTATATATTCATGACTACATTTACATTATGTATTCTTTAGTTTTGGAAAAGCTACCATGTACCTGTAAAAGACTACCTCTTTGAATATATGAATAATATTTGAATAATATTTGAGTTAATATATGACATAAAATATAATGTTCATTCGTATGCATGTTAATTGTGGCCTTTATTTTTTTTTTATTTTTTTTTTTTATTAATTTTTTTTTTTTTTTATTGAATCACCAAGTGGAGGGTTACAAAGTTCTCAGGATTATGTCAGTTTTACAATATTCAAATACCCCTTCCTTCACCAGTGCCCATCTTACATTCCCAACCCCCCCAGTCTATCTGCCGCCCCCTCCCACCTCCCTAGTCCCCACCCTTATACGTGATAGGTTTCACTTCATTTGCGCTTATCTCGAAATTGTGGCCTTTATAAACACTAGTATGGCACATTTTGATAGTAAATTTTTTAATTACAAAAAAACACAACGAGTTTTTTTCTAATTAATCAATGAAAAATATTCATGAGTTACTTGTGTATATAGTGTATTTCCAAGCTTTCGAGAATTTTCTGCAAAACTTCCAATACATTAGCTATCTGATAATATTGGATAAGACACTACAGCAAGAGAAAATGATACTGTAATAAGCACTCATTTACCATCACAACACAAATTCATCCCCTGGGTTTTATAATTGTCTACAAAATAACAACTTCAACTCAAAATATGCATCTATAATTTGTCTTAAAATAAAAGTGGAAGATTAACAGATAATTAATAAGATAATCAAAAGGAAGTAAGAAAATCAGTTTTCATATATATTGTATTAGTTAGCAGAATAAATACTGTTATAAAGATATTTACAGCATGTTGGTAACTAAACTCTTAGTGAGAATAACCAATTATATCAATATCAGTTATAAGTGATACTTTTTAAATACTTGTATCTGTGAGTATAGGGCTTCCCCTCTTTGGTTTCTACGCAAATAACAGAAGCACTTACTTGAATAGCTGCATGTACATATTTTTTGTAGTACTATTGACTATAGCCAAGATCTGGAAACAACCTACATACCAAACAAAGTTGGGGCATTTAACACAACAGAATACAACAACTTTCAGATAAACTCTTGCCTTATGTTAAGAATCAAAGGGGATTACACACATGAAATACGTCGGAAGGAGAAATATAAATATTATTTAATTCCCATGTAGTCATTTTTTTTAAAAAGTGAGGAGCAATATTGAATGAAAACTATTCCATCTGAGGACAGAACTGATGTCACCAAGTAGACGGTGTGTCTGAAAGCCATGGATTAAGGTGGAGAGAATAAAATTTTGCTGGTGTAGGTACTATGTCAAAATCATCACTGTATCACTGTCATCCCATTGCTCATCAATTTGCTCAAGCGGGTACCAGTAATATCTCCATTGTGAGACTTGTTGTTACTGTTTTTGGCATATCAAATACACACCACGGGTAGCGTGCCAGCCTCTCCAAAAGGAAGGAGGAATCGAACCCGAGTTGGCTGCGTGAAAGTCAAATGCCCTACCTGCTGTGCTATGGCAATATACTCTTAAAATGTATGCAATTACCATTTTATAAATCAATGTTGTCTAAATAAATGTAATGAGTACTGCCAGATGTAGGCTAAAAACAAGTGAAAACTATTTTAAGTTTTCCATATAGCTTTAGAAATAGTACCAGATATTTAGGATTCAGTGCAAAATTGTGCCTTCTCTTAAGAGACCTTAATTATCTATGCATTTCATTAAAAATGGCAGAAGGATGTTTAAAATTGGATCTCAGGATTCTAATTTTTACATAAAAATATTATTAGTTTATTATTTTTACAGTATTTTTTCTTTCACCAATAACCTGGGGTTATAACACCACAGAGATCTTATTTACTATTTTATAAGGGCCACTCACAGGTTCTGTTTAATGTCGCTGGACTGACAGATCAGTTAACCAGCAGGTGGCGCTATTGGCCACCAGAATCACGTCTGTTGCTTTGGTCTGGTGACACAGGTTATGGAAACCTCTTGTATGTCATTGGCATTGCTTTCCATTGTTTCTTTTCGCTCCCTTAGCATCCTCAGTAGCTCCCATCTAAATTTCTTGTCAGAGAGGCTATTGAGCACTTATTGCTGTTGGGGTCTTCTGGGCTAGCCTCTTTAATGAGTAAGCTTGGTGGAGTTCTGTGTTGCTATAACTTTGTGGCCTATGTGGTTTGTTCTTCATGCTCACTGTTACTATTCTGCTTATGATGTAGTATTAATTGAGGTGGACTTAATGAGTTATTGGCTAGTGTGTTTCTGGTGGTTAAGCTACCCTAGTGAAAGTTCCAACTAAGAAGGTAACTTATGGTTCTTATTGGGTATGGAGGGGGAAGAATAATAACTCACAGCCGCGGCTCTATGCTTATAAATGGATAGACAAGGAGAGTATCATGCTAAGTGAAATGAGTCAGAAAGAGAGGGACAGGCCTAGAAGGACTGCACTAATTTGTGGAGTATAGAATAGCATCATATGAGGCTGACATCCAAGGATAGTAGTTGCAAGGGCCAGGAGGATTTCCCCATAGCTGGAAGCCTGCTTCATGAGTGGAGGGGAGAGGGCAGATGGAATAGATAAAGGATCACTAAGAAAATGATGGCTGGAGGAACCAGTTGGGATGGGAGATGCATGCTGAAAGTATATAATGGACCAAACATGATGACCTTTCAGTATCTGTGTTGCAAGCCATAATGCCCAAAAGTAGAGAGAGAGTATGGGGAATACTGTCTGCCATGGAGGCAGGGGGAGGGTGGGAGGGTGAAAAGGAGGGGTATACCTGGGATATTGGTGGTGGGGAATATGCACTGGTGGAGGAATGGGTGTTTGATCATTGTGTGATCGTAACCCAAACATGGATGCTTGTAACTATTTCACAGTGATTCAATAAAAGTTTTAAAAATGCAATGGAAACACAGATCTTTCCTTGTTTTGACATGGTGGATTACACAGATCGGCTTATATATTAAACCATCCTTACATCCTCAAGATAAATCCATATTTATCATAGCTTGTGATTCCTGTAATGTATTTTTGGATACAGTTAAGATTTTGTTGATATTTGCATCTGCGTTTATCAGAAATATTGGTTTACTTTTTTTTTTTTTTTTTTTTTTTTTTTTTAGTGATGTCTTTGTCTTATTTGGCTTAGGTTATATTGTTCTCCTAGAAACTCTTCAGGAGAATTTCTATTTTTACGACTCACTGGAAGAACTCAGAAGGAAAGAATGGTGTGCATGAACTTACTACCAAATTCATCTGAGCTTTTGTTTGGGGGAGACTTTTGATGACCACTTTGAAATCTGCATCATAACTTTTTGGATATTCTGCTTTCTCCTGATAAGTGTAAGGATGTTACAAGGTTCCCAAAATGTTTCACTTTCCTGTAAGTTCTTCAAATCAGCCCAGAGTTTTTCATAATAACCTCAGATAACCTTTTAAATTTATATGACTATTATTATAACTTCTCCCCATTCATTTCTGACTCAACTTATAAGAGGTTTCACTCTTTGTGAATCTAACTAAACATTGTCTTTTTTTTTTTCTTTCTTGGGTCACTCCCAGCAATGCTCAGGCTTTGCACTCAGGAATTACTCGTGGTGGTGCTTGAAGGATAATATGGGATGCCGGAGATTGAACCCGGGTCAGCCGCATGCAAGGCAAACTCCCTACCTGCTGTGCTATTGCTCCAGCTTCTATCTTTTTAATTCTTTGAAACAACAAATTCTTGGTTTCTTTTTTTTTGTCTTTTTGGGGAAAGGGTTTCTATATTATTGATTTCTGCTTCAAAATTTATTATTTTGCTCTTCTACTTATTTTAATCTCTCTTTCTTGATCCTTTTTTTTTAGCAATCCAAGCTGTGTAGCTAGGTTATTTACTATTTCTCGACCTGTCTCCTGAGGAAGATTTGCAGTGCTATCTACTTCCCTCTTACAACATCTTATTTCCATTCTCATTTGTTTCTAGAAATCTTTTGCTTTCTTCTTTAGCTTTTTCTTTGACTTGTTGAGTGTCCAATAATAAATTATTAGTTTCTGGGTATTTTCTCCTCATTTCTGCTGGGGATTTATTTTCACACTGAAGTTATTGTTATTTGAAATGATAATTGATATTATTTCTATTCTCTTGATTTTATGGAGATATATTTTGTGTCTCTGCATGTAGTCCCTCTTGAAGAATGTCCTGTGTACTTTATAGAGTAATATGTACATGGCTTTTGGGGATGCAAAGTTTTAAATTTGTATATCAAGACCATATCTTTAATTCCTCTTTTTGTGGCCAATATTTCTTTATTGATTAAAAAATAATGACAAATTCAAAACACTCTGCAAACTGGGAGAAAATATTTTCTTATTATATATATATCTCATATATACTGACTCACTGTCAGTACATATATATATTTTATAATATATAAAATTATAATATATATTATATATATTATTATATACTGTAAGGTCACATAATATAATGTCAAAGATCTTTAAATAATTAGCAAAATTTAAAATAACAAAAAGGACCTCATCAAATATTTGGAGAAGACTTGAATGACACTTCCTCAAAGAAAACTTAGAGACAGTCAATAGATATATTTAAATAGTGCTCTCTAACACTTATTATCAGGGAAATACAGGTTAAAACTGCAATGAACTATTCACAAGAGCAAGATTCACAGCATCATAAAGAGTAAGTCCAATAAGTACTGATAAGGTTGTGGGGGAAAAGGAACTTTTATGCACTGTTGACAGTAATCTCTGTTAAAACTCTATTGAAAGTAGTATGGAGACTTTTCACAAAATCAATACTTGAGTTGCCTTATGACCCAATGACTCCTCTTCTTGGCATAATCTCCAAGTGCCACAGAACAATATGAAAATATATTGCACTGCTATGTTCATCGCAGCAGTATTTATGATAGATAACTTTTAGAAACAAAGTACCCCAAAATACTGGATTTTAAAATGTGGATTTTAAAAGAGTGTCGTACATATACACGATGGAATACTGGTCAGCTATAACATAAAATCCTAAAACTTGCTGCTTTGAGGATAGACCTTGAGGCTGTCATACTGAGTAAAATCAATGACTGATCAAAGGAACAAATACAGAATGACTTTTCTCAAATGCAGAAAAAAAGAAATATTACAATAGAACCTGAGATTCATCCTCCAGAGCTGAGTTTGCCAAAGGAGGTGGAGGTGGGGACAAGAGAAGAGACCTGGTGGCCTTGATGAATAAAGGTCGGCACTCTGATACTGTGGTTCGAGGTATAAAAGCTGAAACGCAGCTTTTAAAAGTGGTATAAAACTTGGTGACAAAGATTATTCAGCAAAATAAACAAAAACACTTAGACTGCAAAATGTTATGTGCGTTAAAATACACCATCATTCTTAAGAGGTGTACAGATATGGTAATTGCAATGTGTTTCTTACTCTATTGCCTGGGCAGAAAATTTTGTATTTTTAATTTGAACATTTTGGATGCCCCTAAGGAAAGTTCTACAGCTATTTAAATCATCTACCTCTTGGCTGATGTCTGCCTGTCTCTCTGTCTCTATTTTTTTTTTATTTTATTCTTTAATTAGTGCATCACCATGAGGGTACAGATACAGATTTACACATTTTCGAGCTTGTTTTTCCCTCATACAATGTTCACAAACATCTCCCTACACCGGTGCCCATTCTCCACCACCAATAAACCCAGTCCCTCCCCCACAATCCCATCTCCCCCCCACCCCACTCTGCCTCTGTGGCAGGTATTCCCTATTGATCTCTCTCTCTCCAATTGGGTGTTGTGGTTTGCAATGGGGGTATTGAGTAGCCATTGTGTTCAGTCTCTAGTGTACTTTCAGCACACATCTCCCTTCCCGAGCGGGATCTCCAACCACATTTTGCTTGGTGTTCCCTTCTCTATCTTAGCTGCCTTTTTCCCCAGCAAGTGAGACCAGCTTCTAAGCCATGGAGCCAACCTACTGGTACTTATTACTACTATTCTTGGATATTAGTCTCCTATTCTGTTATTTTATATTCCACAGATGAGTGCATTCCTTCTATGTTTGTCTCTGTCTCTATTTGTTTGATTTTCTCTCTGTGTCCCTCTATGTCTCTCTGTCTCTGTCTCTCTCTCACTCTCTCACTCTCTCTCTTTCACAACAAAACAATGAAAGGTTTAATTTTTCCCACAATTACTTTAAGTCAGATATACCTCAGCCGCAATGGAGAGTTAGTGTTCTTGCTGCACTTACGTGAGTGCCACAAAATTATACTCCCAGTACTGTATGACCTCCAGAGCACAGCATCTTATCGCCTAGGCAACCTCCAGCACAGCAAGGAGTCTAGAACCAATAGCTGTTTTGAGAAATGCCATACATTTCATGAATATCCCATTCTTACCTATCTCTGTCTTTAATGTTGCATATCAAAATAAATCCATTGACTATCTTCCAAAGGAAACTTAATTCAGAAGATAATGTTTCTTATCTTTCATTAATTATTTTTTTATTTTTGGTGCTGTGCCCACAGAGTTGTAAATTATGTTTCTGCTGTGAATTGCTTTGAGTGGTGCTACAAAAGCATATCTATAGCTGAAATGAAAGTATCTCTACTATTGCTGTTTCTGAAACAAGACAGCGAGGAAGAAATTTTGAAAGAGTTGGGAAATAAAGACAAAAGTTTTAAATGCAAAAATGATTTAAAAGATTTTAGAACTATCAGGAATAACTGAAATACTACAGAAAAAGAGAAATCTGTGATCTTATCCAGCTTAAAAGAGGAAGTGAGGGGAAAGAATAGTCTTCCTCAATAATTCCCATGTATTCTAAGCTACAGAGTGAAAGTTCTCAATGAAGGACTCTATATCTAAATACTTCTCTGATGAAATTGTCCCTTGGGCAAGAAATTGACTAATTATTTGACTTTGAGTAAATACTATGCTCAGACTATTAAATATAACAAGATTAGAACTTGTCTAGTCTAAGTTTTGTCATCCTGCAGACATAGAAAGTGAATCACAGAGAAATAAAAATTACTCCCTTAATTTGGTTTGAAACTGCAAACTAAAGATACAAAGAGATTAATGAACCATTATTGTTAGTGAAAAAATGACTATTTTTTAAAAAATAACTTAATAAGCACTGTAATACCAACAGAGAAACTATTAAAAGATGTAAGATTCCACTAGGAAAACACTAGCAGTCATTTGCTTTAACCTCCACAAAACTGAAGAAATCTCGAATCTAGAGGAAGTCGAAAAGGTTGGTATTATTATAAGGTTATCAGCACAATTTTAAAATTTTTTCATAAATAAAAACTATGAGTGTTAAAACAGAAATCATGAGCCAGAAAGGTAGTCCAAAAAGTCAAAACTCTAAACTTACATTTTCTCAACTCTAGATCAATTCTGGTACCACATTTGCTACTCCCAGCACAGAGCGAGAAATAGCCCGAGTACCTAAATGCCAACCTAATAATAATAATAGTAATAATAATAATAATAATAATAATAATAATGGAAATCACAGATTCACAGCCAAAAATGGCATGGCATATTCAATGAACTATCAATCATTGAAAACTTAAGATTTATAAATTCATAAATTTATAAATAAAAATGCAATACCAAAAAAAGAACAACAAAAATATAAAATATATAAAATTTTTTTTCAATGATAGTGCTTCTCAAAAATATGCTAGAATAGCAAAAATGAAGAAAGTTCTATAGAAAATAAAATTGGGGAACTTGTTTGGCAATTAAAAATTGCTGAAAGGTTCTAAGAGAACAGTACAGTGGGAAAGATGCTTGCTTGCCTTGTATGCAGATGATTCAAGTTTGATCATTGGTACCACATATGTGCTGGCAAGCACTGCCAGGAATGATCCCTGAGCACTGAGCACTGAGCATTTCTGACTGTGTCCTACAACCAGAAATAAAATCACTACAAAATTTTCAGTAAAAGCTTGTTGGATTAATTAAAAAATAAGAATCTTCATTTATGAAAGACTAACTTCTTCAACGTATGCACTTTTAGATTTTAAACAATGAGTAGAATATGAACATTGTTGAAAATTTACTCCCACATAGCTCCCAACATGTTGCGGCTAAAATGCTATCACTTAGCTATTTTAAATTTTATTATACGTTGATGATTGTGCTAAATTAAGAAGTATAAAATGTAAAGTGAGTTTAATTTAAAGTTGCAGTAGAACTAATTCTAATAATGCAACAATCCCTTACAGCAAGTCTTTGAATCATTAGAGGATTTTTAGATAATTTCCTGTGAATGCAAACAAGATAATCATAGAAATGCATACATCAAGCCCTTTCTTCAAACAGCAGTGGTTATGCATATTCAACAGAATGCAAATATTGACTTTTCTGATAGCAAGCGGATCAGATTGAAAAGTGTCTGATGGGAAACTATAATCATTTTGTGTAGTGTGGCAATGACCTTCATGCCCCTCTGCCAAGGGTGTATTCCACTTGAATCTCTGATTCTACTAACCTTTGAACAGTTTCAACAACTTGAGAAATAAAACAGACATCTGGAAAAGGGCAGTTTCAGCCATTACGATAAAGTGCTTGCAGAAATAAGCAGGCCTCGAGTCTCTTAATGCTTCTTCAGAGATCCAAAGCAAAAAAGCGTAAGATTGCAACTGCGTTCTCAGAGAGAGAAACAAGCACGTGGAAATTTTCTGAATAAGTTGAGAAAATTATATGAAAGACCTGACAATTGCATATTGGATATTCAACGTGCTCTGTAAATCTGGCATTCAAATTAGATGGCATTACTTAATGTTTCTGAAGAAAAATATCCAAGTACCTTTTAATTTTAAAAAAAGTAACATTTGTTTGTTTGTTTGTTTGGGAACCACGCCCAGCGTTGCACAGGCTTGCTCCTGGTTCTGTATGAGATTATGGAATCTAATTTTGACATTTTTAATAATCCTTTTACTTAGAATCATATAGTAAGTAACCTTTAAAGAATGGCTTCTTGGGGACCGAGAGAGATTAGTTGAGGCTGGAGCGATAGCACAGTGGTAGGGGGTTTGCCTTGCACGCGGCAGACCCGGATTCGATTCCTCCACCCTCTTGGAGAGCCCGGCAAGCTACCGAGAGTATCCCATCCACACTGCAGAGCCTGGCAAGCTACCCTAGCATATTCAATATGCCAAAAACAGTAGCAACAAGTCTCACAATGGAGACATTACTGGTGCCCGCTAGAGCAAATTGATGAGCAACGGGATAAGAGTGACACAGTGATACAGTGAATAGATTAGTTGGGAGGGACAAATGAATAGTTACAGAAGAGAACAATTGTAGGACAGTTAAACTATTGTGCATGATGCCATACAATTGGATTAAAATTATAAAACATCATAATTCATCATATCACAGGAAGAAAATCGTTTTAAATTTAAAGACATTAAATACACAGGAATTAATTATGGGAGCTATATCCCAAGAATTTTAAGTTTAAGTTTAAGTCAATTTTAAACTCTCAAAAATGATGCAGTAAAGTCATGATTTTAAGAAGATGGTCATGATCAGAGCCAGGTGTAAGCCCTGATCATGGTCAAGTATAGCCCCCCACCAAAAAATTAAAAATTAATAACAAAAATGGTAAAAGTATAAAATGTTATATAAATATGTAAATGTATTTACATTTTATTATATAAATTATTTCCATTTATATAAATATAAATATATGTAAATGATGTAAAAGGAAGGAAGGAAGGAAGGAAGGAAGGAAGGAAGGAAGGAAGGAAGGAAGGAAGGAAGGAAGGAAGGAAGGAAGGAAGGGGGAGGGACAAAATGAGTAAGGGAGAGAGGGTGGGAACGAGAGAGAACAAAAATGCTTTAGCTGATTACCACATAGTTATGGTGGTAATCACATTCCTTCCTTCCTTCCTTCCTTCCTTCCTTCCTTCCTTCCTTCCTTCCTTCCTTCCTTCCTTCCTTCCTTCCCTCCTTCCTTCCTCCCTCCCTCCCCCCTCCCTCCCTCCCTCCCTCCCTCCCTCCCTCCCTCCCTCCTTCCTTCCTTCCTTCCTTCCTTCCTTCCTTCCTTCCTTCCTTCCTTCCTTCCTTCCTTCCTTCCTTCCTTCCTTCCTCCCATGCTCAGGGTCTGTTTCAAGCTCTGTGCTCAGGAGTCACTCCTGGTGTTGCTCAGGGGACCATTTTATGACGCCAGGGATACAAACCAGTATCAACAGGATACAAGGCAAGCATGTTAATCTCTGAACTACCTTCCCTTCCCTTGTCCCATTTTAAGTATTAGGGATCTGAACATTGGTCATGCACTGTGAAGGTGAAACCATGAATACATATGAGCACTGGAGAGAGATTAAAATGGTATCATTACTTAACAAACTTAGTTTAAGTTTCCTTCAGAGCACCTTAAATGTACTTTGTGGTAAATATATGACCAAATTATGTGTAACACACATTATGTTGGACAGTTTTGGTAGTTTTTCAGTCACTTTTTTTAATGTATAATAGAGATTTTAACTGATTTTCACTGATAATTTTAGTTATCACAGGAGAATAAAATTTGGAATTCATTAACAAAAGTTGCCTCCCCTAGAATTCAACAGTTAGGAAATAGCATAACATATTTTCAACACACACACACACACACACACACACACACACACACACACATATGAAGGGACCCGCAGAGGAAGTCAGGTGTGCGGGATCCGGGGCTGAGATCTTCAAGCCTACTTTGATTTGGTTTGGGCCTTCTCCACCCCGACCCCCCATTTTTCCAGTTGATGGGCAGTCACACCCACCAACTGCCCCCGGCACCTTGTAATTCCACCAATGGCCAACATCCAGAAACTATAAAACCAAGCTCTCGGAAAACATCTAATAGCCTTGTTCTTCGTCTTGGAGAACCTGACAAGATACCAAGAGTCTGTTGCCCCCACGGGAGAGCCTTGCCAGCTCCCCATGGCGTATTCATATCCCAAATACAGTAAAAGATATATACATACTTCTCTGAAAGCCCAGCAAGCTACAGAAAGTATCCCACTAACATGGCAGAGCCTGGCAAGCTCCCCGTGGTATATTCGATATGCCAAAAACAGTAACGATAGGTCTCATTTTCCTGACCCTGCAAGAGCCTCCAATCATTGGGAAAGACTTACAGATTATCTAAGGAGTGGTGTATTTTCCCAGAGAGTTTCTTTGGGTAACTCAAAGAGATAGCGTGTTTTCATTAAATAGCAAAGATATATATAAAGGCCAACCCTTGAAACAAACAAACCAACAGTCATTTCATAATAAGAGACAATCTGGGACATTTTGACATACTTAGGAAGATGAAGATGTGCAGAGAATAGAAATTAAAATGCCATTTACAATTTAATTGATCTGATTTAATTTCTATTATCACGTAATACAGAACTTTCATAGAAGAGTACTGATACTGATTACAAATTAGCTCATTTGCAAATGCTGACAAACAGCTTTGATCCATATGCTTAAAGCGGTATGAATTATCTTTCTTTTACATAATTAGTGATATGCATGTTCCTTACGAAAATGAAAAACCTTTGACCTTAGACTTCAAGACTGATTACTGAACATTGGGACAAAAGTGGGGGAAAATGAAGACCACAAGTGACCACAAGCGGAGACACAGGTACTGTGCTGGCTGGTCACAGGCTCTTTGGCAGTAGTGGTGGGGTGCAATAGTTGGGCACATCAACACCTTTAATTTTAACACTATTGTAACCATAGCAGGTAAATTCTAATAAAATCTTCAGAGCCCTCAGTAATACATGCCCATCTTCTTAAAATCATGACTTTACTGCACCCATTTTTGAGTTTAAAATTGACTTAAACTTAAGCATAAAATTCTTGGGATATAGCTTCAACAACTAATTCCTGTGTATTTAATGTCTTTAAATTGAAAACAATTTTCTTAAGGGACCCTCTAGGAGGTGCTCAGAGGATCTTATGGGATGCTGGGGATAGAGCCCTGGTTGGCCATGTACAAGGCGAATGCCTGGCCCACTGTGCTATTGCTCTGCACCCCTGACATTTTTTTTTTCTAATTTCAGAATGCATCTTCAGAGGCGTGGCATAAATGGGTGAAACTGAACAAAAATTTACAATGTAAAACACTAAAACTGGAATAAGGAATGAATTTGTATCCAGTAACAAAGTTTTCAAGTCTATCTCTTAAGTGAGTATGTGGGTATGTGTGGGTTTGTGAGTGTGCATGTGTGCGTGTATGTGTGTGTGTGTGTGTGTGTGAGAGAGAGAGAGAGGGGGGGGTATGTTTAAATTACAGGGTCTAAAGCATTATCAATATGAATATCCAGAGCTCTACTCCAATGAGGGCTGGAGGAGTTTCAAGCCTCTGAACTTCACATCCAACTTATCTGCATGTGCATATTGGAAACATGCAGAAATGTAATCCATTCTACACCCGCTCTATTTCCATTCTTGTGGAACTGACTGGGAGATGGGTAGGAACACATAGGTGAAGGGTTTAAGGGAAGAAATGAGCTGAAAGCTGAGAGGCTATCTCCATGAAGGTGTTTCTCTCTCTCTCTCTCTCTCTCTCTCTCTCTCTCTCTCTCTCTCTCCTCGCTTCTTTTATTGTTCTATTTCTAAATAAATGCTGCGTGCAGTCTGCAGCTTTAGGAGCTGATTGCTTTTTCAAAATCCCACCTTTTAAAACTGTGGATCATAAGTCTATATGGGGTCACAAAAATGAATGTCAGGAGTGAAAAAAAATTGTCAGCAGTAAAAGGTTTCTGAATGAGTAATGACCAAAAATTAATTCAAAATTGGCCACATAATGAATTGAGGTGTTTCTGGTAGCATGTTCCCTGGTTTCATGGCTGAGGAAAAAGAGGAGGCAAGTGGAAAATGTTTAAGAAATTGTTGGTTGAAAGAAACACCACCCTTCAACGTTTAAGACTTAAGCAGCAGTGGTGAAGGTTTAGAACTATTTAAGAAAGAATTACATTTCTATAACAACACTTCATGGAAATATTGAGAACTACTTAAAGGACAAAATCTTGTCAACTCTCGATGAATTTTCATACTTATTTTTGTTTATTTGCAAGTGGAGTAAAATCATTGGAAATGCCTCTGAGGTCATATCCCGGAGATTTCTGACTATGTTTTCCACAGTGCATTTTATGGAATCTGGTCTAGTCTGGACTGGAGCGATAGCACAGCAGGTAGGGTGTTTGCCTTGCGTGCAGCTGACCTGGGTTTGATTCCTCCATTCCTCTCGGAAAGCCCAGCAAGCTACCGAGAGTATCCCACCCGCATGGCAGAGCTTGGCAAGCTACCTGTGTCATATTCAATATGGCAAAAACAGTAACAGGTCACTCAAAAGCCTCTGCAAATTCACCTGCTCTGCTCAAGTTTACTCCAAAGTTAGGTTTTTTGTTTTTGTTGCTGTGATTTGTTTGCTTGGGGGCACCACATATGTCATGTTGCCTGTGGGGATTAGTACTGGCTCTGTGTTCAGGGTCAGTCCTGGAAGGGTTTCGGGGAACATAAGAGGTGCCAGACATTGATCCCACGGTTGGTCTTGTGCAAAGCAAGCACCATGCCCACTCCTTTCTCTCCTGCCCCTCAAATAACATATTTTTGTGTGCATTAAATTCATAATTAACAGATAAACATTTTAATCCCAAGAAAAAGAGTGTATTTATTAAAAATATCCCCTTTCAATTTGTTTAATCATTTCATGTAATTACTTGGGCAAAAAAGGTGGATGGTCTGTGATTCTGTTTCAAAATGGGGCCACATCTGGCAGTATTAATATCCTACTCCTGGCTCTTTGGACATGGGTCACTGTTAATGGCTTTGCGGGTTCACATACAGTACTGGGAATTTAACAGGGGTTGACAGCATGCAAAGCCAGAGGCTTAATCCCTGCCCTATCTGATTCTGTGACATCTTGAATTGTGATCCTTGTTCTACTTATCATTTTGGTTTGCTCATATAAAAATCTCTAAATTACAGTTTTTTTTGAGAGTTACACATTTTTTAACTGCAGCATTGCATAAGTGTTAAGATTTGTGAATTGAAAGAGGTATATAAATTTAATAAAACATATTAAATTGAAACCAAAACAGTTTTATGTCCTTGACCCAAAGTCTAAATATAAGGATATTTTATCCTTTCCCCCAAAAACTCACACTGTAGTTTGTTGAAGTTTGAAGATAAAATGAAACATATCCCAAGAAAACAGTAGCCTTTTTGAGATTATATCATGGTCCTATGGAACGTCCAGAGACCACATAATCCAAGATAGGCATTTTTATAAATAACCTAAATGTGAAAAAAGTGGGCTGGAGCGATAGCACAGCCACAGAGGTAGGGTGTTTGTCTTTCAGGTGGCCGACCCATGTTCAATTCCTCCGCCCTTCTCGGAGAGCCTGACAAGCTACCGAGAGTATCATACCCGCAGGGCAGAGCCTGGAAAGCTACCCGTGGCATATTTGATATGCCAAAAACAGTAACAATAAGTCTCACAATGAGAGACGTTACTGGTGCCCGCTCAAACAAATCGATGGGCAACGGGATGACAGTGCCAGTGACAGTAAAAAATGTATTTTACAATATGAGTTAGGCCCTGTTCATCTTAATTTTTGGGAAAAATACTTTATATCCATAAGTTAAAATAAAATATCCCCGACAGCAATGCTACAAAGCAAATGTGAAGTATGTAAAAAAATAATTACAGAAAATATATGTCACTATAGTTAAATAGAAAATATTGGAACAAATACGTAACTTTGAAATGTCCCTCCTCATTTAGACTGGAAAGACCTAAATTGCTTTGAGTATAACATTGAGAACACATGGTATTCTTATGGGAGTTTATGATGACTGAGTTACTATGTTCTACCTTAGTAGAAGGAATAAGCCCTCTTCTCTGACTGATCTTTGAGTAGGAAATAAACATAGAAATGGAATGATGGTTTCAATACTGTGCAGAATAAATCAAGGATGGAAAGGAAGTAAGACACTTGCTTTCATTATGTGCATACATATACACACACAAACACAGCATTATATGGCTAACAAAGATTTTCAACTATCATAATTTTAATGTGCTTTGGAAAATAAGATTATATAAACTTTAAAATTTCCAATCTCAGTGCTCAATAACAGGCACAGTTAAAGTCCTTAGACCTACTCAAGTATTAATAACTATAATTTATATAAAATCATTTTACTTCAAAATTGAGAGAATTATGAATCAACTAAAATGAAAATTATATGTCATAACAAAAAAATTATACATCCATGTGGATAAACTGAATGCCTTGTTGATTACATTAAAATACATCTAATCAAGGGGCCGGGGAGATAGCACAGCAGATAAAGTGTTAGCCTTGCACAAAACTGACCTGGGTTCAATTCCTAGTACCACATATGGTCCCCTAACTTCTGCCAGGAGTGATACTGAACACAGATATTGGGCACAGAGCCATGATTATATCATCAGCACTGAAGAGAATGGCCCAACCAGTACAAATACACACAGTCTAAAAAATCTGATTATAGTAATACTAATATACAGTACAAAGAAAAAATTAAAACTAAACATTAAAAACAATAATCTCAGTCTGGTAACACAAATTTATATTAATGACAAAACATTCAGTTTAAAAATTATCTCTTCATGGGGCTGGAGCAATAGCACAGCGGGTAGGGCATTTGCCTTGCATGCGGCCAACCCAGGTTCGATTCCCAGCATCCCATATGGTCCCCTGGACACCGCCAGGAGTAACCCCTGTGCATTGCCGGGTGTGACCCGAAAAAAAGCAAAAAGTTAAATAAATAAATAAATAGGCAGTCTCGGGCCTGGGCCGGAGCTCGGGCTCCGGCTGAGATTAGACCTGGGTGGCCATGCCTTTGCACAGCCGCGTGGATGCGGAACGAGCAGGAGCCAGAGCCAGCTTTATGACTTGGGGTTCCAGCGAGTGCTTGCAACCATGTATGCAGACTGTGAGCTAAGCTTCTGCTCCATGCTGCTCCAGGAAGGGAAGTGATTCAATTTCCAACTTAAATCTCCCTGGACTTAATTACTATAATACAGAAATTGTATAGTATTATAGTAAAAAGTCGGCCTCGCGACTTTTTATCTCTTCATTCTCATCAGTGGAAAACTAATTATCAAATATTTCCTTGTCAATAGAGCTGTATTCTTGGGGGATAAATTCCAACAAAAATAGTGAGTCTGTGTTGAAACTCCAACAACAATAGTGAGTTTTGTGTTGAAATATGGAATGTAATCAAGGTAAAGAGAAAAGGAAGTGAAATTATCAGTCACACGGGGGGGGTTGGGGGGTGAGGGGTGGGATGTATACTGTGTTTTTTTGGTTTTTTGTTTTGTTTTGTTTTTGTTTTCATTGGTGGTGGAATATGGGCACTGGTGAAGGGACGGGTGTTTGATCATTGTATAACTGAGACATAAGCCTGAGAACTTTGTAACTTTCCACATGGTGATTTAATAAAATAAATAAAAAAAAAATAAAGTGGTTTCTTCAGTCACAAAAAAACAAAAAAAATAAAATAAAATAAATAAATAAAAATTATCTCCTCTTGAACACTAGATCTGTTTATAAATAGCTATTTATAGTGCATGCTGCCAGCAAGATATTTGTATTTTTCAGCAAGTAGGTCATCAAAATTGTCGAATAAGAAAAGAATCCCATTCTTCCTAGAAAATTACTGCACATTATAATGCCAACAATTCTTTGGATAATACACTCTAATGTACCTGAATTATCATCATGAGAGCCAGTATGTTTTATTTTTGCCTAAAAATCTTAAGTTTAGAAATGTCAAATTTAGAAAGTCAAATGTAACCCATAAATGTAATAGCCAATATAATGATATTAAAGTATACCCCCATCATTTTTCAGTGTCCAATTAATGTGAAAACCATCAAAGTCATCTCTAATCTAGTACAAACTAAGATTCTAAGGTACAAATTCAACTCTGATTTCCCAAGTAAAACACGAGTAAGAATTTTCAAACACAAGGAATAGTATTTTTTGCGGAATTTTTTAGATATCATAAGGTCAGCCTCTGCTAAATGACGGAAGCCTGAAATGGATTCTGATTAACTGATCTGATATATTGGGTTTGAAGTTATTTTGCTTAGGGGCTACCAGGAGAACAGATGTCAAGAGGTTTGACTTCGGCAGCACCATCCAAAATCTCTTTGCTTACATTCATGCCTGGCAGGCACGAAGAAGCAATATCTTTAAGGCTGTCCATGCTTTAAAAATGAAGATTGAATTTTACTTATTTTTTGTTTTACCACCTACAATCTTAAAATACTGGAGAATGATATATTTTAATATATTTTTCTATATTTAACCTTGTGTGAAATAAATAATCATAGGTAGTACTGAAATTGGCGCAGAAAAATTAGAAATGACAATGTACACAAGTATATTTGTTCTTAACTTACTCTCCCATCTACCAAAAAAGCCCTAAAGATGGACCTGGAGTGATAGCACAGGGGTAGGGCATTTACCTTGCACGTGGCCGACCCGGGTTCGATTCCCAGCATCTCATATGGTCCCCTGGGCACTGCCAGGAGTAATTCCCGAGTGTATGAACCAGGAGTAATCCCTGTGCATCGCTGGGTGTGACCCCAAAAGAAAATAAAAACAGCCCTAAAGATAAGGAGAGTGTTCCTCTGTCTTTACTCTGGTAAGGCTGATGGCTAATTTCCCTAATAAAATATCCATGAATCCAACCATAATGTAAGGAATAGGTAGAAACTCCTGCTAGGTGTGGAGTGACCAGGACATGTCTTGCCATAGCAATAACATAGCACTGTAGCACTGTCAAATACTTCTTATTCTTAGCACGTTAGCCTTGCACTCCTGTTTACTTTAGTGTAATCTCATTAACTAAACCAAGTATCTACAAAAGAAACATATAGTTCATTGCTGGTTTGCTTCAGGCAATGTTCCATCATAGTTTCATGCGTAGCTTTACACAAATCATTAATGTAATGGCAGTCTACTACCTATACTCAGATATTTTCATGTTATGTGAAACATTTCCCGATTACATCAGAAAGCTTTTTCTCTGTAGCTCACTGGGTCATCAATGAGCTACTTAGCCATATTGGGTCATCAACTGCCATGTTATTTTTTTGATCATTTGTTTTATGTCCTACAATGCTTTTGCTTCCATAGACAATAAATTTTGAGAAATTATTAGCAAAAGACATTATTCTATTATTTTGACTTACCTATTACTCTGTGTGACAGTATAGACATATACATATTCGTAATGAATCTTTAGGATTTATTTACAATTTAACCTTTTGGAAATGTAAAAAATAAAATGATATACAATGACAGTATGTGATAGCAAACTATCACATTTACAATTTACAATTACAATTACTGTGAAAAAAATCTTTAGGATTGATTTACAATTTAACCTTTTGTAAATGCAAAAAATAAAATGATATACAATGACAGTATGTGTAGCAAACTATCACATTTACAATTACTATGAAACAAGTGCAGATCAGTCTAAATGCTTTATTATGATGACCTGTCATTTCATTTAAGTGGTGGGAGATCCATGAAATTTTATTTCAAACTGACTTTGATATTTGGACTCTTGATAATTAATTATTTTATAATTACTTAGCAGTTTTGGTACTAAGGCATGAATGCTTAAATAAATAATGCAAAAAGATAAAGTAAGAAAAAAGTAGAAAAGGAAGAAAGAAAAAAGACATTAAGGTAGGGAGTTAAGTAACAAAGAAAGAATAGCAATTACAATGGGTAATGTTACACAATGATTAAGAACTTTATAAGAATAAAATGCTTCTTCACATATTTTTATTTTTAAATTTTATTTAACAATCCCCTAACCCATAAATTCTATAGGTACAAATATTCTGCAAAGAAGAACATTTTTGAAATGTTTGAATGAAAAGATAAACATTCTGAAAACAGCTGGGTAACAAGATCTAGAGAATCTTTGAGCTGAAAAATCGTGAAAACATCTTATTTATACATTATCACTTAATAGATTCATTATAAGGTGAGTTAGTAATATATGCTCATTTCGTATTCCTTATCTTATAGAATTGTGCTTTCTCTCTTTCTTGTATATAATATATAATATCATATATAAAATACAATAATGTTTATACTATGGGCTGGAGCAATAGCACAGTGGTAGGGCGTTTGCCTTTCACTCGGCCAACCAGTGTTTGATTCCTCTGTCCCTCTCGGAGAGCCCGGCAAGCTACCTAGAGTATTGTGCCCTCACGGCAGAGCCTGGCAAGCTACCTGTGGCATATTCCATATTCCAAAAACAGTAACAGCAAGTCTCACAGTGAGAGATGTTTTTGGTGCCCACTAGAACAAATTGATAAGCAATGGGATGACAATGACAATGACAGTGACAGTGACAGTTCAATTCTCCCTCTGGGAGAAACTGGCAAGCTTCTGAGAGTTTCCTGCCCACATGGGACAGCCTTGCAAGCTTCCCATGGTGTATTCATATGCTAAATCCAGTAACAAGCTGGATCTCATTCCCCTGACCCTGAAAGAGCCTCCAGTGAGACATCCTTGGGAGGGCCAAGTCGAGAGAGACTTCTAAGATCTCAGGGAAAGGACGAATGGAGAGGTTACTGAGCCCACTTGAGAAATTGGCAATTAACGGGATTTTGTGATCGTGATCATAACACATGTTTTCTTGCTGCAGATACTTGTATCAAATTTCCAAATTTTGCATGTTTATTTACTTCAATAACATATGTCTCATGGCCCTGTAATAAATTGGTAATTTGGAGTCAGTTTATAGATTCATAAGTCCATTGAACAGAAGGAGACGAGAAGACATAAGACTTTGGGGCATGTTCATGGAATCCACAGGTTTGATGTTCACTACTAGCCTGAAGCAACTGATTTTCTAGGTGGTGATATGGACTTTAGAAGGTTTAAATATAGTGACAATATTACTGAAAAACTTTTCAGACTCCTGTAAAGATGCATCAATAGGTAGGCACTTGTCTTGCAAGCAGCTTGCAAACGTATGATCATAAAAATCTGAGCCCTGCCAGGAGTAATTCATAAGCACAGAGTCATGACCCTAAACCAAAAATAAATAAATAGAAACAAAAACAAGAATAAACTGTTTTATTCAAACAATTGCTGACCTTGCAGAAACAAAGCAGAGGATTTCAGACAGCTGTACATATTCCAAATTACTTCCCATAGAAGGGTAATAGGATTATCTTTTCTTTCCTAATAGGATAAATAGATCAGAGAATAAGGAGGTGGAAATTGAAGTGTGAAGACTCATCATTATCCCTAGATACCAACTAGTTCAATTTTTCCTTTCAATTTCCACAAGCATGTCCTGTGTAGGCCTAAGGACCTTAATTCCAGCTGGAGGCAGGCTCCTCCACAAGTAGTAATAATTCCACTAACTAGAGGTTAAAGAAGAGCTTCCTGACTCTGTCTGCTCCTCATGCCTCTTAATAACAGGAAAAGAAGGAGGTACAGTGTGACTGTGAATATTGATCTTGTTAACTAAAGGAACATTGAACTACTGCCCCACGTGTAGCTAAGAGTGTGTTTAATTCTTACTTTTACTTTTTATTAAAACACTATTATTTAGGGACCAGAAATTGAGAAAGTACAGCCTGTAAGGCACTGTTTTACACATGTTCAGAACATGTTCTAACCTTGGAAACCCATATGGTCCTCCAAGCCCATCAGAAATTATCCCTGAGCACAGAGCCAGGAATAAGCCCTGAGCACCTCTAGTTATGGCCCCCAAACATAAACGAAAACAAAACAAAACAAAAATAAATCAAATTAACTTTAATACAGGTATTTTGTTCAGTTTGTTGTGAATTTTTGTTCATTTTATTATGAATAAGCCTGCCCTCACGCAGGTACCTAACACATTTAGTTTATAATAACTTGCTTCAATAAAATTTATAGGAAGGTCAAAAAGAATTATCAGAAAACAAATCAATGAAAGTCAATGTATGTTTGGTGATTGCTATATTAAAAAGCATATTTAGAATGCAGAAGATTCTGTACAGCTTGACTTGGTGTCAGAAAACACTGTAATTAAGGTCAATGGGAAATATCAAAATGCAATACAGTTCCTTCAACTTATTTTATTTATAAATTAAGAAAAAAATATTTGTAATAAGTGACACGATTCTTCATATCATCTTAATTAGTACTCAAATTGACTTCAAAGGAAGCAACCACTGATCAGCCTAAATAAGTCATACAGAAGATCAGTGTCACTCCTATGGAATATTTTTAATAATGGACATAAATAGGATTTTAATACATTCTTTTTTTCACTTGTTTACTGTTTTTTCTATAGCTATAAAAATATCAAATATGAAAGTGGCTTTTTTAAATACATGGTCTTAATTTAATGTCTGTCCCCACCACCATGCAAACAATTTTGTACCAATTCCTTTTGCATAAACCATATTGCTGCATAGACTTTTATTTTAATTCTGAAATTAAAGGCTTAAAAAGATAATGAAAAGCTATAGCATCCTAATACAAAGGCTACAATTATGTTTGCATATAATTTATATTTGTTTTGGTTGGTTCCTAGTCTTTAATCAAACCACATTTAATTTTATTATAGATAACAGTTTTATTCATAATAAATGGAAAGAAAAAGCTTTCTCTGTTTTATTACTAAACTTAATTGATGACCTAGATCCTCTGAAACAGGGGGGAAATAAATATATTAGCATAATAAAACTCTTAGAAACAATTTCTGATATTTATTTGGAAAGTTACAAATTGTTAACCAGAAAAACAAACGCAATATTTTGAAAATTAGAAAATGAATGTACTTATGTTTGTTGAAAGAGATTTCATTTTTTGTTTGAAAACAAGCAGCAAATAAGCTAATTATTTACTTATTAAACAACAAAAACAAATTTGTTATTACTTACAATTGTTCTATATATTCAATGAAGAATATCTTCAGGCTGCTAAAGATTCAGAACTGCTACTACTTCATCCCGTTGCTCATTGATTTTCTCTAGCGGGCACCAGTAACAAGTAACATCTCCATTGTGAGACTTCAATTGTTACTGATTTTGGCATATTGAATACGCTGATGGGTAGCTCGTCAGTCTCTGCGAGGTGGGTGAGATACTCTCAGTAGCTTGCCAGGCTCTTCGAGAGGGATGAAGAAATCAAACCTGGGTCTGCCAAGTGCAAGGCGAACACCCTACCCACTGCGCTATCACTCCAGCCTGCTACTACTTATAATAAAAAAAAAATCATTCTTCCTACATTGATCTAACTGACTAATTTTTAATTGTTTTTTTCAATTTTTCCAGGTTTATATACTCATTTGAGCAGAATATTGTACTTTAGCAATTAAATACCAATGGGTTGCTATCAAGTATCACAATCTTCTATTTTTGCAGTAGATTATTTCAAATAGTACACTAACAAAAACGATGAAATTGTATCATAATTCTGGACAGGGAGGTACTGTCATTAAATTATGCTATCATTGATTTTTCAATTGAAAAAGTAGATGCATAAATTATCCATTAACATCCTATGTCAGTCTTTGGCATATTGTAATTTCTTGATGATTTTTGGGGACGGGCCTGGGCACCCTCTGCCTCTGTCCCTGTAAACAGGGCTGGGTGAGGAGGGGGCCTAGGCACCCCCTGTCTTAGTTCCTGTAAACAGAAATGAGTATGGAGAAACGTGGCATGAGGGCGAGTCATCCCCTGACAGCCAACCTTGACAGGCGGCCGAAGGGCCACCATGCTCTGGCGGCCAGCCTGGAAAGGGGGTCGAAGGGCCACCATACTCTGGCGACCTGCCTCGAGAGAAAAGTTGAAGGGCCACCATGCTCTGGCAGCTGGACTCGAGAGGAGGCTGAAGGGGGGATTGGCTCGCGTCTGCCATGGCCATGCTCAAGGCCACATCTGCTTTCCCATGTTTCTCAAGGCTGAGAGAAGGAACCGAAAAACAAGTAAGATTGGCAAAAATAAAGATGCTCTCACCACTTAATAATGTTTATGCCACTTATGTAACCTGCTGATGATTGCTAAGCTAAGACTATATAAACCTGCCTGGATTTCAATAAACTTGCTGTATGCCGTATATTGCATGCAGTCCTCCCTAGCCCACTCAACTCTCATTCCCTCTCTCCGGCCGAGGTTCAAGTTGGCCGCGCGGGCTGCAGCAGATAATTACTCAGAATTGTATTCCCAGATTGTTAGGAACTGTAGGATTTAAAGCAGTATCCACAATACATATAACTTATTGCCAGACTCACAATTAACCAAACGGATCTCACCAGTGTTTGATAACATATTAATATTGCAAATAAAATGAAAGTAATAACACAGCACTATCATTTAAAATTCTAATAATTTGCAGGAAAGAAATGAAAATATGTATGAATGTATATGTTCAAATATACATACATAGACATTTTCATACATAGATATATGTATATACATATGCATATGTGTTTTAATATTGGAATAATGTATTTTTAATAAAATAGCATTAGAAGTGGTCAGTACAGTGTATGATAAAAAATTTAGATACGATTAAGGAGAAACAATGGGATCAAATAATTTATGTAGGTTGGGGACAGAGGTCAATGCACTAGAGAGCATGCTTTTGTATGTGGGAAACCCAGGTTCTATCTCTGGCAACATCTGGTACTGTGTATTACTGGGAGTATCTGCTCCTCAAAAAAAACTCCATAATGTGTGTTGTTTGGTAAAATTTTTTGCGACATTATGAATTTTCTAATATCAGTTTTTATAATGGCTGGAATACATTTAATAATATTTAACTTATAAAAATAAAACTGTGGTAGGCTACGTATAGTATCACAGACAGAAAATTTAATTCAAATCTCTACTCTGTAATAACTGAATATTTTTACCAATACCACAAAGGGTGAGTAAGTTGTGGACTATTTATACAATGTAATACTTTAAAGCAAAATAAATGAATAACTATAATAATTACAAAGTGTGTAAATATATTAGAATGTTGAGCATCAAGTAATTATACTATGTAATTTATATATAGTCACAGGGGTAAAATTAAACTCATTTTCAGAAATAACAAATATGTTTAAATTTTGAAAATATAAGTATGGGAGTGGGTAGCATGTATCTATTTTATGCCCTGATATGTATCAAAATGTATTCTTATATTTTGTTTCTTTTCTTATGTTAAATTTAGTATGCAACTTTTATTTAAGGGGTTGGAGTGATAGTACAGTGGGTATGAAATTTGCCTTCCTTGCATGAGGCCAACCCGAGCATCCCATATGGACCCCGAGCACCGCCAGGAGTAATTTCTGAGTGTGGAGCCAGGAATAACCCCTGAGCATCATTGGGTGTGATCCCCCCAAAAATTTGTATTTAAAATATGCCATAAAAGTTGCATATACATTTTTGTAAGTATACATATAAACACTTTGCAACTTTAGCATTTACCATATCATTATACTGACCATGTATTATATAATAACTCTCAGTGCCTATCTTCATCCTGACCTCTGCAAAGCCAATACATTTAATTTAAAATAAAGCAAACCCATGTGTCCTATATAGTGATAGCAGTAGATAAATGAACCTTAGTGTTATAAATAGATTCAGACACAAAGATTCAGTATTTATTTTCCACCACTAGATATTTCTAGTAATTTTGAGAATTTAGGCTAGTTAAACATTAGTAAAAAAATATGCTATTTAATATTAGATGTTAATTAAATGAAGATTCACTAACTCAATTAAAAAATTGGGTTGAAGAGATAGTACAAGGCTAAGGCACCTGTTTGGCATGTGGCCAACCTGGGTTTGATCCCAGCATCCCATATAGTTCCCTAAATACCCTCAGGTGTCATCCCTGTACACCTAGACAGGAGTAAACGCTGAGCACTGTAGAGTGAATCCCCCCCAAAATGTAAATGAATTAAAACAAAAGTCATCATCTTAATCTATTTTAAAGCAAAATCCAGACATGGTTTTTAGCACTGTATTTTCTTGACCTGAACATAAAAGCCTCATTTGACATAATGACATAATCATTGTGATGATTGCTCACATTTTACAGGGATATATTAAATACAATTTTCATCTGTGTTCCAGAAGAGAGACATAGTTAGTCATAAGGTCCTGTGGCCTGATCTCCTTTTGCATAAGTGGCTTAAGGTCATCCTTTCTTTTTATTTATTTTTTATATTTTATATGGAGAATCTGACTGCCTAAATTCAAACTTGATTGTGACAGAACTCTTTTAGCATAGTAATTTGTATTGTAGTATTTTTAATTAAACAAGCTTAGATACTCAAGAAGCCATTAAAATGCAAGACTTTTTCACTTCTATTGATTGTATAAAGTTATGTGATTTTGTAGGCAAATTAAATTAAAGGGAAAAATGCATAAAACTGAAAGAAATTTTAAATTGACCTTTGATTGACAGAAGCTTCTAACACTGTACAAAAATGTTCAACAATGACATACATTTAAAACACTTGCTAGTCATGTGCTCTCCTTGAGGAAAGCCATTTTAGAAATGCCATTCCTTTAGCAATAATCAGAACTGACAGCCTAGTCTACCTTTTATGATAATGTGGCATGCAGTCTCTTTAATCTGACCCATTGAAATGAATGAAAAAAATATGCTTGTGACCCAGCATAATTGTTGGCAGCAGCAATTTAGCAGGCTTTAATTTGCACTTCACTGTAATATCTCCTCTTGACTATGATACAAACATTTACCAGAACCGGCTCTATTAATGGCATGCTAGGTTTTGGGAAGGGGCAAAGGACAGTTCCTGGCGTGAACCAGAACCTGACCTTATTTGTGTATAAAATGCAACAGTCCTATGACAAGGCAATGACACAAAATGAATGCAATAATTGTTTCAGCAAGAACCATCATCATGTAAAAGGCTATGATAATAGAATATGGCACCCCCAACACACTCCTTGGATTCATATTTCATAGCTCTGTGAGTTCTGATAGTTTGTTAAATTATCAAGAGACTATATAAGAGAAAGTAACCCATCTTGCAGCATAATTAATAGCATTTAAAAACATTAACGCACAGCTTTGAAACTAAAAGCGTAAAAATAAAAATAATGAAACTGTTACATGAACAAAAATAAAATTATCATTCTATGTTATATTGTACTCTGAATGCACACAGATTTCAATATATTTTTGCACTTGGTATTTTAATATATAGATTCGTTATATTATCTTTCAACTTGTAATACTTTAGGCCAGCTTTCAACAAATTACATGTAATAGTGGCAGGATATAAAGATAAAAAGCTACATCTGTCATAGGTTTTTGGTTTATAACATGTAATTCATACTTCCTTTTTCCTAACTTTTGCTATCTTTTGTTTTTAGAAATAGAACTTGCTATATTGCACTATTATTTTCTTATCTCTTAGCTTGTTCTGAATACAAATTCAAGTAGTTACTCTAACATCCCTTGATACTATGTATTTATAGAGCAATTGAGTTTTCTTTCAATTCAACACACTGAATTTTAGAGTTTAGGAGAAAAATAATTTCTTTTTTTTTTCTAATTTATTTTGCTTTTGTTTTTGTGTCACACCTAGTGGTGTGCAGGAATTAGTCCTGGCTCTGTTGAGGATCAAACTCAGGATGGCTGCATGCAAGGCAAGCACCCGATATTATCTGAACTGGCCCAATAATTTTGTTTTTATCATGGAAATATTTTTCCACTTTCTAATGCATTTGAGCTCTCTAAAATGATATATTTACCAGTGTACCATAGGTAGTGATAAATAAGATAGTAATGATACCATAATATAAACATTTTGGCGGAATAATACATAATAAATAACTTATGTATCATACATACAATTTAAAGTGCAATTTATTTGCTTTTGGATCACCCTAGCTATGCTCAATACCTACTCCAGTCTCTGGGTCCAGGGATCATTCCTAGAGGTTCTCTGGGGAGCATATTCGGTGCTGGGGATAAAACCCAGGTCTGGGGCTAGAGCAATAGCACAGCAGGTAGGGCGTTTGCCTTGCATGCGGCCAACCCGGGTTTGATTCCCAGCATCCATATGGTCCCCCAAGCACCACCAGGAGTAATTCCTGAGCTGCAGAGCTAGAAGTAACCCCTGAGCATTGCCTGGTGTGACCCAAAAAGCAAAAAAAAAAAAAAAAAACAGGTCTGCCACATGCCAGGCAAACATTCTACCCATTGTACTATTCTCCTGCTCCTTAAACAGTAGCATAGCACTGTTGTCCCATTGTTCATTGATTTGCTCGAACAGGCACCAGTAACGTCTCCATTTTGAGAATTGTTGTTACTGTTTTTGTCATATCAAATATGCCATGGGTAGCTTGCCAGGCTCTGCCGTGCGGGCAGGATACTCTCGGTAGCTTGCCAGGCTGTCTGAGTGGGACAGAGGAATCGAAATCGGGTCGGCCATGTGCAAGAAAAATGCCCTACCTTAAATAGTAATTTAATATATTTTACATATTTACAGGATGGTGCAATGGTCTCTACAATCTAACTTTAAATCATTTCTATACCCCCCCAAAGAAGCTTGACATCCATTGCCTGCCATTCTCCATCCTCACAGATTCTGTTCAGAATCACCCCATAATTCATTCTGAATGCAACCACAGATTACATATTTTTGAGTATGCATCTCTTTTCCCATAGTATGATGTGGGTAAATGTATCTACATTGCAGCATTTACTAGTATGGTATTCTATTTTTATTGCAGAATACTATTGTGTGCATTGTAACAATGCAATGCATTGTAACAAATTTGTTTCTATGTTCTTAGTTAGCAGGAACTTGGGTCATCTCAAACCCCCATCCCAATGCCCTCTAATTTCTGGATAACCTGAGTAGCCTGAGTAATGTGCTACAAACATTAATAAACAGATTTGTCTAGATCAATGTTGTTTTGTTTTTCTCTTGAGTATATACCTACTTGTATTCCTTAGCCATATGGTAACTCTGTAGTTACGCTAATTGGATTTTGAGGAATGCTATATAGCAAAATAAAACCAAAGACTTGTACAACAGTTTATAAATGCCCCCAGGAAGAAAAAGCACATCTGTTAGTATATTACTTGCATATAAAGTTACAAAAGTTTACACTATAGTGAAAACTGGGGATGACGAAGCCAAGAACATTTGGGGTTCAATGCTTGAGAAATGTTTAAACCATGTATTCAATTTGATGTGTACATATTATTTTTAATAATAAAACCATTAAATATTTCTCTTCGGGCTTCGACTGGGTTAAATACAAAAAACATGACTTGAAATTATGAAAAAAAGTTTCCCACAAATTAATTTACAAATTGTTCCAGAGTCTGATTTTCAAAAGCAAAGCTAGGACAGAGAGTATGATATACGGGCTAGCAGCAAGTAAAGATGTTTTTTAAATATATTCACCAAATCTGGAGAAACTCTTCCTGTGTTTCCAATTTTCTCTTTGTAATACGATCACTAGATTTATACTTGACATTTAACACTGTAGACTCAAACTAAATCTAAGATGTGCTGACTTTTCAAACATGTCACATATTCACTGTCATCCCGTTGCTCATCGATTTGTTCGAGCGGGCACCAGTAATGTTTCTCATCGAGAGACTTATTGTTACTGTTTTTGGCATATCCAATATGCACGGGTAGCTTGCCAGGCTCTGCCGTGTGGGCTCTATACTCTCGGTAGCTTGCCGGGCTCTCTGAGAGGGGCGGAGGAATCAAACACAGGTCGGCCGCATGAAAGGCGAACGCCCAACCACTGTCATTGCTTCAGCCCATCACATATTATTCTTATAAAAACTTTCTTAAATTCTTCTGTTTGCTCCTCTCTATAATCTTGTTCTTAATTATTTTATTTTAATTTATTTTCTCTCAATGTACACTTTTAGTAAAATATGCTATTGAATAGAGCTAACTTATTTTCTGAGAGTTTAATCTTTGGTATGCATAGGCACTCGTCTGTACTTGGGTTTGGAGCTATACTTGGCAATACTCAGCGTCCTGAGCACTCCTGGCATTGCCTGGGGTCCCATGAGGGTGGGGAGGAGTGCTGTGTGGTGCTGGGAATTAAGCCTTGGCTCCTGCATGCAAAGCATTCACTGAAGTCTATGCAGCTCTCTCCAAAGCTTTTAGTGAAATCATATAGGCAGTATTTTAAATATATAAAATTTGTATCATGTGAATATCAAATACACAATCCACAGAAGCTGAAGTCTCATAGGAATTTTCCCAAGAAACAAGCTTCTTACCCTCTTCATATTTTTATAACTTTTTATAATAATTCCTTTTTTATATTCCTTTTTTATAACATAATACTATAATACTTATAGTATTATGGATTGTATTAACAAAAAAATGTAAATTCTCAAAATTGCTTCATGAGTCAAACATAGATCCCTGCGAACACTTCCAGAGTCAATTACCTGGAGATTTTAGGAATGAGACCACTAGAGGTAGGGGAAAGAGACATGTTGGAAGAGTCTGGAATCCCCTTAACTGCAGAAGCTCTATCAGTACAGCAGGTTTCTCTCTATTTCCTAGGGAGCATGCAGGATCACTCAGGATTTTTACCTGAACTGAATTTGGGAGAAAAAACTGGCTTCTTAACTTCTTTTATTTTTTAAAAAAGAACATTTCTCTTTATCTTCATGTTTTTTTTTTTTTTCATTTCACAGGCTAAAATCATGCAAATGGCTCTATGTTAGCTACTTGTAAGCACATCTTTTTGTTTTTATTTTGTGCAAATAGTTTATGTAGGTGAATTTTAGGTTTGTAAATGGTTCAGTAAGACACATATGATTTTTCCAGCACTTCTAATCTTGACTGGTTAGAGCAACTTTTCAAGAACTTGCCAGGACCATTTTCTTTAAAGCTTTACAAAGACATGGGAGCAGAATCAATTGAATCTTGAGCAAAAATCACTGCCAGATTTTTTTTAAGTGTGAGGGCTGCTGAGGTTTAAGAAAAATAGCAGGCACATGGTTTGCACAAGGGTTGCAGAAACTAAAATAAATAAATAACTGGACTGGAGTGATAGCACAGTGAGTAGGGCATTTGCCTTACATGCGCCTGACCCGGGTTCGATTCCTCAGCCCCTCTTGGAGAGCCCGGAAAGCTACTGAGAGTATCTCACCAGAACAGCAGAGCCTGGCAAGCTACCTGTGGTATATTCGATATGCCAAAAACGGTAACAACAAGTCTCACAATGGAGACGTTATGGGTGCCCGCTCGAACAAATTGATGAACAATGGGACGACAGTGCTAAATAAATAAAATAAAAACTGTGTGTATAACATGGTATAGAACACTCAGAAGACTACCAGATTCCAGTAAAGGGCAATCCCAGGGAATCCTAGTTCTGTTTCAGGTCTGTGGTGCTTGCATACCTCAGAGTATGTGGGGAGAGAGTGATGTATAGATGCAGAGGCCAGATCAGTAAAATGTAGCTGATGCAAAAGTTCATCTGGAGAGGGTGGAGTGTGAGTGGCGCAGCAGAGAGACTGTGAGACTGTATATAAGGGTACCTGCCTTGCATACAGCCAACTAGGGTTAGATTTCAGGTATTATATATGTTCTCCTGAGCACCAACAGGATTGAACCCTGAGCACGAAAATGTGAGGGAGCTCTGAGGACAACTGGGTCTGTCCCCAAAATAAAAAAAAAATGGAAAAAAACTGCATCAAAAAAGTAAATCTTACTATGCTTACTACTACTTAGACTTAATTGCTATTTGCAGTGTACTTTTCAGACTTGTCTACAGGGAATGACTTTCAGAGTGCAAGGCAGCTGGATAGCAGACAAGCTATATCATACTAAAAAGGAGCTGCTTTTACATTATTATTATCAGGCTTAGATTTGGGTTTCAAATTTCATTTTGCATTTGGAACTGCAGACAAAACTGTGGAAGGGAGCTTAAGTTTAGAGTTAATCCGCGTAGCCCAGATTTGAGATTTGAAAGATAATAAAATAGTTGTTTTGATGATGAATTTGCATTTGGTTGGCTATCCAGGAATATGCTGTGTCTTGAGAAAATCTGTCTGATACATTTGTGGAATTGAATCTAAAAAAAGAAAGCATAGCAAAAAAAATGCTTATGACAGAAAAGCAGATGGGATGATGATAGATACAGTTCCTGCTGTGGTTGATGGCAATACCTCCTGGATGAGAAAATCCAAGTCAAGAAAAGCAAAGGTGCACGCAATTTGTTTGAAGAGTGAATGCATCTGACAGTCTCAGAGCTCACTGATACTAAAATCTTAATAATATTAAAACTCAGAACAATTTTAATTATAAGGCTGGCAAAAATAAAATAGGATTGGTAAATCTAGGAAACAACAATGCATTTGCATTGTAAAGAAAGAAAGACCAACTTTCTAAACAAGTTACCGATGGCTTTCCCTTAAGGAAAGTAAAAATAGGAGGAAAATTAAATGATGTGAATTGTTTTCTATTGTTACATGGATAATGCCAGCCAAAATATCACTCAAGATCTAAAATATTCAAGACCAGTAAAGTGACAAAGGCTTCAAACCAATCATTCCTAGCCTATTGCCTATTGGTATTTTTGGAGCAAATTCTGACCAGAAGGGCCTGCAAAGGTTTGGAATCTTCTGAAAGAAATATTATCAATTGAAAAGAAATAAAACCTTCCCTCAAGGGGAAAATTCACAAGGATTTGTAATGGAGTAGCAACTAAGCAGTGTTAATGGACCTTTTGTGGCAAGGCACTGGTTATGCTGATCCACAAGCAAAGATGGAGAGATGGAAGCCTGGTTAGCAAAGAGCGAATGGACAGAAGAGAACAGAAATTCCCTCAAAGAAATAATTTAAATGGCCAAAAGACACGTGTAAAAGTGGTCTACATCTCTAACCATCAGGGAGATGCAAATCCAAACAACAATGAGAAATTATCTCACACCACAGAGACTGGCCCACATCCAAGTGATCAAGAAGAACCAATGCTGTCAAAGATGCAGGTAGAAAGGGACTCTCATTCACTGTTGCTGAAAATATGAACTAGTCCAGCCTTTTTGGAAAATAATATAGACATTCCTCAAAAAACTAGAAATTGAGCTTCCATTTGACAGCAATTCCACTTCTGCGAACATATCCTTGAAGGTCCAAAACAGCAGAAATGCCATCTGCACTTCTTTGTTCATTGCAGCACTATTCACAATAGCCAGAATCTGGAAGCAACCTGAATGCCCTAGAACAGATGACTGGATAAAGAAACCATGGTACACCTACACAATGGAATACTACACAGCTGTTAGGAAAAATAAAGGTATGAAATGTACCTGTAAATGGATGAACTTGGAGATTATCATGCTGAGTAAAATGGGTGAGAAGGAGAGGGACAAATATAGAATGGCGATTCATTTGTGGAATGCATTAAAAAAAATTGTATGAATCCAATATCCAAGGCAGGAAAAATAGGCCAGGAGGTCTGGTCAATGGCTGGAAATTACCAAAAGAAGGGTGTGGGAGGTAGAGGGGTGTTAAGATAGAGGGGGGGGTCCATTATGGCAATATTAGTTGGAAATGATCACTCTGGACAAGAACTGAGTGTTGAAAGCAGGTAAAGGGATATACGTGATAACCTTTCAGCATTTGTATTGTAACCCATATTGTCTAAGAGAGAAGATATGAGAGAGAGAGAGAGAGAGAGAGAGAGAGAGAGAGAGGTGCTGTCATCATAAATGGAGTCCGGGATGGGCGTGGTTCGTAAGGGTGGGGGGAAAGTGAAGATATTGATGATGGGAAACTACTCTGGCGGAGAGATGCATGTTGAAACATTGTATGACTGAAACTCAATCATGAGCAGCTTTGTAATGCTCAATAACATGGTGATTCAATACAATAAAAAATAATATTAAAAAAAGCAAATAGTCATTGCAACATTAGTGAGCCAGAAGCAGGTCAAGGAAAAGGTATAGGATTCTATTTAATTCTTCATTAGAAAGTCTTCTATCTTCTGCTATCTAATGCTATTTAAGAAGACTTAGCCATTCCTTCAAGGAAGCCAGATCACAATTCTGCCTCCCTCAATGCAGTTTGTGGATTCTTCATGCTTTATTGATATTCTTGCTCCCCAAACATGCCAAACCACACACTGTTCACTGAAATCACAGGTAGTTCGGCCTGCACATATTAATATATAAAGTGTGAAGCACAGAATGACTGTGTAAAGACTATTGACCAAAATCATGGGGGTGAGAGCCAATGGATGTACTCAGATCATGTCTTCATCTCCATACTTTTCCCCAGGATGGACTTTTTACAGACCAATCAGTTTCACTAGAGATGACCTGAGACATAACTAGCTTGTCATGTAGTAGCATAGGCCCCTTGGCAGAGCACTACAGCTCCAACACGCTCATCCTCTCTACCTTATTTTCCACTCCTCAATCACTGGCTTTACACCTATAAGAAAAAAAATAGCACATAGGTCTACTCAAAGGCTTCAGTTAAAAAAATAAGCTAAAATAAGCTAAAACTAACAAATAAAGGGGCTTAACAATTTGGATGAGAGATAAATTACAGGAATAAGGACTCGGATAAGGGAAATATGTGGATAAACATGTATGCAGCATATTTTCATATGCTTTCAAATATTTTCAAACTTTGGGGGAAGGTCGTCATATCCCAAAAGTCATTTTCTGAGAAAGAAGATTGTGCTTTTAAGAGATGACTGTTTTCTCCAGACACTGTAACTCCTATGCCACTACTAGCTTCTTCATGAGCGTTCCTTTTGAAATGAATTTACCTGCAAGATTCATGGACATGGAAAATAGTTTTCCTTAGAGTGATTTACATCTGCACAGAGTGTTGGATTTCTGTTATAGTCTGTGCTAAACCTAAATTTTAGGGTTTGGAACATCATGTTGAGTAAAAGAGCTTTGTACGCAATTTAGAAATGTGTTTCTTTTTGAACACTATCTGGATAAGAATACAGACTGAATTAATCTTAGGACTCTGTAAAAGAGAAGCACATAAGAGATTTAATTGAGATTCCAAGTTTGTGAGAGAGTCATACAGGCCCCATGGAAAACAGATGCCTAGGTTGCAGATGTTGAAAAAACCTGCATTATAATCAAGTGCTGACATTCCCTGTGGCTCATGCTGAGTGAGATAAAAAATGGGAAAAATTCTATTTTCTCTGGATTTCAAGGGGCTACATAATTGATATTTTGAGCTTTAATTCCTTTGGACTTTAGTGTCCTGAGATTTTAACTTACATAAAGATTTAGTCATCTGATTAAATTTCTTTAATGGCTTCCCCAGGCTTCAAACAAGAATGAGATTTATAATTGTATTTTAGAAACCTCTATGTTCTTGGCAATATTTTTAGTCTCTTTATAATGACATATAATCTGAATATGTGTGCTTGAATGAAATATGGTTCACAACATGGCTGGGAATAATACGGGAAGTGAAAACAATTGTAATAAATTTCCCATTTTAAGACTTTTCTTAGACTTAAAGCTATCCTCTCTTTCATTTCAACATCCGTGGCAGACAATAACTGCCATGTCAATACATCAGTAGCTCCGTCATATTGGGCTTGTGACTTCATGAAATTCTTTACCCCGGCTGGAAATTCCAAAGGTATTGCTTATACCACAAAATGAACAATATGGGCTTAAACACAAATTGAACAACACGGGCTTAGCTGTTGCTCATCTTTCTAGAAGGAGTCAAGTGAGTCTGTTTCTGTTCTCTAGTAAATTTCATTCTCATGGGTTTTTGCAAGCGTACATGTGGCAAGCTGTGCAGTTTCCTCCTGCTGTGACTGAGATCATAGGTCCTGCGGTGCATAGACCAATGACAGATGGCTGTATGTGGTCATCATGTAGCTTGCTGCCAGCATTTTCTTTTAGCTGAATGATAACACAATAGACCAACTATTTGAAATCTTGCTACCTGACCTTGCTCGCATCAATCCCCTCCCCAGAAACCTAAACTAAGTGTGGTGGAAAGCTCATAGTCCTAAACTAAAATGGCTGACAACGTGAGGAATTATCTCTGAGCAAAGTAACTCCTGACATTTCTGAGTTAGGCCACAAAAAGTGGAAGACATATTCATTTTATGAAAGATACTGTGGCTCAGTATCATTTGCCATGCCAGTTGACTGTTTGCTTGGTTGGTTGATTTTGGTTTGGGGCCCATGTGCTGCTCAAGATTTACTCAACAAAGTAAGCAGCCAGTGAGAGTTATACATCAAGTAAGCCAAGCATATACAAATGAATCACAACATTTAAAAGGTATGGGGCTGTATAATGCTTTGGGGAGTATTGCCATTTTGACAACATTGATTCTCCCTATCCACGAGCAGGGTATATGTTTCCATTTCCTCATGTCCTCTTTGATTTCATGGAGTAGCGTTTTGTAGTTTTCTTTGTAGAGGTCTTTTACTTCCTTGGTTAAGCTGATTCCGAGGTACTTGATTTTCTGGGGCACGATTGTGAATGGGATTGCTTTTTTTATGTCCCTTTTCTCTGCCTCATTGTTTGCATATATGAAGGCCATGGATTTTTGGGTATTGATTTTGTAGCCTGCAACTTTACTGTATAAGTCTATTGTTTCTAAGAGTTTCTTAGTAGAGGTTTTAGGCTTTTCTAGATATAGTATCATATCGTCTGCAAATAGTGAGAGTTTGATTTCTTCCTTTCCTATCTGGATGCCCTTAATCTCTTTTTCTTGTCTAATAGCTATCACAAGTACTTCCAGTACTATATTGAAGAGGAGTGGTGAGAGTGGGCATCCTTGTCTTGTGCCTGATCTCAGAGGAAAGGCCCTTAGTTTTTCCCCGTTGAGGATAATACTTGCCGTAGGCTTGTGATAGATGGCTTCAATGCGATCCCTATAAGTATACCCATGACATTCTTCAAAGAAATGGATCAAGCAATCCTAAAATTCATATGGAACAACAGACGTCCAAGGATAGCTAAAACAATTCTTGGGAAAAAGACGATGGGAGGTATCACCCTCCCCAACCTCAATCTTTACTACAAAGCAGTAACAATTAAAACAGCATGGTACTGGAACAAAGGCAGAGCCGTAGACCAATGGAACAGGGTGGAATACCCTTACACACAACCCCAAATGTATGATCATCTAATCTTTGATAAGGGAGCAAGAGATGTGAAGTGGAGCAAGGAAAGCCTCTTTAACAAATGGTGCTGGCACAACTGGACAACCACATGCAAAAAAATAGGCGTAGACCTTGACCTGACACCATGCACAAAAGTCAGATCAAAATGGATTAAAGACCTCAACATTCGACCACAAACCATAAGGTACATTGAAGACAAGGTCAGCAAAACCCTCCACGATATTGAAGATAAAGGTATCTTCAAAGGTGACACAGAACTAAGCAATCTAGTAAAAACAGAGATCAACAAATGGGACTACATTAAACTAAAAAGCTTTTGCACCGCAAAAGATACAGTGACCAGAACCCAAAGACTATCTACAGAATGGGAAAGGATATTTACACAATACCCATCAGATAAGGGGTTGATATCAATGGTATATAAAGCACTGGTTGAACTCTACAAGAAGAAAACATCCAACCCCATCAAAAAATGGGGCGAAGAAATGAACAGAAACTTTACCAAAGAAGAAATACGAATGGCCAAAAGGCACATGAAAAAGTGCTCTACATCACTAATCATCAGAGAGATGCAGATCAAAACAACCACAAGATACCACCTCACACCACAGAGACTAGCGCACATCCAAAAGAACAAAAGCAACCGCTGTTGGAGAGGATGTGGGGAGAAAGGGACCCTTCTACACTGCTGGTGGGAATGCCGACTGGTTCAGCCCTTCTGGAAAACAATATGGACGATTCTCAAAAAATTAGAAATTGAGCTCCCATTTGACCCAGCAATACCACTGCTGGGAATATATCCCAGAGAGGCAAAAAAGTATAATCGAAATGGCATCTGCACATGTATGTTCATCGCAGCACTGTTTACAATAGCCAGAATCTGGAAAAAACCCGAATGCCCTAGAACGGATGACTGGTTGTGGAAACTTTGGTACATCTATACAATGGAATACTATGCAGCTGTTAGAAAAAAGGAGGTCACAAATTTTTTATTTAAGTGGATCGGCATGAAAAGTTTCATGCTAAGTGAAATGAGTCAGAAAGAGAGAGACAGACATAGAAAGATTGCACTCATCTATGACATATAGAATAACAGAGTGGGAGACTAACACCCAAGAATTGTAGAAACAACTACCAGGAGGTTGACTCCATGGCTAGGAGGCTGGCCTCACATTCTGGGGAAAGGGCAACTCAGAGAAGGGATCACCAACTATAATGTAGTTGAAGGCCATGTGGGAGAAGGGAGTTGCAGGCTGAATGAGGGCTAGAGACTGAGCACAGTGGCCACTCAACACCTTTATTGTAAACCACAATAGCTAATTAGAGGGAGATAACAGAAGGGAATGCCCTGCCACAGTGACAGGGTGGGGTGGGGGGGAGATGGGATTGGGGAGGATGGGAGGGATGCTGAGTTTACTGGTGGTGGAATATGGGCACTGGTGAAGGGATGGGTTCCCGAACTTTGTATGGGGGAAGCATAAGCACAGATGTGTATAAATCCCTAACTGTACCCTCATGGTGATTCATTAATTAAAAATAAATAAATTTATTTAAAAAAAAAAGGTATGGGGCTAAAGCAATAGCACAGCGGGTAGGGCATTTGACTTGCATGCGGCTGACCCAGGTTCGACTTCCAGCATCCCATATGGTCCCTGAGCACCACCAGGAGTAATTCCTGAATGCAGAGCTTTGAGAAACCCTTGTGCATCACTGGGTGTGACCCCCCCAAAAAAAAGAAAAGAAAAAGAAAAAAATTAAAAGGTAAAAACAGTAAAATAGATTAGAGTAACTAGAACAACTTAAATAATATATACAAAAATGCAAATAAGACTTCAAAACTATAAAATAGAGATAAGGAACCAAGCTTGTGTTTGGGCTATATTTATTCATTTATTTTTTGTTTATCTTTTTTATTTTTTCATTTATTTATTTTTTTACTGAATCACCATGTGGAAAGTTACAAAACTTTCAGGTTTAAGTCTCAGTTATACAATACTCGAACACCCATCCCTTCACCAGTGCACATATTCCACCACCAAGAATCATAGTATACCCCTCACTCCCCCAACCCCCACCCCCCTGTGTAGCTGATAAATTTCATTTTACTTTCACTTTATTTTGATTACATTCAATATTTCAACAAAAAGATTAAATTTAAATAGCTATCAATACAGAAAGTCATACCTAGATCTCATTAATCACATATGATAAAGCATAAAAAAATATATGAAGAGGGACTGAAGTGATAGCACAGTGGGTAGGGCGTTTGCCTTGCACGCGGCAGACCCGGGTTCAAATCCCAGCAACCCATATAGTCCCCTGAGCACCACCAGGGGTGATTCCTGAGTGCATGAGCCAGGAGTGACCCCTGTGCATCAACGGGTTTGACCCAAAAAGCTAAAAAAAAATTATATGAAGAAATACAGCAAATAAGTCAACAAAACAGAACAAAACAATCCCACATATGTCAAAACCATCCTACATATGTTGATTATTTGAGAATTAGGAAGTATGAGGAGAAAAGACAAAACTAAACTGGTAAAGAGATCAAGTGGTATTGAATGTCCCCTGGATTTTTGGTGTGATATAATGTAACATACTCAAATTTTAAACACATACCCGTACACTTGAAATTAAAAGATAAGGAAAAAGCAATAGAAAATAGACAAACAAAACAACACAAACAATGCTGGATTAAAAACAAAATGGTAATTAACAGAAGGATAAGAATATTCGAAGAAGAAATAGGTTGCAGCCAATCAGTAGTGTGGTGGAAGGTTGAATCAAACTTGATGAAGATCATAACATAATATACATAGTTAAAGACTGGAAAGATAATGCAATGGGTTGGAACATGTGCTTTCCACACAGCTCACCAAGGCCTGATCCTGGAACCCCATATGGTCTCCTAAGCACTACCAGGAGTATTTCCTGAGTGCATAGTCAGGAGTAAGCCCTACGTACAGGCAGGTGTGGCCCAAACACAAACAAAAATTTTAACATTATATTATTAAATTATAATGATGCTATACACCTGAAACCTACATATTTGATAAATCATTCTTTACTATTATTTCAATACAAATATTAAGCCACAGGGTGGTGATTTAAAGAGAGTATAGTAGGCATGGTGCTTGCCTTTCACTGAACAGACCTGGGTTCGATTACCGGAAACACATATGGACCCCGAGCCCAGCCAGAAGTGATCTCTAAGCACAGAGCCAGGATAAGCAAGCCCCGGACACAACCAGGAATGAGCCAAACACACACACACACACACACACACACACACACACAGAGCAAGAGATGTAGCTCAATGGTTTGCATTACTGTTTTGGATATAGGAGGTCTGGATTTGACTCCCATCCCTACATACAGGGTCATCCTCCACCACTGAAGAACCTCGGTGCTAGGAGTATCTCCTGAGAACTTCTATATTTGGCCCCAAGTCCCCCCCAAATCAGCCCACAGTAAAAATTAAATAAGATTATGCAAGATATATATTAACTGAACTACACAGATTGTACACTGTTAGGGTATTGTTCTCCTTAATTTAATTTCTAAGGGTTCTATCGCTTACTTCAATTGTAACTAATTTGTGATTGCAATTAGACGTGTTTTACTTGTAAATAATTGTTTTCTCTTTTTGTCATATTAGGTTAGATGAATTCTTGAATAATCAACATTCCTCTCGATGTTTAGTACACTGTGGAACAAAAATATTTTGTAGATCATTTTCCCTGCACCACTGCTCTTACTAAAACCTAGTCATCAAAATTTTTGTACATTTACAAAACAGATTTCTATTTTCTGTCCAGTAGTTTCATATTTCTTTAAAGAAAAGAAAGAACAGTGCTATCTGCTAACTCAGTGATCAGCCTTAAATTTCAGATAACTTACAAAATAGCATTCTAAATAAGCTTAAACACAGCTTTCTTTTAATAAGGTTTCTTCTTAACATTTTATAACAAGGGTGCTAATATTTTCCTCTCATGTCAGATAAATCTGTAGTCTTCACTACCTTCACCAATCTAAACTAAATAATATTGTTAACAAAACACAAAAAAATATTATGTTACAATATAAATTGTTCAACTATTGTTTATTTCTTGGCTACAATAATTGTTGGGGTCTCAGCAGCTAGCCTGAGACTTTGACCAAATTCCCTGCCCTGAAGCAAGAGCCAGCCCTGTTTACAAAGACCCAGGGGCTCACTCCTGCACTCCCCACACCTAGGTGCTCTGATTGAGGGTGAGGGGCAGGACTGTGACCACCTACTCATACTGATAAGGAGGCCCAAGCAGGATAAGCAAATCATTAGCTGATGTCTGTATAAGCCCTAAGGGATGAACGTGCCATAGGAGCCTTTCGTGAGAATCCCACACTGAAAATGTGTATAAAGACCTCCGTGTAAGCGCCGATGAAGGGAGAACTGCTTGCACACCAGACTCCCCCAGTCTGCAGTGCTCTTTCTGTTCTTTCTCTGTTTCTTTCTTGACCAAGGCAGCATCAGGAATGCCAAGGTGAGCAGAGAGACAGGGCAGAAGCTTCTCCCCTATCCACACTCTCCCCTTTAGGGAGTAAGTGCGGGGACTTCAGGGGTTCATACTCCAGTTAGCCAGGGTCGACTGGCCAGGACCCCGACAAATAATTATTTCATTATATCTATGCACTTTGATCCTAATCAAGGACAAACAGCTTTCTATTGTATGCTGATACAACTCAAATTATTTGAACCATGAATATGATTCTCAATCAGTCATGAAGAGAGACTTTTCTGCAGTAAAACTTTCATCTTTTTATGACAAGTACCTAGTTTTACTCATATGAGGAAATGGAAGTTTAATAATACACAATAAACACTAAAGAATCCCATAAGTCCATTAATATAAATGTATATGTTAATTATTAAAAATTTAGCTAATCATACCATTTTGCTATCTAAAAATTGATGCTTAAAATCTGTGTTTTCAATCCACAATTTTTGAGAGTAAATGATTTATTATGCTTGATAAAACATACAAAAAAGTTAATGAGATACTCACAAAACTCAACCACACACAAACAAAAAAAAATGACCCCATCTACAAATGAACACTTTCCCAAATACAAATGCCAAACAAGCATGTTAAAAATCACTTTTCTCACTATGATTAGTGCCATACAAGTCAAAACTACAATGAGATATTATGTCACATTTGTGTAATGGCATATATTAAAAAATCTGAAAACACTGGTATTGGCCTGGTTGTGGTAAAAAAAAAAAAAAAAAAAGAACACTTGCCCACTGTTGGTGGGATGTCATAGGCTTCAACCTTTATGGAAAGCAGTAGGAATATCTATTTAAGAACAGGACTAGAATTACCATATGACCCATTGATAGTACTTCTTGATATTTATCTAGCAAAAACAAAAAAAAAGTAATTCCAAAGAATATATTCACGCCTATGTTCATTGCTGCATTAATACGTTAGAAAAAATATGGTAGTGAGTGTTGAACTATTAATGGATACATCAGAAGTTTTGGTACACATAAACAATAGAATACTATGCAGCTCTGAGAAAGATTAAAATCATTCACTGTGAGCAAAATGGGTGGAAATAGAGGATATCATGCTGAGTGAAATGAGAAGGAAAAAGAAAGATACAGAATGATCTTTCTCATATTTGGAACATAAAGACATCCAGTAAGGGAGCAACAAATTCCAAAGACAACATAATAAGGGGAATAATTAATTTGGGGTTTCAGAGGGAAGGACATTGGGGTTCTCAGCGAAAATAAGTTGTTATGCTGGTGATGGGTGTTGTGTTTGAATTATATTCATGGGAAACCATTATTAACAGTATCTTAACTACAGAATCTCAATTAGTAAATGTGATATTTCAAAGATATAAATAGATAGCAATAAGCTAAACCACTTTAGTTCTATATTGTACATAAAAAGATGAATGAGAAGGGAATGTGCTACTGTTTAAACAGAAGACTGATAAATATTAATTTTAAGTAAAATACCATATTGTCACTTAAAATAATTTAAATTATTGTAGATTGAATTAAACCTTTGCATGAAAATATAACTGAAAGTATTAAACTTAATGTCTTATAGTTCACTAAAACTTGTTGACTAATATATTTGAATATATTTTGTGAAGATGCACCTATCAGAATGTTAAAAATTGGGGAAAAAATTGACATATCTGATTTGAGACAAAACAAACTTGTTGTCTGATGTTGTGTATGGCTACGTTATAAGGTGTTTATGTTATAATATGTAGTAGCTTTAATAAGGAGGAGAGTAATTTAATTTTATTTCTCTCTCTACACACATATATATGTGTATATATATACATATATGTACATATATATATATATATATATACATATTTAGAGTCTCCTGCCCCCACGCTTGGCTGTCTTCACCTGGGCCCCTCAGAGGGTCAGGTTGAGTTTTCCTCCACACCCCAAGCAGAGCCCCCGTAGCCAAAGACCTCCTGAACCCGGCCACAGCCAAGCTCAAGGCCCCTCTCCAGAAGTTCGGATGAGCCTTAGGCATGAAGGAACCGGCAGAGGGACCCAGGTGTGTAGGACCCGGGGCTGAGATCTCCAGGCCTGCTCAGATCAGGACTTGTCCTCTTCTGCCCAGATTCCCCATTTTCCAGTAGATAGGCAGTCACACCCATAAGCTGCTCTGGGAACCATGTAATCCTATCAACGGTCAATATCCAGGGACTATAAAATCAAGCTTCACGGCCAAACAACATCTTATAGCCTAGTTCTCCCTCTAGAAGAACCTGGCAAGCTACGGAGAGTTTCCTGCCCGCATGGAAGAGCCTGGCAAACTCCCCATGGCATATCCATATGCCAAAACCAGTAACAATGATGGGTCTCATTCCTCTGATCCTGAAAGAGCCTCCAGTGCGGCACTGTTGGGAAGGACAAGTAACGAGAGGCTTCTAAAATCTCAGGGCTAGGATGAATGGAGACGTTACTGAGACCACTTGAGAAATTCAACGATCAACGGGATGATGATGATGATGATATGATGATATATATATATATATGTACACACACATATATATATATTTATGTGTCTTAAAAATATTGTTCGGGCTGGAGCGATAGCACAACGATTGTGCATTCGCCTTTCATGCGGCCAACCAGAGTTCTCTGCTCCTCTCGGAGAGCCTAGCAAGCTACCGAGAGTGTTGAGCCCAAGCGGCAGAGCCTGGCAAGCTACCCGTGCATATTGGATATGCCAAAAACAGTAACAATAAGTCTCTAAATGAGATATGTTACTGGTGCCCGCTCAAACAAATTGATGGGCAATGGGATGACAGTGAAAAATATTGTTTAAGGACCAGAGAAATAGCTCAATAGGATGAGCAGATAATTTACATATATGAGGCCCAAACTGTATCCTAAGTATAACATACTCTCCAAAATCTGCTGGGAATGACCTGCAGGCTCAGAGTCAAGAGTAGTTCCTGAGTAATATTCGGTGTGGTCACCAAGTGTATGTATATGTTTATGTGTGTCTTGGGTATTTGAAAAGTTAAAGAATTCTCATAAATTATAAATATTTAATATGCACAAATTTGTACATATCCATAAAAAGCAATTTTATATATGTATTTAAATCATTGAGTACCTATTAAATTTCAAACAATATGCTAAATATTGTCATTTATGATCATATTCATTCCCTTATTCATTTCACATAAGAAAAATATTTAATTTATACTCTAGAAATTATACAATTAATTATATAAATCATATTTCTAAATTTGAATGAATTACAAAGCACATACAATTCTTGGTTACCCAGATTATAGAATACAACTTCAGTTGATAAATTCATGTTTTGAATAAAATGGGCTACTTAGGTTCGTTTTTGTTTTTGTTTTTGCTTTTTATGGGTCACACCAGGCGTTGCACAGTTGGTACTCCTGGCTCTGCACTCAGGAATTACTCCTGGCGGTGCTCAGGGGACCATATGGGATGCTGAGAATCGAACCCGGGTCGGCCGCATGCAAGGCAAACGCCCTACCCACTGTGCTATAGCTCCAGCCCCCATACTTAAGTTCTTGAACAAATTGGATTCATTCAACACTGTTCAACAAAGTGGAGTTAGTTAAAATTAGAACAGAGAGTTCATTGATCCCAGTTTTGTGAATGATGATAATTTGAAAAATATAACCTCCTTCCCACAGTTGTCTTCCTGATCCCATCAAAGATGCCTCAAAATATAGTGACTTAACTATTGTCTATATGTCATTTTATATGCCAAATAATCCATAAAAATAATAGTACTAATCCAATCATTAATGAGTATAAAATATTTGCTGAAATTCTTCCCAACATTTATATCTGTAATATTAATACTCATAATGCCACAAATATTTTAATGTCATTGGTTGTCATTCATTGAAAGAAAAGGAAATGAGTCTCAAATTAAGGAGGTGACTTTTCAAACTAATAGCAACATTGGGATTCAATCCAGAAGGCATGATTTTGTATTACATAAAATTATAACTTTATTCTTTTTAAATCGAAAAAGCAAAAGATGCTATGTTCCATTAATAAAGTACATTTTAGATAAAATATTATTTTTAGCACATATACATCATATATATTTTGCTAATTGAACCAAAACAAAAACATTTATCTTTTTTCATAAATCAAGTTTGCCTTTAATACTGCTCAGAAAAAGTAATTTAATATTTTAATTTTGTTTTGCTTCATAATTGATATTGAAGCAATAAGAGTAATATTTCACAAATTTATGTTGAAGTAAATAAGATTAAATGTTCACTTATTTAAATCAGAGAACAATTAAATTATTTATGGCAAGATTTTATCCGTTTAATAGCACAGCAGGTAGGGCTTTTGCCTTCCCCGTCCTTCTCAGAGCCCAGCAAGCTTTTGAGAGTATCCTGTCTGCACAGCAGAGCCTGGCAAACTACCTGTGGCATATTCGATATGCCAAAAACAGTAACAAGTCTCACAATGGAGAGGTTACTGATGCCTGTTCGAGCAAATTGATAACAATTGGAGCTACAGTGCTACAAAGCAAGGTTTAAATATTTTCCCATTAATTTGTTCTTGTATTTAAATTTTTATTGGCTATGAAACATGACTTTTTATTTGAAAAACAAGCCTAATTAAATAGCTAATTTATTCAATTTTTGAGAAGGCAAGATTTTTAGATTATATTGGATATGATATTATTTCAAAAGAAAATTCCCCCCCAATACCCCAGTTTCGCTTATTGATTAAGACAAATGCATTGTGCATGGATAAAAAGAAAACTTTGTATAGAGAGAGTATGGAGGAAATTGTCTGCCATGAAGGCAGGGGGATGGTTGGAAAGGGAGGTATACTGGGGAAATTGGTGGTGGAGAATATGCACTGGTGGAAGGATGGGTGTTTGATCATTGTGTGATTGAAACTCAAACAGGAATGTTTTGTAACTGTATCTCATGGTGATTCAATTAAAAAAAAGAAAAGAAAACTACATGTTTATATTTAAAATTTTTTAATTTAGATCTTTGTAGGGCTGGAGCAATAGCACAGCAGTAGGATGTTCACCTTTCACGCGGTGGACACGTGTTTGATTCCTCCGCCCCTCTTGGAAAGCATGGCAAGCTACCAAGAGTATCGAGCCCTCAAGGCAGAGCCTGGCAAGCTACCCGTGTGTATTGGATATGCCAAAAACAGTAACAATAAGTCTCTCGATGAGACACGTTACTGGTGCCCCCTCGAACAAATCGATGAGCAATGGGATGACAGTGACCAGATCTTCGCAGAGGAAAGAGCTATTGAAATCTATTCTGCTACTTCTGCTTCTTCATGATGCTAACTTCCATTAATATATGAATTGAAAAAACAAGCATAGAACTTCAAAGAGACTTTGGAATTTATTAGTTATACAAAACTGATTTCTTGCAATTATTTTTCATCTGATATTTTTTCACTTTTAAAACAACCACATTAACATTATGAAATGTGAAAATACTGTCTCTTCTAATACTTTGATATAGCAACTGAAAGATTGGGATAAATGGGTTCAACTGTATCCCAGGCATAGTACAAAATTGAATTTTTTGATCTATGATAATGGTAATGAGGTGATAATCATAGATGTTTATTGAATAGATATTTTTACTTACTAATCTAAATATTTTGAGGGGCTGATATCCAGGGGTATCTTGTGCAATTCTACATGCTCCAGGAGAAAGCAGTCTGTTTCTTATTCCAGATTTTATTTTTAGAAGTTATGAATCTTGACTACCTTTGAGCACCTACCAAGTGCATCTCCCTCTGGAGAAATGGAAAAGTCAGTTTACTGTCAAATAGGGACAAAATTCTCCTCAGGACAAATACCAGGTATGCTTCACTCTGTGATAAGGTATTTGGATTTCCGAGTCAGTGGGTACAGGGAGTGGATTTTCCTCTTTTATAACATAACTGTTGCAGGCATCAAAAATCATATGGTCTTATTCTTATCACCCTGTGCAAATAAACACAAATTCTAGTCACTAAAGCTGTAACTGAACCTGCATTTTCCTCTGACACTTCTCTGACATGGGAGCTTCATGATTTCTTTACGTTTATCCCCAAATTTGTTCCTCACTTCTTAGTTTGTGAAGATAAATTCTCAGACTGTGCAAACTGTTTTTTTTTTTAATGCTGATGTTTACTAACTGGAGAAATTAGCAAAGCTAACTTATAAGGAAAAACTGAAATTACCCATAATTTATGGGCGAAGACTTTAGTCTTACTAGTGGTCACAAGAAAATCAGCAGGAGTTCCAAGATTGACATTCCTTTTGGTTCTTGAATGCAAACTTTACTCTGGAGCTCAAAGCAAACCACCATGTAAAACTCACTTCATGGTCATTGTTCAATCTTTAAGACACTAAAATTTAAGATATTCAGAGTTTGTACAAAAAAAAAAAACATGCAGATTGTCAAACTGGAAAACTATTTAGCTTTCCCAACCATTAATTGACTAGTGGTTCTATACCTATTAGCCAGCATTAGTCTTCATCCAGCCCAGGCAATCTATGAACTATTTTAGCATTATATCTAAGTACATATTTGATAGCAATATTTTCCCTAACATACTCTGTTGAATGTATTTTCTATGATCCAATTGCTTAAATTCTCACCCACATGATATGAATACTAAAATGTTTGCAATATTGCTAATGCTCTCATGACAAAGAATGCTTTCCCTCATTTCCTACGTTCCTGATCCTCTCCATACTACTAGAAAATAATTTATTTCCTAGAAGAGAAAAAAGACTTATCTTCTCTAAATACTCGTTTTTAACTTCCTCCTCCCCTTTACCTAATCTCTATCATTGCCAAGAATTCACATTTTTTGATAACTACTTTTATGTGTCCTAGTTCCCAGCCCCACAGACCTTGCCACTGTGAGCCAGAAAATATCTTTAATTATTTCCTGGTGTGTTTCCAATAATTAAATTAGCAATTGCCCATTAAATTAAACTTTATTATCAGATGAAGCTGAGTATATTATGTCTTCTTTTTGATTTATTCAGGTATAACCACATCATTTTTCTTATAAAGAGCAACACTTTTTAATATAATAAAAAGTAGTTCATTTGTAATCAGTTAAGTTTGGCTTCTTTTTTTTTTCAATTTCTTATAATGTTTTCTTATTCCAACATAAACAACTAAAGTATCAATTTAGTGTGATAAGGGAATAATACTCTAGTTTTCCTCAAATAAAATCCTCTTTAAAATTTTATGTTCAGGGCCAGAGAGATTATAGTCAGGAGGGTGCTTGCTTTGCATGTGACTGACCTTGATTTGATCCCAAGAACTTCATATTGTCTCCAGAGCCCTGCCAGGAGTAATCCCTGAGCACAGAGCATAGGGTGAACCCTGAGCACTGCCAGGTGTACCCCTTCCAAAAAAATTATACATTATTTTTTGCCTCTGTGGATCACAGGTCAACTAAGTACTTAAGAATGTTGTTTAAAGTATGGCAGGAAGACTAAAGATTCATTGCAATAAGTCACATGATCTCAGTATTAGAAAATGTTATTTATGACATCCGATTACTGAAAGAATGAGGCCAAAGTCAATATGTTTTGATTAATAGTTTTATCAATTTATGAACTTAGTTTATTATTTATATAAATGTTTCTATTGCTTCTGTATCAAAAATGATTATACACTTTAAATCAGATTAAATTAGAACTCACACAAACCAAGAGCTTTTCATTTTCCTCAAAGGATTTTACACTTTGCCTCATTTAATCCTTAAAATAGAACTCTGTGGTGTATATTTACTGATTTGAAAGGAAGATTAAAAGTACTTAAGTACTGGATAAACAATTGAGCCTAAATATATTGTAGCTAAAGTCCGTGATCTATTTTGAAAAATGTTATACAAATGAATGTTCTCCAGAACATGGTTCTTGTAACTGCAGTGCTTTTAATTATCATAGTTGACTCTTGAAAGACAAAAGAGATCCTTGACTAAATACGATGGAAAATTTTAATATGAGAGGTTAGGATTTAAATATTAGAAAGAAATTTTAAAACATCAAAACACAATTTTCAATACTACATGGCTCACAGAGGATATGTTCCACAAAAATAGTTTAGCATCATTGATAATAGTTTTAGAATGATAAAAAAAACAAGTATTACTAGCTAAGCAGTTAGTCAAGGAAGAGCACCCATATATAAAATTATAAAATGTATTTTTTAAATTTTTTCCAAAAGCAATTATTTATACCTCTGCTATGATAATAAATTTTCTCTAATTCATAATAATTTGTTAGATAAATGTCCACTGTTAACACATTATCATAACTTTGAATATGCCCTTTTCTTATTATAACTAAGACAGACACTCTAGCACATAAGGCACAATGGCTGGGGACATAATTTGGACAATGTGACACCCATTCCAGAGAGTAACTACACTGTCAGATTACTGTGAATTTGATTTGAACAAGAAAGAATCTTGAATCATATCCCTGACAGGTTGTAACTGGTCAGTAAAAATGACGTGCCATATAGTCAACTTTATTCTCTTTACATACTCAACTAAACCATATTTTGGATGATATTTTTTCATAATGTCTACATATGTGATATATTCGTATGTGTGCTAATTGCATGTTTCTCAAATATCCACAATCACATTTATCCTAGGCTTTTAGTAGTCACTGAATATAACAGAGATACAAATACCTTTCATAAAACACTGATAATAATATAACCAAATATACAACCAAAGTAAGTATAGAGTCTTTAAGATTCAAATTTCACATTTTCAGTCCTTGGGAGCAAAAAAAAGCAGATAGACACATTTTTTCATTGATGAATGAGATATAAACATTGTCCAAAATTGGAGTGATCTCTGAGCACAGAGGCAGGGCAGCAGTAAGTCCTTAACACTTCTGGTATGGGTTCAAAACAAAAGTAACAAAAAAAATACAAAAATACAAATATGTATATGAATATTTTCAGAACTCTTTTACCAAGACAACTATCAAAATTGAAGTTGCTTCTTCAGGAAACTATTTGACTGTTGAAAGTCCAGGATAAAAATATATTGTAATTATTGGCAGCTTAGAGAAATATCACTGTATCACTGTCATCCCGTTGCTCATCGATTTGCTCAAGCAGGCACCAATAACGTCTCCATTGTGAGACTTGTTAGTGTTTTTGGCATATCAAATTCGATATTTGAGCTTAGAGAAGTAGTAGAAGTAATTAGTGTGCAGATCGAATGGATTAGGCAAGAAACATTCAATCCTATCATATGTATGCATGTACGTATTTATTTATTTGTTTATTTATTTATGTTGAGCAGTACCCACTATACTTAGGGCTTTATTCCTGGCTTTATGCTCAAAAATCATGTTTGGTGGGGCTGGAGGACCCTATGGGTGATGAAAATGAAACCTGAGTTAGCTGAGTGCAAAGCAAGCACCCTGTCCACCTTCCTACACACTCGTGGATTTGTGGTTGTTGTTCCCATTTGTTGGGCCACGGGCAGCTGTGCTCAGTGCTTTTTCCTAGTTTTGTGTTCAAGGATTACTCCTGCTGGTGCCTGGGGCAATATATGCAGTGCTAGGATTAAGCCAGGGTCTTCTATACAGTGAAACTTCAAACTTCATTGTCTTCTTTGGTCTATTTTCTGAATTACTTTTCTTAAAAACCAAAACTTTACCAAACTTATATTTTAAGTAAAAGATTTAGTTAGTACTGCATTCTGGTATGTAAAATGACCTACACAATGAATAGCCTTGATACATAAACAAATGATCTATTGGACGATATTATTAATGGTCATTCTGTAGAAAACCAGTGACTTACTGCAAAATGAGTGGGGGAGTAAATGATACATTTGCATAGTAGAAACTGAGCCTTCTCTGAATAAATTGAAACTATGATCAGCTACTTTGGAACTCTTTCTTATTGATACTAATAGATGACATTATGAAATACTGAAGGATGTTTGTCTTCCAATTTACTGCTGCAGGATATAATTCATTGAATTATCCGAAATTATACCAAGCTGTTTAAATAAGTATTATTTAATAAATAAATATTATAATGATGAATTATTACCTTAATTCCCAGAAAAAGTTATTACTTATATCAAAGTTATTACTTGTAACGAAGTCTCTATTACCTGAAAGCTATTTAATGGGGCAATTGGGATAAATATTTAGATTATTTATAGGGAAAATGAACTGGAGAGACAGCACAGCAGGTAAGGCGTTTGCCTTTCACGAGGCCGACCTGGGTTTGATTCCTGTGTCCCTCTGGGGGAGCTCTGCAAGCTACTGAGAATATCCTGCCCGCATGGCAGAGCCTGGCAAGCTACCCTTGGCATATTTGACATGCCAAAAACAATAACAACAAGCCTCACAATGGAGATGTTACTGGTGCCTGCTCAAGCAAATCGATGAACAACTGGATGACAGTGCTACATTGCAGTACATAGTGAAAATATTTACTTGAATTAATTTTTCTTATGTGGAATTATATATCATAAAAGATTATTATGTTTTTGAAATCTCAAATTTGACATGATTCACTTGCAAATATACATAATGCCATACAGAATTTGTACCTGTGTATCATCTGTTTTAAGAACTCATATTACCACAAATCATTTTTGAAAGAATGACATAACATTGCTGTAAGATTATCATAAATGGAATAGATTTTATCTAATGAAATCATAAGACTTATAGTGTGACAATAATAATCATGGGTTATATATTTTGTTTGTCTTAACCCAACAATGAATTTATAGTATGTTAAGTTTAAAATGAAATAGATAGAAATATAGGATATGTTATCTATAGTAAATGAGTTATTGATCAACCACATGCTATTTGGTAGCTTATAAATTACAGTGATATTTTGATGTAAGGTAATAAATAATACCTCATTTCCTCCCCATTTAACTTTCAGAATTTTTTCCTTTTTTACATTAAAAATTTAAGTCAAAGAAGTTATTCCAATATAATTCAATTACTATGGCATAGAACTTCATAAAATAATTATTGCATCTCATATTCATCTATAAAATTTAATTGTAAGAAATTTTTGTCATAAATATAACATTTGTATATTTATCTGGATATACACATCACTATTTTTGCTAAAAAATAAAACTCAATATTTTAGTGAAATAAGACTAATAAAACTTTTCTAAAGCTGATCTTATCTTTTAGGAATTTGAATTTCTTGATCAATATAATCCCTGAATACAACAGCAAAATAAAATATCATAAATTTTACAAATGACTATCTCAGCAATGATATTGAAACTAAAAACTAAGGATACCTGAGCTGGGATCCAAGAGTAAGCTCTGAGCACCCTGGGTGTGGCCCACAAACCCAGAACACTCACACACACACACACACACACACACACACATAAATGCATATATATATATATATAAATTACATATGTATGCTAAAATATATAGTGTATTTTATGTAATGGTATCCATTTACATTTTAGGAATCATTATTAATTGTAACACTTAGGTTCTAACATAACATAAATGCTACAACATTTAGCCAAGAGCCTTATAAAGAAATTATTGCCTTGAAACATCATATTTTGCTGAATCAATAGACATTTTAATTAACAAAATATTTATCTATATCATGAGGGGTTTTTTAATGACATATTACCCAGAATAAACTTCTTTCAAAATAAGATTTAATCCTTTCAAACCCTACTTCTAGGGTTTGAACCAGAATTATGTATTATTTTTAGTATTTGATAGTCATTTATATAATCTGGGCTAGAGCGATAACACAGTGGGTAGGGCATTTGCCTTGCACGTGGCCGACCTGGGTTCGATTCTTCCGCCCCTCTTGAAGAGCCCGGCAAGCTACCAAGAGTATCTCCCCCACATGGCAGAACCTGGCAAGCTACCCGTAGCATATTCAATATGCCCAAAACAGTAGCATGTCTCACAATGGAGACATTACTGATGCCCGCTCGAGCAAATCGATGAGCAACAGGATGACAGTGATACAGAGATACAGTGATTCTATAATCTGCACATATTTATAAGTGCATATTCCCTCTTAGTTGTCGGATAAAAAGTCATCAGTCATTGAAATTAAAACAAAATTGCATTAATACAGTCATGTCTTTATAGTTAATATTTAACTATAGTCCTTTTTCTACTTCTTCTCTATCTGCCGTTACTCTTTCCAGTGAGTCTTGACCTCTCCAAGACAACCATGAGGATTGATTGGAATAAACATCCTGATGATACATTATCTCCTCATAAAGCCTTTCCCTAGATCTTTTTTAGCTTAAAGAAAAATGTTTTTTTTTTTTCCAGTAGTCTGTCCAGTTTGACAACAGGCATTTTCATTCTCAAATTTTTTATACTAACATTGACTATACATTCAATGTTTTGCTCCTGGTTGACCCTTAGGTCATCTTTAGGTATAATTTTGGCCATCTTGGCTTTCAACAAGTCCTCATCAGCTTAATCATTTTCAGTTTTATAATAATTTGAGAGATATATATCTGTTTAGCAAGAAGAGAATTCTTTAGCCTCATCAATTATCTTAATTGAAATATTGCTACATCTCAGATAAAAGACATTCCTAAAAAGAAGTAAGTAGAGGTATTAGAGAAGAAAAACTGGCCATAAAACAGTCATAAGGTACACAGCATTACTGGTAAAATTCATGGTCTTTATGTGGGTATGGTTTGTGGCACTCCAAAATAACTGCAACTTTTACATTTCTGATACTTCATTATTAGGTGTAATGATGAAAAAGTTTAAAAATAGTGTGTGAATTGCCAAAACATGGCAGAGAATCGAGTAATGAGAAATGATGCTGGAAAATTCTTGCCAAAAGACTCATGAGCAGGATTGGCACAAATCTTCAATTTGTGAAAACTAAAGTGAAGCTAAATAAAGCAAGTGCAATAAAATGAGATACCTTTCTGGGGGTGAGAGAGAATATAGTGGGTTCAAATTTGACTCGCATGCGTCCAACAAGGGCTTGATTCCCAGCAACCCATAGAGTTGTTTATCCCAGAGAGCAAACCTAGACATAAAACCTGAGTATGTCTGGGTATGGCTCCAAAACAAAACTGTGTATTTGTGTGCATGTGTGTGCATGTATCCATAACAAGGTTTGTAAGCATCATAGTTCTATAATAGAATGTACTTTCTCAAATCTATATTTAATTAATTTATATCATAAGTTAAAATTTTATTGTTTAAAATACTGAAATTTTATGTACTATATGCAGCTTATCATTTCATATATATATATGTATGTGAGATAATATTTGCCATTTAGAACATGTTGAGAATAATAGAGATGTTAAAGATAATAATTTGTAATAACAGACATCTCCGAAGATTTTAGGCAATTTCCAATACATCTCAGTGTATTTTATGTGTATTATGATTTCTGGACTTACACTGAAATACTTCAATTATTTTGTGGTAAATTCTGCAAATGGTGCTAAATGACCACAGTTTCTTTTCTTTTTTCAAAAATAATTATATTCCTTCTTTGCCTCCTTAATTGTTTTTCAGAAATTAATTGTATTTTTTTTAATTTCAGGTGTGACTTCATTACTGCTTCATGCATAAAATAGTCCGGCACCACATGGTCCTCTGGCTCCTCCGCCACTGTCTCAGAGTAACCCTCCACCCTGCATCCCTGAAGTCTTCATAAGCTTTCTATTAGAAATCAGTTCTCAGTTAATGTTTCTTTGGGGTATTTGTCATTTCTTTATTATGTTTCTTTATATCCTACCTATAAGGGAGATCATTCTCTATCAGGCCTTTCCTTCTGACTAACTTCACAAGGTACGATACTTTTCAGATCCATACACATAGCAGCAAATCACACAATTTTGTCTTTTTCTTATGGCTGAATACTCCACTGTGTATATGCACCATAGTTTGACGTTTTGTCTTGTTTTGGTTTTTGGTTTTTGTTTTTGTTTTATTTCAAGTACTGTTCTTGAATACTTGGTTTAATTTTCCAGAGTCTGGGTATTGTGAATAGTGCTTCAATGAATATGTAGCACTGTAGCACTGTTGTCCCACTATTCATCTATTTGCTTTAGTGGGCACCAGTAATGTCTCCATTGTGAGAATTGTTGTTACTGTTTTTGGCATATTGAATACACCATGGGTAGCTTGCCAGGCTCTCCCATGTTGGGTGGGATACTCTCGGTAGCTTGCTGGGCTCTCCAAGAGGGACAGAAGGATCAAACCCAGGTCGGCCTTATTCAAGGCAAATGCCCTTTCTGCTGTGCTATCGCTCCAGCAATGAATATAGGAGTGCAAGTGTCTTTTTAGAATAATTCTTTTACTTTTATCAAACACTTTTGAAAGTTATTAGGAGTAATAACTACCACCCTGAATACTCAAGACAATTCTAGAAATAAAAGGAGATGGAAAGACTCTATCTCCATCTTGAACTATACTATAAAGTGCAATAATCAAAACAGTGTGATAGTGGGATAAAGACAAAATTTCAGACCGCTGGTAAAGACTTGACGGACCAGAGATATATACTCAGGTATATGGACAGTTAATCTTCAATAAAGGGGGAAAAACATGAAGGGGAACAAAAAAGCCTTTTTTTTTTTGCTTTTTTTTGGGTCACACCCGGCTATGCACAGGGGTTACTCCTGGCTCTGCACTCAGGAATTAACCCTGGCTGTGCTCAGGGGACCATATGGGATGCTGGGATTTGAACCCAGGTCGGCCGCGTGCAAGGCAAACGCCCAACCCACTGTGCTATCTCTCCAGCCCCCCCCAAAAAAAGCCTTTTCAACAAATGATTCTGGGGAAAATTGTGGCCACATGCAAAATAATGAATTAATACTTCTTTTTATCACAATTCCCAAAAGTCATATCAAAATGGATTTAATATCTCAATATAGAACCTGAATTCATAAATTATCTTGAGAAAAAAAACATAGAATGCCTCATAGCATTTATTCTAGAGATATCATCAATGATTTAGTACCATTAGCCAATCAAATGGAAACAAATATAAGTAATTTTTGTTACTTATATTTACTTATATTTATATTTTGTTACTTATATATACTCCCGTATATCAAACCAAGGAGCTTCTACACTGCCAAAGAAAGCATAAAAAGTAAAAAACACCCTGCATATTGAGAGAAAATATTTTTCCACAACTCATCTGACAAAGGGTTGAAATTCATGCTACATAAAGCACTAGTAGAGCTTAACAATCCAAGTAAACCCACTCCATTAAAAACAGGAAGGGTGGGTGAGATGAACAGAATCTTTCTCAAATAAGACATACCTATTGCCAAACAGTATATGCAAAACTTCTGTATCCTTTATTATCGAGAAAATGAAAATAATCACAATAATGGGATATAATGTTAAGCCAGTGAGACTGCTACATATCACAGAGTACAAGCAGACAATATTGGCATGGATGTGGGTAAAATAACTCATTCACTGCTGGTGTGAAGGTCTAGTGGTCCAAGATTTATGGTAAATATGGACATTTATAAAAACTAAAAATTGAGCTCCTATATACCCAGTTGTTATCTTTAATCACTATCACTATCATCACTATTATTATCACTATTATCCCATTGATTGTCAATTTGCACAAGCAGGCAAATTGACTCTATTCGTCCTAGCCCTGAGATTTTAGCAGCCTCTCTTTACTCCTTCCCAACGGTGCTGCATTAGAGGCTCTTTCAGGGTCAGGAGACTGAGACCCATCATTGTTACTGTATTTGGTATATGAATACACCACGGGGTGCTTGCCAGGCTCTCCCATACTGGCAGGAAACTTTCAGTAGCTTGCCAGCTCCTCTGAGAAGGACAACTAGGCTATAAGATGTTGTTCAGGGGCTGGAGTGATAGCACAGCAGGTAGGGCGTTTGCCTTGCACGCGGCCGACCCGGGTTCGAATCCCAGCATCCCATTAATTACTTACTAATTACTTACTAATTAATTACTGAGCACAGCCAGTAGTAATTCCTGAGTGCAGAGCCAGGAGCAACCCCTGTGCATTGCCGGGTGTGACCCAAAAAAACAAAAATAAATAAATAAATAAATAATTTGTTTTAAAAAAAAAAATGTTGTGCGCTGTTTCACAGATTAAAAACCTCCATGGTAGATTTTCTAGAAAATCTACAAATGTACATAGCAAGGAAATTTTCTAAGTAAAAAGAAATAGATATATTTACAGTAAAGGAGTTTTAGAAGTTGAACAGAGTTCAGTTCATAGTACTAGAACAGGTAAGCAAAAGGGGAAGTGGGGGCTGGAGCGATAGCACAGTGGGTAGAGCATTTGCCTTGCAAGCAGCCAACCCGTGTTCGATTCCCAGCATCTATATGGTCCCCTGAACACTGCCAGGGTAATTCCTGAGTGCAGAGCCAGGAGTAACCCCTGTGCAGCTCCGGGTGTGACCCTAGAGAAGCCAAAAAAAAGGGGGGGGGAAGAAATGGGCTCTCACTGCAGACCTCTGAGTCCATTTCCAGTAGATTTAAAGAGCTGACTATGTGAAACAAACTGTGAGTTCTTGTTCCAGCCTGGCTTCCTGGACTGCAGAAGCAGTAAGAAATGTTTATGAATAAGACTGAGGTGCCAAGCTCGGGACAGCCAGCCCCAACCAAGATCTTCAGTGGCCTGGTGAGGCGCTAAATTTTCTTCCTGGATTTTAGATCTGCCAATTTGCCAATTGCCTTTAGAGAGGTTCTGGGCTAACCTCTGGGCCCACTGAGTTCCCACAAAGTCAGTTTTAAATCGACAAACAGGGGCCAGAGAGATCTTTATAAAAATATTATTATTACCCCGAACATCCACCTCATCTTCCTTCTTTCCTCATTTCTTCTTTCCACGTGCAGCTTAATTATTACACCAGCATTTGTTGAATATATTTTGACTTCTCTATTGCATGGTATCGATTCATGTGTTGTACACTAAATGTCCATATGTCTATAAATTTATTTCTAATTTTCAGTAGTATTCAATTGGTCCATATCACTAATTTTTACCCAATATCATACTGTTTTATTTTATTTATCACTTTAGAATATGTTTAGGTTACAGACTGATGTATGCTACTTTGAAAAATTTCTGCAGCGGACAATAGCATTATTGTGCATCTTAAAATAGAATAATTATTGAAAGAAAATTATTCACAAAATAATGATAAAGTTCATTCATTTTAAACACAATGTTCTATCTTTAATATATATTATTATCACAGAAAACTGGCTGATTTGTGAAATGGATATGTATTGATTTTATATAAAATCTATACACATATACATATATAATTTCTAAATCATAGTTATTAAAAATTACAGCTGATTTTTAAGATTGTAAGAGGTTCCTGAAATAATTACAATAGAATTTTAAATTAGCACAGCGGTTGGGCTCCTTTCAGGAGGCCAACCCGTGTTTGATTCCTCCGCCCCTCTCGGAGAGCCCAGCAAGCTACCGAGAGTGTCGAGCCCAAGCGGCAGAGCCTGGCAAGCTACCCGTGCGTATTGGATATGCCAAAAGCAGTAACAATAAGTCTCTCAATGAGAGACCTTACTGGCACCCACTGAACAAATCGATGAGCAACGGGATGACAGTGATTTTAAATATATAAAACAATATGTTAAAAATATACCTTAAATAATAATATTAAAAATACTAATTTCTACCTCATTTATTAATAAGCAATATTGACAGTAAAATCAATTGAGAATCATATGTCTTACTAATTATTAAACCAAAATTCAACTTGACAATCAAATTTAATAAAAATTTAATGTAAAATGTGAAATGCATTTATTTCAAAGAATTTCAAAATAATAAAATAAGAGCATGTGCAACTGTCATTTAAGAACTCATAGAGAATAACATGTTTCATAGTGAATATACATACAATACATGTATGCATATATCTATACTTATGCATAAAGGAAAGAAAAATTTGATTGTATACTGTGTGCATTAATGTAATTTCATGTCACTGGCATTATGAGATAATTACTTTTGCCATAAGCAAAAACAGGCACATAGTTAAAAAATTAGATAAAATACTTCCTCTAGATTTATTCACGATAATGTAATTTTAAAAACAGATAATGTAATAAGCATGTTTTTGTAAATGTGATTATCAATAAGTCAGAGACGAGATAAATATAGCTGAGAGTTTATTATTAAGACAAAGTGAGAACAAAGTTCATATTAAATAACCACCGAGAAATATAAAATAGGTGACTTTGGGGCCAAGGTGATAGTATAGTGGTAGACTTCTTGCCTCGTATGTAGTGAGGGCAACAGTTGGGTGGCTAGACCTCTTGCCTTTTATACAGATATCCAAGACTTAATTCAAGCATCCAATATGGTCCCCTGAGACCTTCCAGAGATGATCCCCGAGTGCAGAGCCAGTAATAAGCCCTGAGCACTGCAATGTATGGCCCCCAAATCAAAATAAGAGACTAAAGAAAAGTAAAATAAAATAGCTACCTTGAAATTTTTGTAAATGTCCTACTGGTAAGGTATTACCTTTCTCACTCATTTTTTCCCTTTGTTTCCTTTTTATATTGATGTTCAAAACATTTTACATAATCAAATTAATTTCCAGTAAGGCAAAGTAACTATAAGTAACTACATATAAAGCAAGCTAAACAATTTCCTATAATTAGTCTTAAAGCTATAATACAAAATTTCAGTTTAAAAGATGACATTGTCTTGAAATATTTTATATCATAAGGAAAGCATACTTACAGACAGTATTTGGAAAAACAGAATTTCTACTAACTAAACATGATTTAGTTAGCAGTATCCAACACCATAGAGCAAAAATAAATAGTAAACTTATTTTTAAAATAAAGCATTCTGAATGTTATGTAAATAAAATTAGAATATTGAATCCCTTTATATGAAGGAAAATTGACACTCAATATGCATAAACATAATATAATGTAAATGCATAGCACACAACATATCCTACAGTAGAAATATTTTTGCAATACAAATGTAAAAAAATCATTGAACAGATCAGATTGGTTGGAGGATAAGTTAGTGTAGTGCTACAAGCCATGCTTTAATTTGCCAAGTTAACAACATAATTTTGAAATTTCCAGAAATTTGTTCATACATAATTCTTTTAAGTGGCAAGAGGTTGTACAGTGGGCAAGGCTTTTTGATGCATCCAGCTGACCCAGTTCAATCCCTGTCAAAACATACGGTGCCCTGAGTATCAGTAGGACTTATCTCTGAGCATAGTGCAAGAAATATGTCCTGAGCACAGGGACGGAACGGGCTTTCAGGGAAAAGGCAGGTTCCTTAATCACTGTACTATTACAATTTCTCTGATTTATTATTAATAATAATGTGTAAATAAAAGTATTGGCATGCAAATAAACCATAAATAAAAGTACTGGCATGCAAATAAACCATAATAAATGTGTAAATAAATTTATCTTGCTTTTCTGTAGCGAAGAGAAAGAGATATATTTTCAAAACTTTAAAGTGCTAACTCATGGTACAACTTTTTTTTTAATTGTTCGTTTGGGGTAATGAAGCATACTCTACCAGTGCTTAAGGCTTAATCCTGGCTCTGTGCTCAGGGCTCTCCCTCCTGATGGGACTCAGGGTACCAAACAGGAATTGAATCTGGGTTGATTATGTGCTAGAGAAGCATTCCACACTCTAGACTGACTCTGGAACCTCTGAATACCAACTATTTTTTTCTTTTTTTTTGCTGGTCACACCTGGCAATGCACAGGAGTTACTCCTGGCAGTGCTCGGGGGACCATATGGGATGCTGGGAATTGAACCCGGGTTGGATGCGTGCAAGGAAAACGCCCTACCCGCTGTGCTATTGCTCCAGCCCCGGAATACCAACTCTTATGGGAAATACTTAGAAAAGAATTTCACAAGAATGATCTAGTAAATACAATTTTTAAATGCATCAAAATATATAGCAGCACCAAATAAAGAAAGGAAATCACAATAATAAGTCTCTGTAGGCTTTGGAAATTAAGGCTCAGTGTTGCATTCAAATCAAATTTAGTGTGGCTAGGAATGTAACTCATTGGTCGAGTAATTGCCTTGCAACCATGAGACTGAGTTTGATCCTCAATACTTATCTGTGGGAATGTCCTTTGAACTGGCACCCTCCAGTAACCACCACAGCCAACTGTGTTCACCATTGGTCATCACTGCATAACCAAAGTGATAGGAAGTAGAGGAAAAAAGTACACTGGGGGTTTTGAATACAGTACCTTCCTATTTTTAAAAGCATTTTCAAAGTGTCATTACACACTTTTTTTCTGTTCTACACTTACATGAACTTACGAAGCTACGATCTTAAAAACAGCCATTTCTTACCTTTGATTCTTGAGCTTTCTTGACTCTTTTCCTGCTGGAATTAAAACAGAAATTGGTCAAAATATGCAAGTATTTATCAAAAGCCTGATATAAAATATCACTATAGCTAAGTATATGTCAAATTGTGTTTCAGTACATATATACAAGAGATATTGTCATAGACAATCACCATAAAAATGCTCATGTCAAATATTTTATCACGGTTGTCAGTGGGATACATTTTTTCTTTGAAAACAAGAATATTACACATGTATGGATATATAAAGTAATAAACAATGCATCATAAATAAGTCATCATTCCCTTCAAATGCCTTAGGCCATTTCATTTCATTGCAACTGACATTGAAGGATATCTTCAGAATCTCTTTTCAATTTTCTATATTAATCAGAAATTGTTGGTGAGAGAAATGTTTAGGGACTTCAGTGGAGAATTCACTGGAAACATGAAAAACATATTCCGACTGTCCCTCCCTCAAGTTTTACTTAAAATTGTTTTACCTTTCATTTGCAAGGGTAAAGTTGATAATAATTCTATGATTTACTCAGACTGCTTAGTCATAATTATCATTTAATTTGACAAAATCCTTATTAGTTACCAGGAAACTTCAAAAGAATTAGCCTGCTCTCAAATTATAAAATAAATATTGGATATACTATAACTTTTAAATTAATATATACAAACATTCTACTCCATTTTTAAACATTTTTATTAGTGAGTCACCGTGAGGTACAGTTACAGACTTATGAACCTTCATGTTTGCATTTTGTTTATATCCCTCCACTATATTCTCCTCCACCAATGTTTGTTTTACACATCAGTTTGCAAATTTAAGGTTACATATTCTTAATTTTTTGCAATTAAAAAACATTTCATTTATGTATTGGGATTTGCAATATTGCTACTCATACTTTTTGTGGGTACATATGTTAAAACCACATCCACCACCAGAGAGTCTACTTCTCTCCACTGGTGTCCCAAGGACCTGTTACAGTATGCAATTAATTTTCGTGCCTGCTAAACTGAACAGGCTTGGTGGGGGGTTAGGGGGGTACTGGATTAGGAGGGAAACTGGGCAAACTGGTGGAGGGAAGATTGCACTGGTGGTGAATTGATATTACAACATTGAAATGAAATAACTCTATACTATTAACAACTCTGCAAATCATGGTGTTATAATTATTAAAAAACCCTTTATCTTTTTTAAAGAAATTATTAGTAAATCACCATGAGATACAGTTACAAACTTATGAACGTTCATGTTTGCATTTCGTTTACATCCCTCCACCAGTGCCCATTTTCCTCCACCAATGTTCCCAGTATCCCTCCCACCACCCGCACCCCAACCCCCACCACCCCACGCTGCCTCTATGGCAGGGCATTCCCTTTTGTTCTCTCTCCTTTTGGGTGTTTAGTTTGCAATAGAGGTATTGAATGGTCATCATGTTCGGTCTATAGTCTACTTTCGGCATGCAACTTTCAAACCAAGTGTGTCCTCCCAACATTCTCTACTAGGTGTTCCCTTCTCTATCTCAGCTGCCTTTCCCCCCAGCATGTGAGACCAGTTTCCAAACTGTGGGGCAGACTTCCTGGTCCTAAGAACCAGGAGGTCTACTCCTGTTTTTAGATTCTCACTTAAAATCCATTTCAAAAGATGCTTGTGATAGAGTGATAAACACACATCAATGTGCATCTATTTTATTTATACATATATATACTGACACAGAATTTCAGAAATATCAATATATTTTTGTGATAGAGTAAAATTATGAAAAACATATTTTGTTTTAAAATGTAATCCTAGAGGGACCCTCTGCGCCTAAAGACTTTGATTCCAGAGACCTAACACTTTCGGGCGTCCAGCGCAGGAGCTTCTTTTTTTTTTTTTTTTTTTTTTTTTTTTCTTTTTTGGGTCACACCCAGCGATGCACAGGGGTCACTCCTGGCTCATGCACTCAGGAATTACTCCTGGCAGTGCTCGGGGGACCATATGGGATGCTGGGATTCGAACCCGGGTCGGCCGCGTGCAAGGCAAACGCCCTACCCGCTGTGCTATCACTCCAGCCCCCCAGCGCAGGAGCTTCTAATAACAATGCACTGGGACTGCGAACTGGGCTTCAACTCTGTGCTGCCCGGGTGTGGATTTCTTTCCTCCCCACCCTGTCTTCCTGCACGGAAAACGGCGGCGGCGGCAACCGCATGGCAGGTGCCATCCTTAAGAATCCTAACCCAGAGGTACTCGATTTCTACACTTGGGGCTCCCAAGGACTCACGGGAAGGGGGTATAACTGGCACGCCCTCGGCCCAGATAAATTCGGAGCTGCTGAGCGGGAAGCGGACCCTCTGCGCCTAAAGACTTTGATTCCAGAGACCTAACACTTTTGGGCGTCCAGCGCAGCTTCTAATTACAATGCACTGGGACTGCGAACTGGGCTATGCAATTTCTGGTTGAATTTTCCCTGGACTTTATACAGAAATCCAAAACCGCGCGGAGGGTTTAACATCTATTATTGTCAGCTATGTGAAATGGTTCCTTTTGAACAGGTCTGACTTGGGGGGGAAACTCCAAATAATAACAGTAAGTTTTTGTTGAAATATTGAAGGTTATTAATGTAGCAGCCACCTCTCTGGACTGTGAACTAAGCAAAAGCCCCATGCCGGCCGTTGCGGCATGGCGTACATCATACTATGAGGCGCCGGATGGGGGATGAGGGTGAAAAAAAAAAAAGGGAAAAGGAAAAAGAAAAAAAAAAAAGAAGAGTGATGTACTTGTAGCAGTGGGGCTCCATATCTCTTCATTCCCAGCAATGGAAAACTAATTATCAAATGCTTCCTTGGTAGTAGGTCTGTCTCTCTTGGGTGGAAACTCCAACAACTATCGTGAGTTGTGTGTTGAATTATGGAATGTAATCAAGGTACAGAGAAAATGAAGTGAAATTCATTAGTTATACAGTAGGGAGTAGGGGGTGGGGGCGGGGGGTATACTGGGGTTTTTGGTGGTGGAATATGGGCACTGGTGAAGGGATGGGTGTTTGAATATTGTATAACTGAGACATCAACCTGAGAACTTTGTAACTTTCCACATGGTGATTTAATAAAAAGTTTAAAAAAAAAAAGAAATTCCCCTGAAGTGTTTGGAGAGATCAAAGAAATAAATGAACATTGCAATAATCTCTGAATAATTAACAAATACAAGTTATCATAAAAATATACATTTTCACAATTACCAACATTACAAAATAAATATGCCAAATAAGTAAAAAAAAATCATGGAAATCAGTAACTACGTTAAATTTCCACCAGACAATTATTAGAGGTAAAAGTAGTGATCAAAGTGACATTTTACTAGGGTAAAAACAGATATTTATAGAATAAATTTTCCCATAAAGCAAAAAAATAACTAAATAAATAAAATGTAATCCTAGAATTGGAATGTTAAAATAAGAAGGATGGTTTTTAATTTTTTTTTTGCTTTTTGGGAAGAAGGATGGTTTTAAAATCATATTTATTGAAACAGCTGACCTAATACTTTCATGCCATTAGATTTATTATATTTCATTCCAATTTTCTTATTCTAACTCACCAAGTCTCTAAGTCTAAATTTTATTAAATATTTTTAGTCTGATTATTATTATTAGTAGTAGTAGTAGTAGTAGTAGTATTTTTGCTTTTTGGGTCACACCCAGCGATGCATATGGGTTACTCCTGGCTCATGCACTCAGAAATCACCCTGGAGGTGCCCCGGGGACTATACGGGATGCTTGGAATCGAATCTGGGTCGGCCGCATGCAAGGCAAACGGCCTGCTGTGCTATTACTCCAGCCCAAGTCTGATTATTATTAGTCTAGAATATAAGTTGTCATTTTAAGCTCACAGTTAAATATTCTTTTTTTCCCTCTTAAAATACATCATTGTTCTTTTTTTTATTATCACACAAGAGTACATTTCCTGAAAAGGCATATATTCATAAAAGTAAAAATCTTTTTTATCTTTTCTTTTGTCATTCTATATTTAATTTATCCACTTATTCTTCTGACAAATTTATAGATAATTTTTATTGCTATGTTTCTATCCCTGGCATTATGATGTTCTGGACACTGTCCCAGTGATGTGAATAAGGTCGTTAAAAAGTTGCATCCTTCAGTGTGTAGTGGTAGTAAGTTCTATTTGGAAAACAGAGACTAAACAAACAAAAAATAATGTGATAAACTACTGGGAAGACTATACATTGTCATACTGGCTATAGATGGCTATTAAGATATAGTAGATGCTGTTGAGAGCAAGTTCCATATTTGGAGATTTGTTCTTGATTTTATGTCTACCTGCTCCAAGTTACTCAAGAATGTTTTTCCCTGTCAACGTAATTATTTCCAAAAGGCTTTGCCAGTAGGAATACTTCAGTACAGTACTGTATGGAGGAACTGTATTCCTCCAGTTTTCCATTTCAAACTAATAAGAATATTTTTCTCATAAGAAGGACTCATAGGTTTAAATCTGTGGGCACTATACCTCACAGTGTTTTCTTTAAAAGTTAGAAAATAAATTGCTCAGTGTAGTAGCTATGAACAGTTGTATAACAATACAAAAATAATAAAAAAAATGAGTCTTTGGTGCCCACGAATATTAATGCAGAGGGCTTTTCTCTTACCATCTGAGTGCCTACATATCTGATTTTTCAAGTTGAACAGTGGATCTTCCTAATAAAATATGATATTTCACATTAAAACCAAAAGGCATCCCAACTACAATTACTACAGAGAGCAAAGGAAAATTGAACATATAAACTACTTGAAGTAAGTATAATTTTCAAACAAGATTGATGGTTATACAAAAGAAACTAGTTTAGCAAATGGAATTTGCACAAAAACATTTAAAAAGTAGAAATTCTGAGTTTGATAAAACTTGCTAAAATGATGAATATTAGAACTGAGTTGCATGTAAAATAAACTAGTTAAAATGATGAATATAAAATGAGTTATATAGCAAGGTGTAAGAAATAAAGGGTTAATTTTATTTTTTAAATATGAAGTAAGGCATATATTCCCAGAAACAGGAGTTGAAATATACAGCAAGCACTTAACTAAATGGTCTCCTGGGTGTGAGTGAAATCTACTCTTTTCAGGATTATCAAAGAAACAGAAAATTAAATAGGGAAAGTAGAACAGAGGGACTAGTTCAGAAAATATATTTTCCACAGTTATTGAATAATAGAGAATTTTTAAAATGTTATTGTTAAGATGTGAACAACTATTTGTGTGCTGTGACTTTTGAAAACAATGATAGGGGCTTGGAATATGGCTTGGTATATGTAGAGTCTGCATGTGTTTTCATGTGCAAAGCCCTGTGTTTGATCCTTGGCACTGCATGTCCCCTAAAGCCACCCTGGTCCTGGCACTACATGCCCCATTACCATCAGGTGTACGCCCCACACTATAGCAACAATGCATAAAAACAAAAAAAAAATTAGTCACATATGTGTATATTTAAAATATAATTCTCATGAAGGATGAACTATATTTATAACAATGACTTTTAATAAGAGAACAGCATGTCTTAGTTTTCAAAATAAATATATATTAGCATTTACTTATGTGGAGTCTGCATGTTTTGCTTTTTTTTTTTTTTGCTTTTTGCTTTTTGGGTCACACCTGGCGATGCACAGGGGTTACTCCCGACTCTGCACTCAAGAACCACTCCTGCTGGTGCTTAGGGGACCATATGGGATGCTGGGAATTGAACCCAGGTCGGCCACGTGCAAGGCAAACACCCTACCCGCTGTGCTATTGCTCCAGCCCTCTGCACGTGTTTTACATCTGCAAAAGAACAGAGCGATGGAGTCTCTTGCCCCTGCGCCTGGGTGTCTTCATCAAGGCCCCTCTGAGGGGCGTGGGTTGAGTTTCCCTCCCCACCCCAAGCAGCGCACCAGTAGCCGAAGACCTCCAGAAGCCAGCCACAGCCATGCTCAAGACCACTCTCCACATGCTCAGACAAGCCTCATGCATGAAGGAACTGGCAGAGGAATGCAAGTGTGCGGGACCCAGGACTGAGATCTCCAAGCCTACTCAGATCAGGACTGGGCTTCCTCCTCCGAGATCTACCATTTCCCAGTCACACCCAGAAACTGTCCCAAGTGCTGTTGTAATTGCATCAATGGCCAACATGCAGAGATTATAAAACAAAGTTCCCAGAAGCTACGCAACCTCTTATTGTCTAGTTCTCCCTCTCGGAGAACTGAGTAAGCTACAGAGAGTATCCTGCCCGCACAGCAGAGCCTGGCAAGCTCCCTGGTGTATTCAATATGCCAAAAACAGTAACATGATGGGTCTCATTCCTCTGACCCTGAAAGAGCCTTGTCCGTTGGGAAGGATAAATAAAGGGAGGCTGCTAAAATCTCAGGGCTAGGACGAATGGAGATGTTACTGGCGCTCACTCGAGCAAATCAATGAACAAAGGGAAGACGGTTATACAGTGATACATATGAATTCATACAATGGCATTTGCAGATATATGAATTTTGTCATGTAGTTTTTTCCTTTGCATGACAAAATTCATTGAACCCTGAAAAAACTATGTCTGTGGGAAACATAGCTTTATTTATCAAAAATGAAAAATATTATAAAAGGCATAATATATTCAACTTAAAAGGTCAAAAGATGGTAATGTCTTAACCAAAAGAAGCCAAAACAATTAGACATCAAGGAAAAAGAGTACACATAGTTTGCAGGGCTGGAGTGATAGTATAGCCGGTAGGACATTTGCTTTGCACAAGGCCGCTGCAGGTTCAATCCCGGAAATCCCAAATAGTCTCCCGATCCCTACCAGGAGTGATTCCTGAGTGCGGAGACAGGAGTAAGCACTGAGCTTTCCAGGTGTGACACAAAAAGCAAAGGGGGGGGGAAGGAAAAAGAGAACTGAAATGAATAAAGTATATGAGTAAATGTGGGTTTCTTTTGTTTGTTTTTTGTTTTTTGAACTATATCTGGCATTGCTCATGATTTATTCATTACTCTGCTCTCAGGGATTACACCTGACAAGGCTTCAAAGACCATATATGGTCTTGAGGATCAAACACTGGTTAGCTGTGTGCAAGGCAAAACTCCCTACCTGTTGCACTATCTCTGTGCCCCCAAATATTTTTAAAAAATGTATACATATATATTGAAATTCACTACTGTTGAGAATAATAAGATTTCCTAGACAAAAGTTTCACAGTGTCAACCCTGGCGCCACTGAGCAGCAACTAACACGGCTCCAGGATTCGGGACTGGGACAGATCCGAGCCTCGCGGCCGCGTTACCGGCCACTCGACCTTTTCTAAAACCTGAAAACATACAATCTTTGAATGGAAAACTAATTATCAAATGCCTCCTTATTAGGGTTATCTTGTTTGGGGATATAACTCCCACAACAATAGTGAGTTTTGTGTTGAAATATGGAACGTAATCAAGGTGAAGAGAAAATAAAGTGAGGTTCATCAGTTATACAGTTGGGGTGGGGGGCGGGGGGTATACCGGGGATTTTGGTGGTGGAATATGGGCACTGGTGAAGGGATGGTGTTTGAATACAGTATAACTGAGACATAAACCTGAGAACTCTGTAACTTTCCACATGGTGATAAAATTTTTTAAAAAATAAAAATTAAAAAATAAATAAATAAAAATTAAAAAAAAAAGTTTCACAGTGTCAAGTTAAAATATAAAAGGTAGAGTACTGAAAGCAAAGTGTGGGAACCAGAGTAAACGTACTGCCTTGCATGTGGTCAACCATGGTTCAATTCCCGGGATCCCATATGGTCCCTTGAGCACTACCAGGAGTAATTCCTGACTGCAGAGCCACGTAGAACCACTGGGAATCTCCAGGTTTGGCCCAAAACACAATAAAGTAACAAATACATTTTTATAAAAAGAAAACAAAATGTGTGGGAAAAAAAGTTAAAATATAGACTTTTTGTTTTTGCCACATCCAGCTGTTCTCAGGGCTTTTTCCTGGCTCTGTGCTCAGGAATCACTCATGGAGATATTTCAGGTTTTATATAAGGTTCCAGACATGCAGACTGAGTTGACTGTGTGAGAGATAACCACCCGACCTGCTGCCCTGTTGCTCCTACCCTTAGAAAACATTTTTAATTAAAGCGTAATTAAATGTTATATTCTACTAAGACTTAGCTAAAAACTTACGATACAAAAAAGCACATGAACTGGAATTATTGGACTAAATTAAAGCAACAAGAGTAACAAAAACGTGACAGTAATAATAGGTGCATAAAATGATCATTATAAATCTCTTTTCATATTATGCACACCCAAAAAATTTTTTGAAGTTTAGCCTTACCAGTCATCAAAAGAAATTTAGAGTGATGAAAAAATACATTCAAAAAATCTACAACAGTGAAAGATCTATTATTGTCGGTATGAGTGGAAAATAAGTAAATAGTAATATTAATCATTATTTAAAGTATGAAAAAAATAGAGATGCTTATAAGTTCCAAAAGGAATCAGGTAGAAAGATATGGATCACAGTAATGCTCATGGTAACGCGCACTGATAGCAATTCATGAGCTCATTATAAGAACTGACTTAGAATATTGAAGGATTCAACAACAAGGAATAATCAAGATACACTGAAAAATATTGAAAAGAAAGTGTTGAAGGAAAATTAATCAGTGAATAAAAAGCAATGCTACTCATATAAATTCAAAATACCAAGCACAGGGACCAGAGAGATAGCCCAGGAGCTAAGCATATGTTTCGCTTGGAACTGAACACCTTCCACCCACAGCTCTACCGGGTCCCCTGAGCATTCCTGGGTGTGGTCCTGGAGGCTTCCCTCCCCTGAGCATCCTCATGGTTGCTCAGGTAACCACTGGCTCTGCAGGGACAAAGCAACACGGAATCCTCTGGTAATGAGCCATGCTTATAATGAACCACTGACCAGAGTTTCTGAGAATAATTATGAAGAGTTCGAAGATCTATGCAGTACCACTTGAGCGGACTTTCCCATTTGATGATTAATAAAAAATTGTCTATTAGAGTACATATAATTATGTCATCAGACAAAAAATTGTTGATTATGAAGAAAAGAGATATATCCAAGTAGAGAAAGAATATAAATAAGAATAGAAATTTAGATTAAATGGTAGTCATACAGACAATGATTTGGGCTACATAATAAGTGATAAATATCTAGATAAAAATAAAATGAAGAATTGATTTTACTAGATGATAATATTGAATACTTATATGAACCTAGCTATTAAATGAGGTGCACAGGACATTCCTTAGAACCCTAGAAAACAAATATGAATAAAGTACATAAAATGTAAAGGATAAAACATGAATGAAACTTTATATTTAATCAGCAAAAATAAGGAATAAGGGAGAGTAAAATATAATATATAAAGTATAATATAATTTAGTGTTATATAATATAGCCTGTGATCAATTTTTTGCACTTGATAAATATATAGAGGGAGAAAATAGAGAAATATTTTAATGAAATATTTATTGCTATAGCACAGAATTTTCCAGTGTGACAAAAGAATAAAATTTACTCATGAGGGAAGTACAACTAATCTAAAACTGCAACTGAAACTAAACTAATAACTTCAACTAAACTAAAAACAAACTTTCAAATACAAAATTAAACACTTTACAAGATGAAGAGAAAATATAAATATGTACTATATACATAGATATATACATATATATGCAATATGTGTATTTTCTACTAGGCTTCTTAGCAGAAACATTTTCAACATTAACTGAGACCTTAACTAGATACTCAAAACCATTCCCAATTTAAGCATTTTTTAAAAGATAAAATTAAAGAAAATGAGGACATTCCAAGTAAAAGATAACAATTTTCATCCTACAGAATTAAAAGAGGAACCCCAAAACTTCAAGAATAATCTAAGGAAAATTAATCCCGGAAAGAAAGCCAAGCTAAAGAAAATAAGTAGAAGATGTCTCTGGGGCTGCAGCCACGGCTGCAAGCATGAGACACTAAATCAATCCTCAGGGAAGCACCATGTGCAAAGTGCAATCCTGGCAGTTCAGCTGTTTGTGTCCCACCCCTGGGGCCAAGAGCAAGTTCTGGCCACATCACAGTCAGGAGGGTTCAAGCAACACAACTAAAATGTGGGCCATGGGGGTTACCTCAGCACCAGCAAGGACAACAACAATGAAAACACATGAACATTCTAGGATGGTTTTCTGGAGAACTCATGAAGGAGCCTCTCCTTAGAGCAGGCAAACATGGCAAGCACCACATCTAACCGAGTGACTTCTGGCAGCACCACAGCTAAATAGGTATCCCCACTGTCAGCTGGGCATGAGACAGTCTTCAGAAATCCAACTTCAACAGAAGATAGGAAAGAGTTTACCAAAAATAGAATTAAAAAAGAGAGAAAATGGGAACACAGTGGAAAAGCTTTGTAAACTAAGGCAGTCTTAATTAATTATGAAGCAGAGAACCCATGTTGCCAATACTTTTACCTCAACTTTTAAGCCAACTACATTGTGAGAAATTTAATTTCTACTGCATACATCAATAAATTATTATTATTATTATTATTATTATTATTTTTATTATTATTTTGCTTTTTGGGTCACACCTGGCAATGACAGGGGTTACTCCTGGCTTTGCACTCAGGAATTTGTCCTGGTAAATTTATCCTGGCTCAGGGGACCATATGGACTGCTGGGAATCAAACCCAGGTCGGCTGCGTGCAAGGCAAATGCTCTACCCACTGTATTATAGCTCCAGCCTCTAATTTACTTATTCTGATGAAGAAAAGATTTCAACTGTGTAACAATAATTCTTAGTTATAATTTTATCAGAATTTGAGAGATTCAACTAAAATTAGCAACCTAGAGGAACTATTAAGAACTTTTATTTTAGTAAGCTTTTAGGGAAGCTTATTTATCCAATGAATATATTCCTTCAGAAAGTTTATTTCATATGTGAAATATTTGTTTTATCCCATTCCACTTGAAATAATGTGTCTGTCAATGACATTCAGAATTATTATTTCGACTGAGCAATTTACTGACAATTCCAAGCATCACAATGAGAAAAATATTAATGGTGTGGCAACAACAAAAATTGAATTAGTCTACTTATGTTTATTAGAAGGTAAGTTAAGGGGAATAGAAATGGAGGATATAATGTTTAAATAAAGTTCATCAGAAGAATTCAAGTAACATAGAATCTCATTGATATTTGTAAAGACAAATAACAAATGAACTGAAATAATCAACTGATGACAAACACTTGGAAAACTTACATACTAAAGGAGAGACAGAGAGACAGAGAAAGAGAGAAAGTGGGGTGAGCAGGAATCAAGAGATAAATCAGAGGTATCATAGGGACTGTGGTAGAGGGGCTCAGGCATATGGGTGTCAGATGGGTGCAGTGAATTTGTACAACAAAACCTAAAAGTCCCCCTGTCTCTTTGTAAGTATTTTAAAAATACAAATAAAAGGGCCAAACCGATAGTATAGCGGGTAGGGCATTTGCCTTGCACAAGGCTGACCATAGTTCAATCTCCGGTGTCCCATATGGTCCTCCAAGCACCACCAGGAATAATTCCTGAGTGCAGAACCAGGAGTAACCCCTGTGCATTGCTGGATGTGACCCAAAAAAGCAATAAATAAATAAATACAAATAAGATTCTTTTTATCTTATTCAGAAATGTTCTTTTGCAGCTACTAGAAACCATTTCTTAGAATTATAATCATTAAAGAAGAAAGAACACTTATTTTTCCAGTGTCTCTAGGAAAGGAAATATAAGTAGGAAATATAACTCTAGGAAATATAACTCTAGGAAATATAACTTCAGCTAAAACTTACAAAACTACTTCTTATATTAAAAATAAGCTAAGTAATTTTTTAATAAGAGCAATTAAATAGCACATTCACTCCAATTACCAGTTAAATTATGGATGACCTATTTGAAAAATGGTGCTGTCAAGTTCTCTTTATTGAAAACCAGCTATTATTTTGAGAAATGCACATAAATGAACCATATCTGCTTGAATATATAAAAAGGCAAGATTTTTTCTTTCAAATTCAAAGTGAGGTTTGTGTAATATGTAAGAAGTAGTTGTTTAAAATATAATTCAACAAGAAATATCCTTTTGTTTCATCTACTTTGCAAAGAGCCTCTCTGGGTTATGATATTTAAAAAAATAAAATGCCCTCAGTAATTCCATCATTAAGATAATCAAAAGAAAATTCAATCAATATATAAAAATTAATTGATAGCCAAATGCAATAAATATACACCTATAAGCTCATAGCATTTGAGTAGTATTACATATAAAAATTATTTTACCAATTCTCTGTAATTATGGAGAGGAAACTGCAATCCATATATGTGCATAATTACCTTATGCAACATCAATATATTGAATATAGAATTATATAAATACAATTTTGTTCCAATCAAATGGTTTTCTTTTTAAATTTTTAAATTGAAATATTTAAAATTGTGACAGTCAAAAGTTAGTAATAGTGCTTGAAGAAAAAAAACAGAAAGATAAAAGAATGTTTAAAATAACAAAAGTGGAAAGATTTAGTTTGCTATATATCAACAATTCTTATGGTTATTAGAACTAAGAATATATAACTATTATCACTATACAAAATAGGAATATATTTGAACCAAACATATAAAATATGTAGATGGAGAGATCAGCAGGGAAATAAAATATATTATGTTATGCCAAGATGCACTGCCTATTATGACCTGACACTATGCTCAAAAATCAGATCAAAATGTTAATTAAAGACCTCAATATCAGACCACAAACCATAAGGTACATTGAAGACAAGGTCAGCAAAACCCTCCACGATATTGAAGCTAACGGTTTCTTCAAAGATGACTCGCAACTGACCAACCAAGAGGAAAAAGAGATAAACAAATGAGACTATATTAAACTAAGAAGCTTCTGCACTACAAAAGATACAGTGACCAGAATACAAAGACAGTCTACAGAATGGGAAAGAATATTCACCCAATATCCATCAGATAAGGGGTTGACATCAAGGGTATATAAGGAACTGGTTGAACTCCACAAGAAGAAAACATCCAATCCCATCAGAAAATAAGGCAAAGAAACTTTCCCAAGGAAGAGATATGAATGGCCAAAAGGCACATGAAAAAGTGCTCTACATCACTAATCATCAGGGAGATGCAGATCAAAACAACCATGAGATACCACCTCACACCACAGAGACTGGCACACATCCAAAAGAACAAAAGCAACCGCTGTTGGAGAGGATGTTGGGAGAATGGGACCCTCCTACACTGCTGGTGGGAATGCCGATTGGTTCAGCCCTTCTAGAAAACAATATGGACGCCTCTCAAAAAATTAGAAATTGGGCTCCCATTTGACCCAGCAATACCACTACTGGGAATATACCCGAAGAAGCAAAAGTGTATAGTCGAAATGACATCTGCACTTATATGTTCATCACAGCACTGTTTACAATAGCCAGACTCTGGAAAACAAAACCCGAGTGCCCAAGAACAGATGACTGGTTAAAGAAACTCTGGTATATCTATATAATGAAATACTATGCAGCTGTTAGAAAAAATGAAGTCATGAACTTTGCATATAAGTGGATCAACATGGAAAGTATCATGCTAAGTGAAATGAGTCAGAAAGAGAGACAGACATAGAAAGATTACACTCATCTGTGGAATATAAAATAACAGAGTAGGAGACTAATATTCAAGAATAGTAGGAATAAGTACAAGTAGGTTGGCTCCATGGCTTGGAAGCTGGTATCACATGCTGGGGGAAAAGGCAGCTCAGATAGAGAAGGGAATACCAAGTAAAATGTGGTTGGAGATCCCTGGAGGGAAGGGAGATTCGTGCTGAAAGTAAACTAGAGACTGAACACAATGGCCACTCAATACCCCTATTGCAAACCACAACATCCAAGTGGAGACAGAGAACACAAGGGAATGTCCTGCCACAGAGGCAGGGTGGGGTGGGGGAGAGAGGGGATAGGGGGTGGGAGGGATACTGGGTTTATTAGTGATGGAGAATTGGTACTGGTGGAGGGATGTGTTTGAGAACATTGTATGAGGGAAAAACAAGCTCGAAAATGTGTGAATCTGTAGCTGTACCCTCTTGGTGATTCACTAATTAAAGAATAAAATAAATTAAAATAATAATAATAATAATAATAAAATAAAAAACATTTGAAATAAACTACTTTACTGGTGAATGTGGCATACAATTTTGCAGGCACCTATTATTGGTGAGATGGATGCATGGAAGTCATTGAAATCACAATTAATATATAGATGGGTTATTGTCATATAATATAATATAGCATGCAGATAACTTATTCCGTATCAATATATGTGAATATTAGACTTGTAAAAACCATAATGTTAATGCATAACACAAAATTTAAGGAAACATTTTCTTTTGACAAGGAAGTCAGGTATAGAATTGGACTGAGAAGCAGTCCAAAGAGTTTAAATAACATTGAAAATATTTCATTCCTTGATGCTATATTTTTTAGGGACTTCTTAAATTTCCTTGATACTTTGTTATGTATAGGATATATTTTATCATGAGGAAATTGAAGAAAATACTTATCTCATGGCAAAACTGCTAATCTTAAACTAATCGAAAGACATAAAACATCTGTTGTTAATTTCATTATCATAGAGAAAAATATGTTGATACATAGAGACAGTTGATACTGTTTGTCTGCACAGGCATGTGATTTATAAGGCTGCTCAACAGAAAAAGACTTGAGTCAAGCAGGTTGCAAATAGGTCCTGAGGGGCCGGGGCGATCCAGCTGGAGCATGTGGCCCACCTGCCTGATTAGCACCGTGGCTAAAAGGAGCTGACAAGCGCTTCTATTTTTACCCAATCTTTAATTCCAGGAACCTCATTTGACTAAATCATAGCTTTACAGTGGGATTGTAAAATTGCTCCCATGCTTATTCCTTCATAATCTAGATGTCTCCCAGGAGCGCTACTAAAGAGATGGCGACTATACTGACAAACTATCCATATCTTCTGCAATTACATCACTGGCAAAAAATTTGTTCCTGATCAAAAACTAGAGGCAAGAATATATGTCATAGGGGCTGGAGCGATAGCACAGTGGATAGGGCGTTTGCCTTGCACATGGCTGAACCGGTTCGATTCCCAGCATCCCATATGGTCTGCTGAGCAATGCCAGGAGTAATTCCTGAGAGCAGAGCCAGGAGTAACCCCTGAGCATTGCTGGCTGTGACCCAAAAAGAATTATCCATACAGATAAAACTAATTTTATGGCCAGAGAGAGAGTATAGGGGTAAAAAATGGGCCAATGAGAGTTTGATCCCTGGCACTGCATATGGTTCCCATAATACTACCAGGAGTGATCCCTAAGAACAGAGCCAGAAGTATGTGCTAAGCCCAGATGGATTTGGTAATCAAAGACAGAAAAAACATTAATTTTTAAGAATAAATTATTTAAAGAGGACCTGTTGCCAGTTTTCTTCAAGCTTGTCAATGAAATTGAAGAAACAGGGACTCTACCAAACAGTTTCTATGAAGCTCATATCTCAAAGATACCACTAACAAAGAAAACTACAAACCAATATCCCTGATGAACACAGATGTGAAGGTTCTCAACAAAATATTAGCAAATAGAATCCAACAACTCATCAAAAAGATAATACATCACAACAAAGTAGAATTCATCATGAGGATGCAAGGATGGTTTAACATTCAGAATCAATCAACATAATCCATCATATCAACAAAAGCAAAAATAAAAACCATATGATCATTTCAATAGATGCATATAAAGCATTTGACAAGATCCAACACCCATTTATGATGAAAAATCTCACCAAAATAGGGTTAGAAGGAACTTTCTTCAAGATAGTCGAAGCCATCTACCACAAGCCCATGGCAAGCATTATCCTCAGTGGAGAAACACTAAGGGCCTTTCCTCTAAGATCAGGGAGAAGACAAGGATGCCCAGTCTCACCACTTCTGTTCCAAATAGTACTGGAAGTACATGCATTCGCAATTAGGCAAGAAAAAGACATTAAACGTAATGAGAGAGGAAAGGAAGAAATCAAGCTCTCACTATGTGCAGATGACATGATTCTATACCTAGAGAATCCTAAAACCTCCAGTAAGAAACTCCTAGAAACAAAGGAGTTGTTTGTTTCAACAAACTGCTCCTTGTACAGCAAAATTTCAGGCTCTAAAATCAAGACCCAAAAATCCATGGCCTTTCTATACACAAATAGCGAGACAGAGGAAAGTGAAATTAAAAAAGAAAATCCCATTCACAATTCCACCCCAGAAAATCATGTACCTCGGAATCAGCCTAACTAAGGAGGTGAAGGATCTCTACAAGAAAAACTACAAAACGCTACTCAACAAAATAAAAGAGGACACGAGGAAATGGAAGCATATTCCCTGCTCATGGATAGGAAGACATAACATTGTCAAAATAGCAATACTCCCGAAAGCACTATCTAGATTCAATGCAACCCCTATAAGGATACCAATGAAATTCTTCAAAAAAATTGATCAAACACTCCTGAAATTCATATGGAACAAAAAACACACACGAATAGCTAAATCAATTCTTGGGAAAAAAAGATGATGGGAGGCATTAACCTCCCCAATTTCAAACTTTACTATAAAGCGGTAACAATTAAAACAGCATGGTACTGAAACAAAAGCAGAGCAGCTGATTAATGAAACAGGATGAAATATCCCCACATGCAACCCCAAATATATGATCATATGATCTTTGATAAGGAAGCAAGAAATGTGAAGTGGAACAAGGAAAGCCTCTTCAACAAATGGTGCTGGCATAACTGGACAACCATATGCAAAAAAATGGACTTAGACCTTGATCTAACACCATGCACAAAAGTCAGATCAAAGTGGATTAAAAACCTCAGCATCAGACCACAATGCGTAAGATACATGGAAGACAAGGTCGGCAAAACCCTCCACGATATTGAAGCTAATGGTATCTTCAAAGATGACACGCAACTGAGCAACCAAGTGAAAACAGAGATATACAAATGGGACTATATTTAACTAAGAAGCTTCTGCACCACAAAAGATACAGTGACCAGAATACAAAGGCAATTTACAGAATGGAAAAGGATATTCACACAATACCTATCTGATAAGGGGTTGATATCAAGGATATGCAAGGCACTTGTTGAACTCTACAAGAAGAAAATATCCAACCCCATCAAAAAATGGGGCAAAGAAATGAACTGAAACTTTTTCAAGGAGGAAATACAAATGGCTAAAAGGTACATGAAAAAATGCTCTTCATCACTAATTATCAGGGAGATACACATCAAAACAACTATGAGATACCACCTCACACCACAGAGACTGGCTCACATCCAAAAGAACAAAAACAACCACTGTTGGAGAGGATGCGGGGAGAAAGGAACCCTCCTACACTGCTGGTGGGAATGCCGACTGGTTTAGCCCTTCTGGAAAAAATATGATCACTTCTCAAAAATTAGAAATTGAGCTCCCATTTGACCAAGCAATACCACTTCTGGGAATATATCCCAGAGAGCCAAAAAAGTACAGTCGAAATAACATCTGCACCTGTATGTTCATCGCAGCACTGTTTACAATAGCTAGAATTTGGAAAAAATCTGAATGCCTGAGAACAGATGACTGGTTAAAGAAACTCTGGTACATCAACACAATGGAATACTATGCATCTGACAGAAAGGATGAAGTCATGAACTTTGCATGTAAGTGGATCAACATGGAAAGTATCATACTAAGTGAAATGAGTCAAAAAGAAAGAGACACAGAAAAATTGCACTCATCTGTGGAATATAAAACAACAGAATGGGAGACTAACACCCAAGAATAGTAGCAACACGTACTAGGAGGCCTGCTCCACGGCTTGGAATCTGCCCTCACATGCTGGGGGAGAGGGCAGCTCAGATAGAGAAGGGAGCACCAACTAAAGTGTAGTGGAGGATCCATTCAGGATGGGGGAGGTGGGTTGGAAACAGACTATAGATTGAATACAACAGCCACCCAGTATATCCATTGCAAACGTTAACACCCAAAAGCAGAGACAGAACAATAAGGAATTCCCTGTCACGGGGGCGGGGCGGGGGGACAACAAGTGGGGGGCGGGGAGGGACCCTGGGGCCATCAGTGGAGGAGAATGGGCACTGGTGGAGAGATGGGTATTCGAGTATTGTATAAATGTAACACAGGCACAAAACTCTGTAACTGTACCCTCACAGTGACTCATTAAAAAATAAAAATTAAAAAAAACTCTCATAATGGCAAAAAAATATTTTATTATTTTAATCTTCCCATCTGAATATACTGGTACATAGAGTAAAATATTTTATACATCTACCTTGAATATTTTCTTAAAGAGTCAACAATAATGCATTTATAAGTTTATTAAGCAGTCCCAAAATGTTTTTATAAGTTAACCTTGATTTCACTTTATAGTCAATAAAAATTTATTTTGGAAAGTTATAATACTGGGACACAGACATTATAACATATACACACAGACATACTAAAGAACATAAGCCAAACTATGATAGCAGTTTAGTATTTAACCAATTACAAAAGTGTATTTATTCTTGACACCTGTCACAGCAATAGACAATATATGGTCTTTATTTATATAAAATTATATAAACTTTGAAGAATACAGAATAGTCATTTAGCTTAATTATGTGAGAGAACTCAATGAAATACAAATTTCAATTGTATAATTCATTGTTTCATCTATATCAGTGGCATTTCTGCTATTATATGAAAGTTTACCCATTATTTGCTCTTTGGAAATGTATGAGTAATTTAAAATAAGAGAAAATACATATTTCAAGATACTTGAGTTATCAAATAAGTTAAGAATCACAATATTTAATAATAGTTGAAAGTTTATCTGCACATTTTAAAATAATTTTAAAAATAAATAAAAATATGTGAGAGTCAGAACTCAAAAATAATCTAAAATTAAATTTTAGGGGATGGAGCAATAGTGCAGCATGTAGGATGCTTGTCTGGCATTCAACGAGGGTTCGATTCCCAGCATCATATACAGCCCCCAAACACTGTAAGGAGTGATAAATGAGCACAGAGCCAGGAGTAAGTCCCAAGCACCCATGAGTAAGTCCCAAGACCCAAAAGCTTAATAAATGAAATTTAAAATTCTAAATTTTATATTTAAATTGAATTGAGTGACATAAAAGAGACCTGAAAGATGGAAAAAGGAAAATTCCAGGAGTCCTGCATCAGTTCCTATTGTGGAGAGGGGGGTTAGGGACCTCAATGTACTCTCAAAAGGCTTATGAGCGGCTCTGTCCTTAGTGATCATTCTGGTGTTTGGGGCACCATATGCAGCGCCTGGAATGGAACTAGGGTCAGCTGTGTGCAAATCAAGCATCTTAACCTCCGTACCATCTCGCTGTTGTCTAATTTCTTATATTTAATGACTACTATTTTTAGTTCTCAAAACTAAAATACCAATTATAGAACATTAGGCATAGTAGATATTGCATTTTTACATTTTATTGCTGAAACTGTGTTCAAACATATTTTAAAGTTGACTAAAACAACGCTACTGTAGAAAATATTTTATATTCAAAGTTCTCAAATTATAACATTTGAAATAGAAGAAATGAAACAATAATAATATCAAATAGTATAAATGATAAATAAACAATAATAATATCAAATAGGCCAATTAAGTATTGTCAGTATATTGCGTACTGTGAAAACATACTTCTTCATATTAATACAACATTCACATTAGTCTGCTAAGTCAGTGCATAATGACAATGGTCAGAAAGTCACACAGCTTTTGTGGAATAGGGATGGTAATAATAATCTATAAATAGCATGATCCTTAATTCAAAGAATGTGAATGGCTTATGCGATTGGGAAGGCAGGTCAAGAAAAGATTCAACATTTAAGTGAACTGTGGGGGAAAAAGAGGTGCAAAGGAAATCAAGGTCATGATATCAGAGATTCATACAAAGATATCTGACTTCTGGCTCAAGGTCACAGGTCTAGAAAAAGTTTCAGAATTTGCCATACATTTAGAACAGTCCCCGAGGACCTTGTTAAGCTGCAGCTGTCCTTAGAGTCCCTTTCAAGGCGAGTCACTTGATTTGTCAAAAATGTCTCAAAAATAAATTTCTTATAACCAGTTTCTTGTGATTCCTGTCAAAATTGTATTGGGAACATGAAATTAAAATATGGAACAATGCAAGACTGTATGAAGAAATGTTTCAAACCATTTAACTACCTTTTGTTTTGTTTTGTTTTGTTTTGTCTTGTTTTGTCTTGTCACTTAATCTCCTTCAATCCAACTTGAATTAAAACTCAGTTTAAATAAAAAATATGGTTGGCTACCCATGTTGGCATCTGAGGCCTAGAAGCCCCACCGGAAATCCTCAGCCAACTGGGCCTGTATTCACTACAAGGTCCTACGGATGCAATGTGGTGTGAGTCATGCAATTACCATGGTGGTGTTGGAGGTCTCTTAACTACTACCCTGGCATCCTTAGAGGGTCATATGGTATGCAATGAATCTATGGTCTAGCACATGCTAAATGTGCACTCTAATCCCTGAACCATCTGCTGGACCCTGCAGTAAAAACTATTTTAAATAAATTGTTTAATGAAATATCGGTCTCATATTGGATTTTTATGATTCATTCAAGTCAGTGGATCAGTCAGTGCAGCAATGAGGACCACGGTATTGCAAACACTCTGTAATTAGCAGAATCTTCTTTGAATTTTGTTACATCATTTTCTAACTAAATCTTTAGCATCCAATCTGGACATACAAAAAGAGTCTGTTATATTAGGTGGTGGGCATTTTTATCATGTTGATCTTGGTAATTACTATAAATATATATGTACATATGTATAATTATATATACATATGGCCCTATATATAGCAAAACTCATCAGTTTGCATACTTTAGTATGTACAGTTTTATGTGTCAATTATTTCTCAATAACATTAAGAGATTGTAAATATGATTCCAGTCATATTTTTGGCTAAAATTAGGTTGACATCTTGATCATTTCTATCTGCCTAAACAGAAATGGACCCTATAAAACATTCTCCAACTTGTCTCCAAGAAATCCTAGGTGGATGGGAAACTCATAGCTTAAGATGACAGTTTAACATCTTGTTCTGGCTATGATCTGAGAGTCTGACATTTGCTTGAAAATGCTGTCATTTTTGCCATGGCCATCAACTCTAAGAGCTTGCCATTAAACCCTCAGGTTGTTAGAATAAATAGAGGTATAAGCTTACCTGGAAACAAATCATTTTAAGCACATTTCTTCTACTCACACTTTTTAGTTGAAAACTAGTTTGTTTGTTTTCTGCACACATTAGGCAGAAACTGTAATAATAATGATGAAAAGTATATTCTTTCTTACAGTTGAAGTTAACGGTCCTCATATCAAGTTCTTCCATAAATAAAATGCTGTCATGTTTGAATTCTATTCAATTCCTTATTGAAAACACTCATATACTCTTATTTTAAGGGGAAATTTGTAAACTTCTTATTGTTATGTAATATACCATGTATAACTATTTTAGGTTATCCCCTTCAAGATATATTGTAGTGTTTCTATTTTATTCTATTGGGTCTGTTAATTCTAACATTATTGACCAAATGATATCTATCATTAAGCTTTATTGTGGTTGTAACTTTGATCATATACTTGAAGAACTTCCTGAGACAAAGAAATAGCCTTCTAGAACCAGCAAGGGACTACAAAAATGTTTCTGCTGGTTACTAACTAGCGTCACATACAGAGCATGTATAGAATCCACATAAACTCACTATCGGTTACTCCACTATCATCTCTCCAGGAAGGATCCCAGTTTTTGTTTGTTTGCTTTTTTTTTTTTTTGCTTTTTGGGTCACACCTGGCAATGCACAGGGGTTACTCCTGGCTCTGCACTCAGGAATCACCCCTGGCGGTGCTCAGAGGACCATATGGGATGCTGGGAATCGAACCCGGGTCGGTCGCGTGCAAGGCAAACACCTTACCCGCTGTGCTATCGCTCCAGCCCCTGTTTGTTTGCTTTTAATGTGGCATCATGATCTTATCCTCAGGTAGGTAAAGAACAAATACTACCCAAGACAGACTACCAACCAACTACCTAACTTTCCAACATAAATATCACTAAATAAATTCTTTACAGTTTCCCCTGTCAGCAGGACCAGGCAATCAATGAAATGGGAATCTCCGTTTCTATTACCTGCTAAAAGTAATAAACTACTCTTTATCTTTTCCTGCCATGATGATATTCAACAAGAGGTAAACACATGAGTTCTTTAACTTTACATTGTTTAATCATCAATAGGGCATCATTAATCTCTGATCTTCTAGCCTTTTAACTGTTGGTTATCATTATTGATCGCTTTTATTGCCTTGATTATTTTTCATTTGTTCTATACTTTCCAATCTTTAAAATCATAAACTATTTTCAGAAGTAAGTGACTTGCATTTGTTTAACTCCTTAAGTATGCATAAATGTTTAATAGCAAAGCCTTTTCCAATCTGCTTCATAAATTTCTCACAGGATAATCTCTCTTCAAGCAAACACAGATTCTCTTATTTTCTAAACACAAAACAATGATTTATTGTGACCTCTGCAGCAAACGTGGGTGTGTTCCCTGTGTCCATAGAGCTGCCCAACTCCTACAACTAAACAATGATTGCAACTAAATTTCAGAAGACCATTTTAATAAATTCCTGAGTTTTATGTGAGCCCATTTTGATCCATTTGATGTATCAACTAAGTCTGTATTGAAATGAAAGAACACAGCAAAACCATCCTCTGAAAACTCATACTGCATAGCCAAAGTTCGAAATTTGGATGTGAATTTATAAACCATAAACATTTTTATTGTATTCAAAAATAATCTAAAATTTGGATTAGACTGTTAAACTATTTTTAATTTCTTTTTTCTAATTTTATTGATTTGAGAGTTGGATCAAAATTAATGGTAGTCTCACACAATTGTAATGTTCCTTTTGAGATAGACTTGAAGACAGAACTTGGCCCCTCAACTTAAAAGCACAACCAAGAAATTCTGCAGAGAACTTGCCTCGAGGTACAATACCAACAAGTCTACAAATCCTTCAGGGCAAGCTAACAAGGTTTTTTCTTTTTTCATATTACTTTCTATGCTGCAAGGCAGGAGAATTTCTAGCCTCGGCCCTTGCACAATGCTAAGCAAACTTTGCACCATGCATCATTCTTGGTAATATGTTTAACAAGAGGATCTATTGAAAATAGATGAAGAAACAAAAACATAAACTTTCTTCCCTTTTTCTTGCTCAATATGTATATATATGTATATACACATGTACTTATCTATCCATTATTTATTTTTCAACCCCATTCTTGTTCTATTGATGTCTTCTATGCTTTTTATCATTAAAAGTTTACAATTCTTATTTATATAAAATTTTCTATAATTTTATTACATAATGAAAACTCATTAAAATTTACATATGTCTTTGTGCTTATCTTCAGATCAGTGTCTTTTTTTTTTTTTACAGGAGTTCAAAACCTCACAGGAATTTTGTTTTCTCTTTTGTTTTGTTTGAGGGTCTCTTTTGGTTTCTGTACACAGAGGTCACTTCTGGGAGGCTCCGGGATCCATATGTGGTACTGGATATGTGATGCGTGTCAGCTACATGAGAGATAAGTGCCTTTCCCACGGTAATATCTCATCGACCCTGATCATAAAATTTTAATCAAGACTGATATTTGAATACTTTCATGACAATTTGCTGATTCTATAAAGGAGTGACTGCTAGAATAGGTTAAATTTTATCAATAGATCTTCGGGATGCTCAACTGTATATGTCAACATGTCTGGATCACGAATGTCCACACGGTCTAGAGGAACATTTGACTAGATAGGCCCAAGAAAGCAGCTTGAGTTCCTGAGTATTGGCGGACGTCTCAGTAAGGAGAAAACGCCTCCTTCACTAAGGGCTATAAATCTTTCTCTGTTTTCTGACTCACGCTAAAACCCTGGAGCTCACAAGTTTCGAGTGTTCTGATCTCTCACTTTAAATTTATCCTTTTCTGTTCTACATGGTGGAAATTAGATTCAATTATACAGACATGTGGCTAATTAAACATACAAATTTTAAATGTGACTATTGCACGTGTTTAATAGTAACTGACAATATAATATTACACTTATCTACCATTGTGGAGGTGAGGTGATATTTCCTTCAGAAGGATGAAAATGATTACTTAAAGCTGTCAGAAATGCTCCATGTACACTTTAGAAAAATGTGTATCTTATTGATGTGTGAATTGTTATATATAAGTCAATAAACATCAAATTGTTTGGTTGGGTTATTTTTACAGTGTTTTTTAAGTCTTTTATAGCCTTACTGATTTTTCTCTCTGGTTTACTAATGTTATTGAGTAAGAAATATTGAAGCTTTCAGTTATGATTGTCCGTTGCCTATTTCTCCCTTAAGTATTTTTTTTATATGTTTGGAAGCTTTACTCACAAGTTTTTGAATTGTCATGCCCTCTTTATGAACTGGCTCCTTTGTCATAATGAAATCGTTTTCTTCAACCCATTAATATGATGAGCTCTGAAAATAGTTTTGCCTGATAGTGGTAGTTTTTATTTAGTTTTTGTAAATGTTAACATGTGTTGTCTTTTCCACTATATATACACACAGAAATAAATATAGAAATAGACTATGTATGTGATATATATGCTATATAAAATATAAAAATATAAAATATTTTATGGGTAGCATATATGTAGTACCTGATATCTTATTCAATCTAACAATCTTCATTTTTAAATTTCAACTGTTTTACCATTTGCATTTGACAATATACTTAAAATATTTATATTTGATTCAATTATCTCACTGTTGTTTCAATTTTTACATGGTCTACTTTGTCTTTTTCCCCTTCATCTTCTAGGTTAATTGAGTGCCTTATGCTGAATCGCAGTCTATTTATTCCCTTGGTTATATATAAGATATTTTTCTAATTTGCAATCAGATTGCTTTTTCCCCCAATGTTGAATGTTACAAGTACTTCAAATAATGAAATGTATTTTTTATCATACATCATATATGTAGTTTTCAAATTTTTCTCCCAGTCAGTGACCACTATTTGGAAAGAGATTATTAGCTACAACTCATTTTAACTTTAAAAGGTATTTTTAACTTTGGGGTTTAGTTACATACAGAATGATGATGTATGTGTTTCCACCTTCAAGTTCTAACCTATATGCCCTACACAATATGAGATGCTTATAATAATGCAAGTTAATTTATTTTTATTCTATATTATGATTTAAAAAAAAATCTACAAGAAAAGGTAGTCTTGGGGCTAAAGAAAAGTATGGCCAGTAGTTGCTTGTCTTATATGCAGATGACCCTGTTTCAATCCCCTAGAGTCCAGATGAAGCACTGAGCCACTCAGGAGTGGCCCCTGGACACTGCCAGGCATGTGACCCCCAAAAAGACAAAACCAAAAGAAATGTCAGTAATTTTATGGGGAAGGGATTATGGCCATAGCCAGTTGAGCACCAATCTTATTTCTGGCTCTGTACTTGGAGATGGCTCCTAGCACAGCTCTGGGGAACATATGGAAGGCCGGGGATTGACAGGCTCTGCACCAGGGGCTGCCTTAAGACAAGTACCATACTCGTACTATCTCCCTGGACCAAAAAATATGAGTTTTATAAATATCAAGAAAAATAGTATCATTTAGAAGTGTGAATCTACATGTAAGAATAAGGAATACTGGAGACTGCATACATGGGTATACATATATGGATGTATGGACATATTATTTTTAAGTGTGGTGTTTTCACTCTCTGAAAATGCAAAACATTCTTTCTCAAAAATTACATTGTATAATGAGAATGAAATAAACCAAGTGCTGGGATATGTACAGATAGATATTCTTTAAATAATTCTCCCATAACCACAATGCCCCTACATTTTCCTCGACTCCCTTCAGGCTTAGTAGTTTTTCTGGGGCAGAGTTATTAAAAAAATATGCCCTTTACATATTAAAAATATGACTATACACTTACTCTCAATACAATGTAAATCATTTAAACCAGCAAAATTGTTTTCCTAAAACCTCTTAATTTTTGGTTTCTAACACCTATGATTGCAAGATATTCCACAAGTTAGTGTAGTATATACTTTAAAAACAAGCAAAATGTGGAAATAAATAAAAGTTTTGGCACAAAATAAATATAAGACTTTCAGTTTGAACTTTGTGAGAAACAAGTTGATTTTGAAGAGACACTTTATAGGTATGAAAATATCGAATATAGGGCTGGGGCAATAGTACAGCTGGTAAGGTGTTTGCCTTGTACACAGCCGACCTGGGTTCAATTCCCAGCATCCCATGTGGTCCCCTAAGCACCGCCAGGAATAATTCCTGAGTGCAAAGCCAGGAGTAACCCCTGTGCATCACCAGGTGTGACCCAAAAAGCCAATGAATAAATAAATAAATAAATATGAAATATATGACTCTCAATTGCTATGCATAACATTAGCTATTAGAAACTAAGATCTATTAAATATATCTGAGCAGTGAAATAGTTCAATAAGCAAAGGTATTTCCTTGCATATTCCCTGGATATGCAATCTCCAACTGTACATAATTTTTCAGACACTGAGAATGGTCACACAACACATTAACACTAATATGATAATAACATATTAACAAGTTAATTAAAATATAATGTGCCCCCCAAATAAGTAAATAAATATAAAAACGAAAGAAATATATTTTGGCATTCCCTGATTCTAATTTTATTAATTTTACTTATTAATGTCTATAACATATCTAAACTGACCAACTGAAATTAAAAAAAAATCATTTTTAGATGTTGGTTTTGGCCCACACTCTGCAGTGTTCCTGACTCTGCTCATAATATTGTGGCGATGTTAGGGGGATCACTTGTTAACCTGGAGACCTACCAGGTGACCCCAATACCCTGGAGATTAAGGTTCTGCCTTGTGCAAGGCAAGCACGTTAATCTCTGTTCTATCTCTCCCTTAATGTGAGATTTTTAAGTGCAAAATATCATTGAATATTTTGTACATGAAGAATCAGCATGGTCACTTAGTTATTTTATCATTGAGATAGTGTATGAGTCAGTAGTAAATCACTTCCAGGAAATTATTGATAGTATTATAATTCTTTCAATACTATATGCCATTATAATCAATTTTATTAAATTGAATAAATATGCGCATTTAACAGGAGACATGTAGTAAGAATTTATAACATTATTTACATTTTATAAGCCAAAGTGAAAAATTCGATTTATAAAAGCAGAGTTTATTTTTACCACAAATAAACAGATTAAAGATAATAACCAACCAAAATTAATCTAATAATGGTTAATGACATAGCTAATGCATAGAAATAAAATATATTTCAAGTATTCATATAGGATACTTCAGTTATATTTAAATAAATTTTATTTCAATAAATATAAAGTATTTATAAGCAAAGGCAGGACAAGGATTATCCTGAAATCTATTAGGAATGTTATACAACATAACAAATTATTTCAAAAGTAATGATTCATTTATATTTACTAATTTAATGAACACATACATTCAGTTTTTAAGTTTAATTTTTAAGTATGAGTTAGTTCTTTTAACAGTCAAGATTTATAGTTTGTACCCCGAGTGAAAACAATTTTGCAATCTTATTTTATACAAGTGGACTGGAGCGATAGCATAGTGGTTTGTGCATTCGCCTTTCACAAGGCCGACCCAAGTTCTATTCCTCCGCCCCTCTCGGAGAGCCCGGCAAGCTACCAAGTATCGAGCCTGCATGGCAGAGCCTGGCAAGCTACCGTGCGTATTGGATATTGGATATGCCAAAAACAGTAACAATAAGTCTCTCAATGACAGACATTACTGGAGCCCGCTCGAACAAATCGATGAGCAATGGGATGACAGTGATACAGTGATGTTGAATGACTCTACTCATTGTATACAAGTAGAATAGAAAATACTTGCTCTGTACGGTATAATACTGTTGAGAATTTATCTGTAGACTTTATTGGGTCATGAGATGCCTAGATATATTATTCTTGGTGTATTATCTCTATTGATGCTTTGGCTGCAATAAATATTTATGTAGGCAGAATGATTAAGACAGAATGACCTCTTCATTCAATCAGTTTTAGACCAGTATAAAAACAAAAGATGATACTTTCTTGGGAAAAGAAAATTCCCGTCCCCAGATTTCAATAGCAATGGCACATTCACAGAGAGATGATAAAACATGTAGGATATTGGCTTGCAGGAAGCCAAACTGGGTTCAATCCCTGGCACCCCATCTTGTCTTTTGAACCTGCCATCAGTGATTCCGAAGCACAAAACCAAAAGTAGTTCTGAGGAATGGCAGGTGTAGCCCCAAAGCCAGAAGGAAAAAGTAAGGAAACAGCATGTTGGAGGGAAGAGTGAAATAGCGCAGGGAGTAAAGGCTTTGTCTTGCAAGCAGTGACCCAGGTTCAATCCCTGCCAGGCCAGTAGCAAGCCCGAACATTGCTGGGTGTGAACCAAACTGTCATCACCACCAGCCACTACTCATCAATGAAGGAAATGGCATGGTGACATTTTCCTGGGTTGGGACTACAACTAAAACACTGGCTCTTCCGGGTTCTTGAGTCTTACTATGTGTGGACAAGAACTGCTTGAGAATTAGCAGCATGTTTAATCATTCCATACAATCCTTTATCAGAATCGCTTTACAAATATATACACATTCTCTGGATCCAATCAATCTATTGATTATATTTTCTTAGAATAATCATTTTTCTCGGACTCCGCGCCAGGCTGTTTTCACTCTGGGTGCCCCAGAGGGGGGGCAGGTGAGAATCAGTTCTGACAACAGACCTCTGCCACCCAACTGCTGTCCCGATCCAGGTCGCCTTCCCAACACTCCAGCTGAGAGTCTCACGCATACATGAAGTCCCACAGAACCCAGATAATGCGGAACTTTGTCACCGTGGACTCTGGACTCAGTGGGATTGAAAGCAGAGATCCTCTGCCTGCTATCCCCCAATCTCTGGTGACCCAAGGATCACCCCCGTAGGCCACACCCTGTCACACCCTGCCTGCACCAGATAATCTCTCATGGGCCACCCTCCAGATCTCAGCGGCTGCTCCTCGCAGACCGGAGTATAAAATGAGGCTCCCATAGCCATGCCACGGGACCCCGTGCCAGTCTGTTTCCACTCAGGGCACCCCAGAGTGTGGCAGGTAAGAACCCTCCCCACCCCAAGGGACCCACCCCAGCAGCTGACCTCCACTACCCAACCGCCACCACGCTCCAGGTGGCTTTCCGGAACTCGGTAGCTTTTATAAGACACTTCCTACCCATTTTTCATAATTACCACACCATATTTCAATATATATATATATATATATTGAAAAACCAGGCACGCTACTGAGAGTATCCCGCCCACACAGGCAGAGCCTGACAAGCTACCCATGGCATATTCACTACACTAAAAACAGCAATGATAGGCCTTATTGCCCTGACCCTGAAAGAGCCTCCAATCGTTGGGAAAGACAAATAAGGAGAGGCGGCTAAAGTCTCAGAGCTGGGAGGAATAGAGATGTTACTGGTGTCTGCTTGAGTAAAACAATGGGATGACAGTGATACAGTGAATCATTTTTCTGATGAAGAAGAATATATAAATGTGTTGCATATAAATTACTGTTATTCATTATATGCATATACATATATGTGAACATATCTTACAAAAGTTCAATATAATGCTATTTTTGTTTAAAAATAATTTCATACATAGATGATTCTAGAATAATCACATTTTAGTTCTTTAGCAAATTATCTGATTTTACATTGAAGTCATTATAGTGAAATTGTTTATATAAAGACAAACTGCATTACTAATTTGTGATACACCTTTAAACTGGAAAAACAGGAAAATTCTACATCAAAATATGTCTCAGGGAAGGGCAAAACATAGTATCTAAGAAAAATATACTTGGAAGATGCATTTTAATTAGAAAACAAAATGTCTAATTATAGCAGTAATTATAAAATAAAGTTATATGATGATTATGTTTTGATTTGTTGGATAACTTTATTATTATTATTATTATTATTATTATTATTATTGCTTTATGGGTCACACCCAGCGATGCTCAGGGGTTACTCCTGGCTTTGCACTCAGGAATTACTCCTGGCGGTGCTTGGGGGACCATATGGGATGCTAGGGATCGAACCCGGGTCAGCCGCATGCAAGGCAAACTCCCTACGCGCTGTGCTATCGCTCTGGCCCCCTTGTTGGATAACTTTTGTCAAAATGCATCATGGGCAAAACTACTGGGGGATTAATACTATTAAATAAAAATAATTATTCTAGTACATATGCATATAAAATTGGAAACTTTTGTTGTCCTCCTGCTCTAGAGAAATAAAGGTAGGTTTATTGGGATTCTCAGTGTTTAGAAGCCTTTTCAGAGCAATATAGATAACTTTGTAGCAAATTTTGAGATTTTTAAACTAATGAATTTTTAAAATCATACATTTTACAATTTTAGACTTTCGAGATATAACCATTTGAATTGCATTATTACATATCTCAGTTGTTTCCTGCTTATCAAAACTCTTATTCAAATATAAAAAGAAGCTAAATTAGTTCAGTACAATTATCCCTTCACAAAGTCAGCTGGATTATACACAGTTACTTTCCAAATTTAGATAATTCTAAATTATTCCTTTAGTGAATTCAAGTAATTCCAGCAGCACAGGTATTTTGCTCATCACTAGGTATTTCATATTTCAGTTTTTTTGGTATTTAATATTTCTTATGGAGACTTTAAGTTCTTTTGCTTTCAGCCAAAAAGGCAACCTTTTCTCTTATGATTGTGCAATTTTCTCTGAATGTTTGTGGTTGTTGGGCTGGAGCGATTGCATAGCGGTTGGGCTTTCGCCTTCCACTAGTCCGACCCGAGTTCAATTCCTTGGATAGCCCGGCAAGCTACCGAGAGTATCGAGCCCGAGAGGCAGAGCCTGGCAAGCTACCCGTGAGTACTGGATATGCCCAAAACAGTAACAATAAGTCTCTCAATGAGAGATGTTACTGGTGCCTGCTGAAACAAATCGACGAGCAATGGGATGACAGTGATGATGATGACATTGATGGGTTACACCTGGCGATTCACGGGGGTTACTCCTGGCTCTGCACTCAGGAATCACCCCTGGCGGTGCTCAGAGGACCATATGGGATGCTGGGAATCGAACCCGGGTCGGCCACGTGCAAGGCAAACGCCCTACCCGCTGTGCTATTGCTCCAGCCCCTATATCTAAAATTTTGAAACAAATGGCATTAGAAGCAAAGTGGCAATGAAAGTCAAGTCTAAAGGGTCAAACAGAATATTAAACATTTCGTAAATATTACTACTGCAATTCTGGGACTAAAACTTGAAATATATTAACCACATGAAACAGAAGCAAAGGGCTTCGAAAATTACTTCATTCAATAAAGATTGAAACAAAAAATGAATCTTTAATGACTATATAATTTTTTAATTCTAGAGAGACCCAAGTAAACATTTATGTATAAACTTTGATTTTGACTGAATATATTGCTAAGGAAAAATTAAAAGCAAGTTCTTTCCAGATGTACACACCCTCCAATGTCATTCACAGATTATATTCCTAAACACCATATCTCTCATTTTCTTCTCCACATTTTCCTTTTTGGTTAAACAGACTAAAAAGATGAAACATATTTTGCCCACACTTCCTTTTCCCTGAAGGGTTCAAAGTGAGTTGATGAGTTGTTTTTTCTCAATTTGATGCACTTGGTAAAACCTGCAACATCCTCAATGCAGCAAAAGTTGCTACTGTGCACTTCCTTCTGCTTATCGTAGTGCTCCTTGTAGCAAGTCTTAGAGAATGGCCAGAAATGGCATTTTAGCATCCACCTGTCAATTCCACACAATCTGAGACATGAGACACAGCAGAATGCCAGGTTTCATAGACTGGTCATTAAGGACTGTCACCTGTGACAGCAACACCAATTGCTTTGTGTTAAGAAGAATGAACTATCTAAGAATTTGCATAACTTTCAGTCTAGTGGCTTCGCCTGCCAATTGTTTATGATATGACCACAACAAAGCTTCCTGCATCATAGTCTAATAACTTTATTCACAAAGGTTCATTCTTAATGTGCAGCTGATTTCTCTTCCTTCTCAAATCCCATGAGGGCAATGAGTGACATTTGTGCCTATGCTGTCTCTGTTAGTAACAGAACTGCAAAGGCTGCCATTCTGTCTCGAACTGGGCCATTCCAAAAATACCATCCCAACTCCAGAGCTCCCTGTGGGACTGCTTAGGGTTTCTGTTATAACTGTATCATAGTGTATTTATTTCCCCAGCCCAATTCCATTTCCCTCATTACTTTATGTTGCTTTACCCAAGAGTTTTCCCCAGTAGGACATCTGCTGATTTAGAACTTCTGTTTTTATGTCTTAAGACATATACTGAAACAGATAGGAAACAAAATATTATTGAATATAGGTTTTTGACACTTACAAAATAATCCAGAGGTCTTGAAAGATAAAAGTATAAATCCACAGCTGGGCAATTATACCCAGAAACATGTTGCAGTACTTAAAATCTTGAAGTTTGTTGTTTAGACTAAAGTCTCCAAGGGTTCCCATTGTGTCTGCACATCTCAAAAGCAAATCTTAAAAGCAGGCCACTGACTTTTTTTTTCCCTAAACAATCAGATCAAAAAGGTTTGTATAGTGCACTATTCTGAAATGTGGGGTAACTATTAGATGCACAATTGAGACCAGGGTATCTACTTCTTACTCTAATAAAGGGAGTGATTTTTATTTTTAGACAAAACTTCAATAGGTTTGTTATAAGCACTGTAAATCACAAGTGATTGCTAAGTGTGCCTTCAAATATGAAACAATCTTCACGTATCCAGTGTCAAACTATACCAAATTATCATCTAAAATCATGAGAATAGGTTGCCAATGAAAGTCAACTCTTCAACATGTGAATGGCAGCTGGATTATAAATTTATGAAGGAAAAAAGTTGAGCAAAGATGGTGTTGAAACACAATCAGCATCTAGCTACCTTCAAATGTTCACCCGATTGTTATTTATATGTTTGTTTGTTTTTTCTTAATGGGATAAGAGAGATAGTACAGCAGGTAGGGTGCTTGCCCTGTATGCAAAAGACCCAGATTCGTTCCCTAACTTCACATATGGTTCTGTGAGCACCACTCGAGTTATTCCTGAGTGCAGCAACAGGAATAACCCCTGAGAATTGCTGAACATGGCCCCTAGCCAACAATAAAAAAAAAAACAAAAACATAAGGCTTGGGGTTTTATGCACTTAGATGGGATGGCAGAAGAAATTCTAAAACAATTTTAAAATATGATTTTATATTTTATAGATGCGGGATGGTATAAATCAATGCCAGTTGAGCAGTTGTATCTTGAGAATGCTGAATTACAATTAAAGTTTTGATTTTAACTCTTCCATGTCTCCTGTAAGAGTTGAGTGAATGTATCAATTGGAAACAATTATAGATCTCTGCAAAAGTGAATAGTCTCAAATCAATACTTTGGTTTTATTGACTAAAAATTCATTGCCAGAAGTATTAGTTCTATTAAGATGCCTAATAAAACTACATCTTTGACTGCTAAAGACACCATAATAACTTCACTTCAAATAATTAACATGCAAAGTTTTGTCAGTATTTTCCTGACTCATTCATACCACTGAGTGTCAGAATAACATGATCCCAGATGGACCAAGTACACAATAAAAAAGGAAAATAACTAAAACACCAAATAATTGCAAGCTGTTAATAATTTAGAGAGCAAAACACCTGGTGACTATGTGTGAGGTTCAATTATAAAAATAATGGACTATAAAAGAAAGAAAATAACCAGATTGTTATATTTATTAATATAAAATAAGGATGAGTATCCTGGTTGGGTATTTTTGTTTGTAAAAAATAAAATATATATATCAAAGAAGGTGATATTTTTGTTTACTGGCCTACATTGGAAAATAATATCTTGAACTGCCATAATTTTAAAAATTAAATAAAACACACAAAGTGATTGTAAAATTATGCCATATTTATTTAATCATTTGTATCTAACTGATGTGTCACTAATTTACAAAGCATAAATGTATTCATGTATATATATTTTAGAAGCATAATGCACACTAATATCATACTCACTAAAAACTTACCAATAGTAAGATTTATTGAAACAATATACCCGGGTTTTTTAAGGATTTTCCCTAAAAGATCAAAGTGTAGTCTTTATAAAGTCACTGATGACTGTTATCAGGCACTTGAAAATACTATAGTTAGGCAATAGCAAATACCAACTTTAAATCCCTCTAAATACAACACTTGTACTAGAAGGAACAGACAGTTATCTGAGGTAGTTGATGAGACTGGTAACATTCTATCACAGATTTGATGGAATTTTATTTGCACTGAAATGGACAGTAACCTGGAAATACATCTTTTTTTTAAAAAAAAGTGTGTTGGGGGCTGGAGTGATAGCACAGGGGGTAGGGCGTTTGCCTTGCACTCGGCTGACCCGGGTTCAAATCCCAGCATCCCATATGGTCCCCTGAGCACCGCCAGGAGTAATTCCTGAGTGCAGAGCCAGGAGTAACTCCTGTGCATCGCCAGGTGTGACCCAAAAACCAAAAAAAAAAAAAAAAAGTGTGTTATTTCCGAAGTTTTAACCTTTTTTAAGTTCATGATGTTTTTTTTTTATACGTATATCCCATAGGTAATCTTGTTTCTGTGCCAAATAACTGATTTAAATGTGAGAGGAGAGAAACATGACTATGAAATTCCTCATTTTTGCCATCAATGCTGATATACAGAAGAATCTGGCTTTTACAGATAAGTGTAATGGTTTATTTTATTGAGTACTTAGTTCTGTTGCCATCTAGAAAGAAATAATTATTTGTGAATTAATGCTACAAAATGAGAAAGAGATCCAAATTAATAACTGATATGTATGTTATTTTTCTTTATCATAGAATATTAGTCACAAAAGAAGTGGAGAAGTATTTTTCACTATTATACTTAACTAGTTTTCAAATTTTAACTTACTTTATATACAATAGATAGTTTTCTTACTTTCATATTCAAGGGAAGAGTGTTCCACCTAAGGTTCAAAAATATTCTTCTGTTGAATTTGATAGTTAAATTGCCACCTGACAACATTAATCTTCATGCAATTGAAACAAGAACAAAATAGGACTACTGATGATCATTATCCAGGGAACAGAGCTACAGGCAGAGATATTTGTCTGGAATGCAGAAACTCCTTTAGAATAATCAGTAATGTTTTATATGCATTGGTAAATATTGATGGATGGGAATAGTGACCCAATACACACAACTGGCAGAGAGTCTCTCGTCCACGCACCTGGCTGTCTTCCCCGGGGCCCCTCGGAGGGTATGGGCTCCAGCTTTCCTCCCTGCCCTGAGCAGAGCTCCTGGCGGCCAAAGACCTCCAGAGCATAGCCACAGCCATGATCAAGCCCCCTCTCCACACATTCAGATGAGCCTCATGCATGAAGGTACCGGAAGAGGAACCCAGGTGTGTAGGACCCGGGGCTGAGACCTCCAAGCCTGCTCAGATTGGGACTAGGCCTCTTCCACCCAGATTTCCCATTTTCTAGTAGCTAGGCGGTCACACCCAGGGACTGCCCCCAGCGCCCGTGTAATCCCGTCAAAGGCCAACATCCAGAAACTTAAAAGCAAGCTCCTGGAAGCCATATCTTATAGCCTACTTCTCCCTCTAGGAGAAATTGGCAAGCTACTGAGAGTTTCCTGCCCACATGGGAGAGCCTCGCAAACTCCCCATGGTGTATTCATATGCCAAAACCAGTAACAAGCTGGGTCTCATTCCCCTGACACTGAAAGAGCTTCCAATGCGCATCATTGGGAAGGACGAGTAAAGAGAGGCTTCAAAAATCTCGGGGCTAGGATGAATGAAGACGTTACTGAGACCACTGAAGAAATTCGACGATCAACGGGATGATGATAGTGTCATCATCATCATGATGATGACACACAAACAAATCACAAAAACACTAAGGATCTTCAGAAAAGAAAGGTGAACTTACTCAAATATATAAAATAGCAACAAGTCACCTAGGTTCATTTTAAAACTCATGTTTTTTCCAATTGAAATATTTACTGGCTTGTGGTAGCAGTTATTTCATTTAGTTCATTTGGGGCCACACCCAGTATTACTCATGACTTACTCTTGGTTCTAAGTTTAGGGATTACTCTTTGTAGCGCTCACCTGACTATATTTGATGATGGAGATCAAACCCAGGTCTGCAGCATGCAAAACAAGCACACTAACCGGTAGTACTATCTCTCTGGACCAATATTTGTATTTTGAGTGTTTAGTTGTTTATTATTCAGTTTTTTGCATGTTACATGACTAAATATTTTTGCTGTACTAAACCATAAATGTTCAACTTAATAATTTTTAAACTACAGATAAATGGAAAGAAAACAGCAACTGAAATTTGAGATGTATTCTAGAAATTCTATATGAAATGATAAAGGAAGGATGTGTGACAGTGTGATACAACCCTGTGATCAATTTAGAATCACAGGCTAGAAATCATTTTTATTCCTCTTTGCCTTTTTTTATGGTGCTTAGTGAAAGTATCAGAATACCAATATGCTTTATTTCCTATGGAGATATCATTCTCCTAGGCTTTTTTGTAGGTATACAGGAAATTGATTACACCTTAAATTAGCTTTTAGGGTTGAGCATATTAAATAGATATAATTATCTAAATAGTGCATTGAATATATCACCAAAAATATATTCTCTGACCTATGCAAATGTACCTATTCCTTCTGGGTCGAAGAACAGGGGTTATATAAGAGGTAGTTGCAGTGTATTATGGGGGAAAGTACCTTCTGAAAATCAAAAAAGATAAGGTAGAAAAATTGAGAGAAAATATTTTGGTACATCTATTCTTTATGTTACACTTTCCTTTCTTGTGAATTTGTTTGTTTTTGGGGGGCTTAATGCCTGGGTGTGCTCAGAGACATCTCCTGTGGGCATGTGCGAAGAACATACAATGCTAGTGGTCAGACTCCTGAAGCCTCTCACAAAAGTCTGCACTCCAGACAAGTGAGAAACTTTCGAGGCCCCTCCCTTTCCTTGTGTGAAAAGAAACAACAGACCAATTTAATAAAAATGAAATTTAAAGTCTAGATACAACTGAGAATCTCATATACTTTCTAAAATATCAATGCTTAAAACTCAAATGTTTAATAAAATATAGGACTACTAATAAGAGTTCCATATTTATTTGCCTTAAATTTTCAGGCTTAAGTACTTTGTTCTATTGACAATTCCCTTAATTAGTGAGTTATTATATATCCTTCACCATAATTGAAAACAGTTCAGGAAAGAAAAGTTATATAAATTAGAATGAAAGTGGAATTTAAGATGGGTTTATTATTTAAAGTTGTGAAGATAGGGGTAAAAATATAATGACCTAATACGAATATGGTAATAATTCAATTGGAAAGCACTTTAAGATAATAAAGTATATTTGGATTTGATGTGATGCTAGAATGTGGTTTGGGAATAAGAAATTATTAATAGTTTTAGGACCATACTAAATTAAGGAGATATGTATAGTATACAATTTAGGGAAATATAATTAAGGGTCTATTCTGCAGCAAATATGATAGTAACAAAAAAACAATTCATATGTTCCAAAATGCTATATTACTGTTATTTTTTTCATGGAGGTAAGATGGTGCAAATTGCAATCAAGTAAATGACACCACTCTTATGAATATTTTGTCCTCTTAATCAAAACTTCTAATTTTCTGCTTCTTTTGTTACTTACTGAGCAATGTATCATAAAATAATACAGTGTTGAGATTATTTGCTTTTATTGTGCTCCTTGTGTCCCGTTAGTGATAATTTGTTTTCATTTCCTCTAGAAATAATTGCACTTGCATTTTTACAATAGTTATTTTCTATGGATAGTGTTGGGAATTCACTGACATAGTAACATATTTAACGTGTATCCTAACAGTGGCATTAATAGTCAGATCTTAAGCCAGAGTGCATAAACTGATTGTTAGAAGGTTAGAGAAAGGTATTTTTTTGTCTGTAACTCAAAATTACATAATAGCAATACAAAAGGGAGAGAGAGTGAGCCTGTTGCCTATCACTCTAATGGTACTGAAGGAGACACCAATCTGGGAAACTCTTCTTAGAGGTTCAGTCTAGGTCTGTGTGTGTGTATGTGTTTGTGTGTGTGTGTGTGTGTGTATGTGTGTGTGTGGTGGTTCCAGGGATTAAACTTAAACATGTATATATGAGAGAGAGCTTCTCTCCATCTCATCTCTAGCAGGCTCTTGTCTCTCCCTCTCCCTACTCTCTCCTTCCACTCTCTGCCAACCCCTCTTTCTCTCTCTCTCTCTCTCCCTCCCTCCCTCCATCCTTCCTTCTATCTCTCTCTCTCTCCTCTCCTCTTCCTTTTCTTCTGAGTATTATAGTTTGTGATACAGGAACTAATAATCATCATGCATATCCCTTTATCTCTTTTAACACTCCTAGAATAATACTTATTGTTTATCTAGGCATTTTTATAAGTGTTAGAAAGTATATTCCTTTAAAATGTATTACAGACTGATGTTTTTCTTAAAATTACATTTGTAAAGAATAAAACATAACAATATTGATATAATACCATATAATATTCAAGATTTTTTGTCTCAATGTTATATTTTACTTTGAGTATCAATACTTTTTTAAATTGGGTCTGAACAAAATCCCTCATGCTTCCAAATATGTTCATGTGTTCTCCTCGTTATTAATGTGTTCAACATGGATTCTGCAAAACTTGTACTGCAGAATAAATGAATCAACTTTTAAAATATTATTCAATTAACTGATAATTTCTCAATAAATTTACCAAAGGCTCCTGGGGTACTTACATTGTCAAAATCTGAAAACATTGCTATAAAGTAATCACAAGTGAGTGTTGTTCTTTTCAACAAAGTAATTATTTGAAAATTATTTGCATGGAACTTATTATGTTTAAAACATAAAAACAAAAATCTAAAATTTGAAGTATACCATTAATCTGACTGATCTCAAAAGTTAATTTTGAAACATAATGTTATCACTGACTTCTAAATAAATTTCAGCATGTGAAATATTCTCACCTTTTATATTTTTGAAGATATTTTTAATACATTTGAAGAGAATGTATGTATATACAAATAATTTAGACATGAGAAAATATTGGTTCAACACTAATTTATCTGTAAGAGGATTCTAACTTCAGCAAGTTGAACTTACATCTAATGCTATACTTCAAAGGACTATTAATGCTGTTGGTTATTCAAAATCAGAGTTTTCCTAGATCAATGGCACCAATATGTTCTCAACAAATAATCTCCACAAGTAGTAGATCATAAATCGTATAATTCATTTCAATAGAACTAGAAAATTAGAGGGATAGTGCATAAGGGTTCTGCGTCAATGAAATCAATCAAACATCCAGTCAGAACAGTGTTAATTCTCATTACTGTTTGCTAATATTTTCTTAGTCAAAGGACAATCTGTAAAGTGATCATCCATGTCAGTGAACACATTCCAGACCAAAAAATACATGGGAAATGTAATGCAATCAATATCTATTTTTCCCACACAAAGACAAAATTCATGTAAGTTGAAACAGAGATTTCTCAGTGAAGGTAACAAAAGATTCTCTAGACTCATTATTTCTAATAAAGCTACTGCAAAAAATTGAAATTATGATTAAGTACAATAAAGTTTTCCTCTGTCCCTCTTGGAGAGCCCCTCAAGCTACCAAGAGTATCCCACCCACACGGCAGAGCCTGGCATATTCGATATTCCAAAACCAGTAACAAGAAGTCTCACAATGGAGATGTTACTGGTGCCTGTTCGAGCAAATCAATGAACAGCGTTTCAACAGTGCTACAGTGCGACATTGCTACAATAAAGTCTATAAAATAATTTATGAGAAGGGCTCACCTATGGTATGGCATCTTGTTGTTCAATACTGAGATGAAAAAAGTGAAAGTGATAATAAAAATTAATAACCAAAAATAAAATTAATTTACCTTTCTATTTTTTTCACTGCCCTGTCTTCCCTCCCTCACTCTCAATATACCCAGACAACTTAGAAACACAAATTTATAAGGAGATATGTGTCAAAGACTATTGAACAAAGTTTAATAAATGACAAGAAATCATTTTTCTAATAAAACATTTTTTTTTTCTGGGGACGGGGGTAGAAATACCCATGTGTGCTCAGGGTTTATTCCTGACAGTGTTCAGGGGTCATTCCTGGTGGCGCTTAGGGTGCTACTATACGTGGTGACAGGGATTTAAATCAAGTCACCAACATATATTTCAAGTATCGTAACCTCTGTTCTATCCCTGGCCCAGATATAATCATTTTAATAGGTCACAACAAACTTAGTAAAATTATCTTGACCCCAAAACATTTTTAAAAATTTAATTAAGTAATCCCTAGAGTTAATATTAAAGTATTTCACACAATATGAAAGATTGAATCATTTAATCCTATTGGTATTATCCAGTTTTTAAAATTTATAAATTTTAAAAAGTTAGGTAAGTTGATAGATGATAGATAAACCAATACAGATATAATTAGTTAGAAAATTTGGTAGTTCGGGTATATGGTTCTGATGCTGTAATAAATGGTGATGTCTAATTTTAAAAAATATCCAGTGGTTTCTTGTAAAAAACTAAAGCTCGCCGACGGGGTGCGTGCACTCGCAGGCTCTCTGGGCAGCTCTGTCTCACCGCCCGAGTTCAGTGCTCTGGAACCACTGTGTATGGGCTGGATCTGGATGGCCGTTGGCCAAGGACCGGCAAGGGAAGAATGAGGACCAAGCTGGTTGCTGATTAGTTACCGTTTATTCAATCTTCCAACTTTCTCATCTCCCGCACTCCCAGCTCCGTCCTCTCTCTGGATCAACTGCCACCTCTCTCACTTCTCTGGTCTCTCCTACTTGTCTCTCCAACCTTGCCCTCTAGGCTACACCCAACCAGGTAGCAAAATCAACATAAGAAAGCTCTTCCTGAGGGCAGGGCATTCCAAAGCCCTTCCTGACTCTTAAAGTGTTTTTCTCCTTTCCTTAGTCCAAACATTTAACATCTTAATACTAGTTATTTTTGTATGGACATAGCAAGAGATACATTGAGGCTTGCAAGGCAGCTCTCCTGGCAACATCTTGCCACAGACTCAGACCACAGCACTCAGGCCAGATTAATCATTCCTCACCCTAGCAGGGTCCAAATCTAGTTATCACTGTTTGGATTATGACACCATTTGTCCATGATCAAGCTCTTAACTTATAGTTAAGCATTAGGCACTTTGGCCAGGCCCATCTTGATGCCAGGGTAGCACACAACTCACCGCTTGCCCTGGGTCCATCTCGTCCCTCGTCAGGTCCTTGCTTTTGGGGGTGCTAGGAAGTAAGGGCAGCTGAGGCTTAGGTCGAGAGAACAGATGCCCAGGAGGAAAATATCATGTAGAGTCAAATGACTCCCAGGTTATAAAAGCATAGCTTTTGCTAAGTCTTCCTGTGTCCATACAAAAAGGACATTGCTCTGAATAAACTATGCAAAGGACTCAAGGAGAAGAGAAAAACAGTATTTGCAAGTCAACAGAACACTAAGAAAGAAGCTACAAATAAACACAGAGGAGTGGGAGCACTGTGATGGGAGTAACCCAATAAACCTAAACTACCTGAGGCTATGTTATCCTACAGTTTCTTATAGTACCAACCAAGTCAAAATAATTTATTTAATTCTTAGGATTCACTGAAACACTTAAGCATGATGAATGAAATAGCAGTTTATGAGAACTTATGGATCTCAATTTCTTCACCTTTTTATGTTATACTTGCATTAAATTAATGTATGCCAAGCTCACCATGTTTCTTTTTTCTGTGCCAATAAACAAGAGTATTTTCATGCAGGTTACATTAACTCTAGAAAACTATTAAAATAATGGTTTTTTATCTAAAATAGTAAAAATCAATGTTCATTAAAAAATTAAATAATAATATTGAAGGCATATCATAATTAGTATTTATAATATCACTATGTGATATAAGTAAAAGTTGACGAAAAATATTCAGTATACTCAACAAGCACTCTGTGAGACATCTTTTTGAAAAAGAGCTTTAATAAGCATACTCATGTTTTCATGTTTCACAAAATATACTAATATATACATTCCTACACTTTGAATAAATTAGCTAGACATGTTCTTTGACAATATTAAACAGAGCTGTATTAGATATAAGACAACATATGGCTACAAACACCTTATGTATTTTAATGACTGAGCAAATGCAACATTGAAATGTTGAACTCATAAAAACAACATTCATTTACTACATGACATACTACAATTCTCTTAAGGATGAATGCTATAATCTGCTCATTTAGAGCAATTACATCTGAGCTCTGCTCTAGGATATAAAAATATTACTTTCTTCTAAAAACATAGATTTGTATCAGATATGTGTTTTCATTCAAACAGTTTATGTAATATCACTGTATCACTGTCATCCCGTTGTTCATCGATTTACTCGAGCGGGTACCAGTAACGTCTCCATTTGTCCCAGACCCGAGATTTTAGCAGCCTCTCCTTACTAGTTTTTCCCAATGATTGGAGGCTCTTTTCAGGGTCAGGGAAACGAGATCTGTTATTGTTACTGTATTTGGCATATCAAGTATGCCACGGGGAGCTTGCCAGGCTCTTCCGTGCATATTAGAATATTTCTTAAACTTACAAATGAGGGGCTAGAGAGTTGGTGCAGTGGGTAGGGTACTTGCATGACATGCGCCGACCAAGGTTTGATTCCTGCTCCCATATACGGTACCTGAGCCCCACCAGAGTAACCCCAGAGTGCAGAGCCAGGAGTAAGGCCTAAGCACAGCCAGGCCCCCCAAACAAAATAAATAATAAAATTAAAAATGAATTTACTAAACCCCCTAGCGTGCATGGGAAGTCCTTTCAATCCTGCAGGGATGGACGCAGCATATAGAAATGGACTTGTTTGGGTCTGGAGTGATAGCACAGCAGGTAGGGCATTTGCCTTGCACTCGGCTGACCCGGGTTCAATTCCTGGCATCCCATATGGTACCCTGAGCACTACCAGGAGTAATTCCTGAGTTCAAAGCCAGGAATAACCCCTGAGCATCACCAGGTGTGACCCAAAAAGAAAAAAAAATAAGAAGAAAAAAGAAATGCATTTGTATTTTCCAAGAAGTTTATGTCAGTATTTTTCATTATTTTCAGTGCTGCAGATCCAAACTGGGGCCTCAGTCACACAAGACCAGTGATCCACCACTCAGCTGCTTCAGCATATTTAAACCAGCTTGGTTGACTTCGAGGGAAGAGATGAGTAAAACAAGGTCATGTTTTTCTTCAGGGGAAGTGGAGAGTGCTTGGGCCACACCCAGCAGTGCTCAGGAAATCACTCTGGGAGGTGCTCAGGGAACCTTATGGTGCCAGGGATTGAACCCAGGGCTCTGGCATGCAAAGCATGTGCTCCAGCTTTTTGAACCATTTCTCCCAAGGTCCCCACCCTTTAGGAGATTTTATTTTTCATTGTTGGGGGTCATACCCAGCGATATTCAAGGGTTACTTCTGCTATGCACTCAGGAATTAATCCTGGTGGTCTTGGGGACCATATGGGATATCAAGGATTGAACCTGGGTTGGTCACATGCAAGGCAAACGCCCTACCTGCTGTACTATTGCTCCAGCCCCTTTGGCAGCTTTCTAATGAGTGAGAAAAGCAGACATGTAGGAACCCAGTGGTAGTACTGTGGGAAGGGCACCTGCCTTGCACGGAGCCCACCTGGGTTCCATCCCTGGCACTACATATGAGACCCACCAGGAGTAATCTCTGAGCACAAAAAGCTGAGTGTGGCTCAAACAACGAGAGAACCAGAGACATGTAAACAACCAAACAGACAGTGAAACAGAATGAAGTCCACATCACAAATACCAAGTATTAAGTGACCGTGCAACTGGGAGGGCTACATAGGAAAATTCAAGTCACTCTGGACTGGGGACTGGTGGCAGACAACAGTGTTCAGGAGAGGAATTAAGGGGTCAACTGAGGAGCTCCAAGTCCCTGAGAATCCAGAGGGTGGGAGGGGAGTCGTGGGGGGGTGTCAGAAAGGCTTGGAGAACGGTTTCCTGCCCAGAGCCGATCTTCACAGGGAAACTTTACCCCTGGACAGTTTCCTGCCTGGCTTGCTCCTGCGAGCTTCTTCTTGCATACTTGGATTCTCCCTTCATCTTTCCCTGCCTTTCCCTCCCCTCAAAATTGGAAATGCAGGTTCTAGGGCTCTCCCGTCTTCCTGGAGTCCAGTGATGGTGCCTGGGCAGGTCCTAGCAAGGTAACCTTTCGTGCTCCCCAATTATTCCTCAGTTTATGCAATATAATAGGCTTCACTGAAAATAAATTATTGGCAAATTGGGAAAAATAACATCTCTAGAGAATTTTTCTCCTAGAGTAGTCCAAGAACTTCATATAGAATATATGTGAAACACTACAAGAACCCTAGATGAAGTTATTATTTCAGACATATTCTAAGCTAAGAAAATTTATAGTATAACAATAGATCAATATTAAAGACTTATAAGAAATAAAATATTAATCAAAACATTAAATAGGACAGAAAAAATTCTCAGAAATCCCTTAACATATATTCTACACCAGTAGTAATAAAACTATATCATTAATATAAAAGAAAAACTAACTGATACACATAATTTTTATAGAATAAATAATTTTACCAATATAAGACCATTCTAAAAGCAAAATTGATATGATTCAACACATATAAGAATAAGTGAATTGATAAATGCAATATGATAGCAATATTTTATTCTGTAACTTTAACAAATTATTATAAATTTCATATGGAATGCATTGTCAACAGGTAGGAATATAAAAATTAAAATTTTTCCAAGGGAAATGTAAGCCCTCTCAGGTAGTAAAGCTTATCAGAAAGCTATGGCAAACAAATCTGCAGCACATACATGAGATTAAGCGAAGGCAACGAGGATATAAATGACATGTTTGAGCCACCAACCTTAAAGGATTGATGTTAGATAACAGATGCATATAGCAGTTAAACTTATTGGTTAATAACTACAAAATAGTGCTGAATATTTATAATATTTTCTGGATCCATGTTTATCAGGTAATGATTAAGTAATACTGAAAAAATAGAAAATTTTATAAAATTATTTTATATGAGTTTAAATATTGTAAAATAATTTGGAAAAATACTCATGATCTGTCTGTCAATATAAAAGAAAAACAAAAAAGTCATAACTACTTGTAAAGGTATAAATATGAATCATGAAATCACATCAAATATAAGGTAACTTTTCTAGAAAACTACACTGTTCTCAGTACTGTAACAGCATAAGAGGAAATGAGTAGTAACTGCTAGAATGATTAAATTGTATTCATTCATGTAAAAATAAGAAAATAAATTTAAAATGTAAAGCAATTCATTGTTAACATTATTATTTAAAAACTTCCTCACTAAAATCTATCCACTAAGAACCTAGGATGCTACTTATCAAACAAAAAAATTCTGGAGTTAATAAAGCCAAAGTATAAATCTTTTTTAAAAAAATCATTTCTTCTTTAGGAAAATCAAATGCATATATCTAAAAATAGTGAAAAATTATTCAAGTATCAAATAAAAATGCAAAAATTATTAATAGAATTAAAAATAAATGAAATAATACAAATCAAAAAGTTTTATTGAAAGAATATTTGAAACACAATTATAGTAGCACTGTAGCACTGCCATCCCACTGTTCATTGATTTGCTCGAGAAGGCACCACTAACGTTTCCATTTGAAGAAAAATTAATAAAGATATTTTACTATAATAATATTATCTAGTATTATAAAACTATATACACACAAATTTATCTATATCATCTACCTCTATCTCTATACACATAGATCTAAAATGCAGTGTATATTATTTATACATATGTAATAATTTTGCACTAACAGCATAATGTGAATTAAGAAAAAATATTACGGGGTAGATGTAAAATTGACATAATATTCTACTTCTTCCTCTATGGAATGAAACACCCAGAATGTAGCTCTTATAATGATGTTCCAAAAATACATTAATTGTCATTTGTGTGATAGTTCACTCTCTCTCCAGGGGTTCTGGGATATTTAAGTACAAGACCTTGCATATGATACCTTAGACATCAAACTCAAATACTTGATTTTTTACTTTGATTATATACTTTGATTCTTTAACATTTTTTTCATTTATTCCACAAACTTTCTCAATTACATTAAGTAATGACTTCATAGACAAAGTGAAAAAATGTAAATGTAGTTGTTTTATTTATTTATTTTCTTAACTACAATTTCTTAAGAAGGTGATCTCTAAAATCAAATCTGTTATTAGCCTCGGGGCACTACCAATATGGGCACTAGATGTAATCCTTAGTATTTTCCCCTTTATGCATTAATATTTAATACATGTAATGTGTCCCTTACTCATCATTATCAGATATGTTTTACGTATCTATTTTTTTAATACATAGCATGACAATCAAAGACAGATATATATATGCTATTAGAAGTATTCTTTTCTTTTCATGGCTTATACCTCATATATATTTAAATTTTCAAGAATTTTGAAATTCCTCAAGAAAAGTTCTTCTAAATTTAATCTCCGTAAGATAAATAGAATGTTCTCCTTTGAAACCAATGATAATTTATAACTCTCAAGAATAAATTACGAAAACTGAAAATTTGGAACAAAGTTACAATGCAACATTAATTTTGAGAGTTGCAGTGAAGAAGTTGAATATTTTATAACATATATATTGGATTTTAAATAAATTTATTTTATACATATCAACTGCCCACATTATTTCATGTTTTATAATGACACAGTGTAAAGCAGCAATATATTTGAGAACAAGGCAAAAGTGTAACATTTGACAGAAGTAACAAGTATTTCTATTGTAAATAAAAAGGCTATGAGAAGAAAGTCTAGAGGAATTGATGTAGTTTACAAGTGAATCAGAAGGGAAAAAAAGTTGCATAAGAAGGAACAAAGCAAAATGTCAATAAAAAGTAATTTAGGTGTATATGGGGAATATCAAGGAAATGATAGGTTTGCTGTTCTATTTGAGTGCCGTTCAGAAAGCAAAATTCTTGCAGTTATTTAAAAATTCAAGCAATAGAATGAAATCTTAGAAAAGTGTTGGTTAAAAAAATAAGTACCCAGAAAAAATAATGGATTAAAAAAATCTCAATATTCCTATTTCAACAATTAAAATTCTGTTTTATACATGAGTTTTAACTTTCCTCAAAAAAAAAAAAACGGGGCTTGAGCCGTAATAATAAACGCACAGCAGGTAGGGCGTTTGCCTTGCGTGCGGCCAACCTGGGTTCAATTCCATATGGTCCCCTGAGCACCTCCAGGAGTAATTCCTGAGTGCAGAGCCAGGAGTGATCTCTGTGCATCACCGGGTGTGATCCAAAAGGAAAAAAGAAAAAAAACAACAAATATCTCTTTTGATCAAGGAGGTTGATAGGTTGATCAAATCAACCTATCTAAACCTTATTCTAGAATTTGTATAATGTTTTAGGGGAGGCCTCCTAATGCGTGCTCAATAGACATTGGGGCCATGCCCAGTGATTCTCACCTGTGCATTCCGACAGTTCAATGCTCATACTCTGCAAATAAAGTATCAAAAAATTCATCAATCCTGGCTATCACCATGGGTATACCTAAGAGTGCCCAGTGGAGCATATGGTACCAGGAATCAAAACTGAGGGCCAGGGCTGGAGTGACAGCACAGCAGGTAGGACATCTGCCTTGCAGGCAGCCGTCCCAGGTTCGATTCTCAGTATCCCATATGGTCCCCCAGAGCACCACCAGCAGTAATTTCTGAGTGCAGAGCTGAGAGTAACCCCTGAGAATCACCAGGTGTGACCCAAAAAGAAAAAAAAAAACTGGGAGCCAGAAATGTGCTTCAGCACTAACTTACTAAAACTTTGATAACACTTAGAGAAGAACATGCCTTAGATAAGAGTTCAGATTATCTCAAGATCTACAGAACATGCTTTATACAAGAAGTCAGATCATCCCAAATCTTCAGAATTTGTCTCCTTAATTAAGGAGCCCCTCTCTCTAGGGATTGAGTTTAGAACACTGAGAACCCAGGGGCTCAAGATAATGCATACCTTTCCCAGCTCTGATGCTGCTCAGCGGAAGTGATCACTGGTCTCTCTCATGACTTAAAATAATACACTTTGTGGAGTAGCATCCAGGTTTAGATGTGTCAGTGAACATAACTTTTGTCTCTTTATCTTCACCATTCAAGAGGAAGTCACCCATGTCTTTTGTTGTGAAGTATTCCCTTTTCTCTCTTTAGTCCCAGGTGCTTCATGAACACATTGCCTGATTTAGGAATTAACCCTGATACACTGGCTCAACTCCAGGTCCTGCAAAATGTTACTGCTTCCTCATGAGCACATTAAATTGACTTTTCCTCCGCCAATATTTTTGACACTTTTTCTATTTATTAGCCAGTTTAAGAAGAACCCAGAGAACTGGAGAGTTTCCCTTTGAACTAGAATAACACCTCATACAAAAGCCTACAGTAGCCTGAACAGGGTAATAGGTTAAGACTGCATATACCAAATCTTTTTCGTTTGAAGGTTGTCACAAGATAGATTAGATACTCAGTTCAAAAAGTACCAGACACATTTTCTAACATTATACAATGCTAAATTACCTTGAATCTCAAACTACTAAGTGCCTTTGTGTCTATATTAATATCCATTGACATTTCCATTATATTAACAGCTGTATCAACACTTTCTAAAGTTATCAGTCAGACATATAAAAATTGTATATTGATCTGAGAAAAACATGAAATCATTGAAAAATGTATCATAGTAGGATTTTTAACAAACTTATCAGTAAGATAATCTGAGTTGCAGTGCACAATGACTAATAAATATACTATAAAACAGCTCCACATAAGAGTGTAGTAAGAAAAACACAATAAATGGAAAAAAAATTACACAATATAGAGTGATGTTACTAGACTAAACAATATAGCAATCTTTATGAGATGAAAAGTCAAACAAATAGAATAACAAATCTATTATTAATGGCAATGTTATTAATAAGTACAAATGCTATATTAAAAGAATGTTTTGTTTATTTATTTATATATTTATGGTTTTGATTTGGAGCCACACCCATGATACTCAAGGCTTACTCCTAGCTCTGTGCCCAGGGATTAATCCCAGAAATGCTTGGGAAACAATATAGGGTGCTGGAGATCAGACCTGGGTTAGTCATGTGTGAGCAAGTCCCCTACCCTCTGTACTATTACAACAGCCCAAAAGTTTAAATTTAATTGAGCACTCATGGCCTGGAAAACTGGATTTTATTCCAAGCATCATTTCTCACTGCAATGCAATAAAACAGCCTTATTTCACTTTTGTAGCAACATGGATGGAACGGAAGATCGTCTTGATAAGTGGAATAAATCAGGGCAGAAAGAAATGGCAGGGAACGGTACTTCTATGTGGGACCCAGAGAAGGAGAACAAGTGAATAATCAAAACCAAATGAAAAGAAATGTAGGTAGATTAACAGAGTGGAAGGACAAAGGGGAATCAAAGTGGGGTGGACTTAGTCATAATGTGGAAAGATATTTGGAAGAGGCATGAAATTGCACCCCTCGAGCAAACAGTTCCATGAAGCAACATTAACTCCACAAAAAGCTCGCATTCCACAGACTAAGAAAGCTGGAGGACTTGAAGTCAAGCATAAGAGTAATGGTTAGAAGAATGAGATTTTTAGCCTGAGTAATAAGCATTCCGGGGAATATGACAGCCATGTTCAAATATTTAAAAGTATTCTCTGTGAAAAGGACATTAGATATATTATGAATAATTTACAGAGCTGAATTAGCAGCACTGATTGAAAGATCCAGGGCGATGGATTTCAGATCAGAACATAGTCATATTTTCTTACAGTGTCAATGAGAGGTCGCATGCAGAGTGACTGCATGCTCCTCAAAGTAACTCACGATGGTAGTGGATGACCACATAACGAGCGTATATGAGAATATAAAATTAAAATAATGAGTAATATTGTGGCACACTATATTATTTGGCAGGGGGTGGGCTCCGGCACAGTGCTAGAGAGCATGTGGTCACCCCTGGGATATCGTGCAGGTAGGCTCCAGGGGTATAATCTGATGATTAATGAGGGCCTCCTGCAAGCACCGGAATTCAACCCAAGCATGAAATTCATGGGGTTCATCTTATTTTTTATTGAATCCCTGTGAGAAACAGTTACAAAGCTTTCATGTTTGAGTTTCAGTCATACAACAATCGAACACCTATCCCTCCACCAGTGCACACTCTCCACCACCAATGTCCCCACTATCGCCCCCCACCATTCCTACCCCCTCCCCCGCCTCTGTGGAAGACAATTCCCTCCATACTCTCTTTTTACTTTGGGGCATTATAGTTTTCAATACAGATACTGAGAGGTTATTATGTTTGGTCCTTTATCTACTTTCAGCACACATCTCCCATCCCGAACGATCCCTCCAACCATCATTGACTGGGTGATCTCTTCTCTATTACAACTGCCTTCTCCCCCAGCTCATGAGGCAGGGTTCTGACTATGGAGCAATATCCCTGGCCCTTGTGTCTACTGTTCTTAGGTGTCAGTTTCATAATATATTATTTTACATTCCACAAATGAGTGCAGTCATTCTATGTCTATCCCTCTCTTTCTGACTCATTTTACTTAGCATGATACTCTCCATGACCATCCAATCCATCTTTTGAACATTCTCTCTGGACCTAGATAATTTTTCAACAGACCTAAGATGTATGCCATTAGTCAATGGTTTTATGTTAAAGAAGAAAAAGTTAATATTTCTATATATAATATTAAAAATTTGAATTTAATTTGAAGTAAAATTGAACTATTTTGATGTGAAGATCATGTAAAGAAAACTGAAATATTCCACTCAGACCTCCTGGATACTCTTCCTGGCTCCGAGGGCCTGATGATTCTGACTCAGACCTGTTGGGTGCCACCCAGTTATGATTTGGGGATCACACCCAGGGTCTCTGTATGCATGGCATATGTTCAAGACGTGAGCTCTTCTCACAGCTTAAACAGAGTAAGTTCTCTTTCTCCTCATGAGCTAAAGTGACTAGCAAGGCTTATTTAAGAAATTTGAGTGGGAAGTAATAGTTCAAAACACTAAAAAGTTCCCAAAGGATGCTGTGGAGCTGAATCTGTCACTGCACAATTTGAACTATTGCAGTATGGAAGTTCAAAGTATCCATATTATTATTGCTGCCAACTAGTTGGAGCTCCTCCTTAGGAAATGGGTTATTTTTCAGTTCTGCATTATTATCTGCAGTGGCTAACCTTCCTAAACTATGATGAAATAAAACTATGTAAGTAAAACATAGTAAACATTTTTCAAAAGAAAATTTAATTATGTTTTATTGTTACTTTGTTGTCCATTAAGGTAAATTAAAGCTACACACCTTCTTCTATTAGTCCTCTTCATCTTATTTATTTTGTTACTATTGCTTGTGTTGAGACCACACCTGGCTGTACTTGGGAGACCATATATAGCACAGCAACTTGAATAGGGTTGGGCATTTGCAAGTCAAGTGCTTTAACTTCTGTTCTGTCTCTTTGTCCCTCATGGTAAACACTTCCTTTGGGGTACTAGTCTCTGCCTTAATGCTTCTGTATTTTTATGTTCCTATATGTTGAGCACATTTCGTCCTTAAAACTATTCTCAGGGTTTTAAAATGTTTATCTCCCTGCCTGCCTAGGACAATTTCCTCCTTGACTTAACTCAGTATTGTCAATATTTCCATTCAAGTTTCAGTGAAATTGATGTATCCCTCCCTCTATCCTCAAGACAAGTTTAAATGACTATACCATGCATCTATGGGTCTCACAATTACTCGATTTTTTTTGCTTGACAAATTATCAATCACCTTAAATATGTCCATACTATATAATGGTGTAATCCCACCAACGGCCAACATCCAGAGACTATAAGACCAAGCCCCCAGAAGACAGCGACACAGAGTTTCTTGCCCCCCACGCCTGGCTGTCTTTACCGGGACCCCTCGGAGGGGACAGGTTGCCTTTCCTTCCCCAGTCCAACCAGAGCCTTGACAGTTGAAGACCTCTGGAACCCAGGCATAATCATGCTCAAGGTCACTCTCCACACGTTTGGACCAGCAGAGGAGCCCAGGTGTGTGGGACTCGGGGCTGAGATCTCCAAGCCTGCTCAGATTGGTACTGGGTCTTCTCCACCCAGACCCTCCATTTTCCAGTAGCTTGGCAGCCACATCCACATCTGCCCCAGCACCATGTAACCTACCAATGGCCAACATCCAGAGACTATAAGACCAAGCTCCCATATAATAGCCTTGTTCTTCCTCTTGGAGAACCTGACAAGCTACTAAGAGTCTATTGCCCACATGGGAGAGCCTTGCAAGCTCCCTGTTTCATATTCATATCCCAAATACAGTAAAAGATATATACATACCTCTCAGAGAGCCTGGCAAGCTACGGAGAGAATCCCGCCTGCACGGCTCCACCTGGAAGGTTAGCCATGGCATATTCGATATGCCAAAAATCAGTAGCAATAGGTATCATTCCCCTGACCCTGAAAGAGCCTCCAATTGTTGGAAAGATGAGTAAGGAGAGGCTTCTAAAATCTTAGGACTGAGTGTAACAGAGACGTTACTGGTGCCCACTCCAGTAAATTGACGAACAACGGGATGACAGTGATACAGTGATATATAATGTTAAAATTTATACACTTAAACATATATAAGATTATATTAATAATTGAATACTTTAACAAGTTTTAGATAGCCATCTTGCTTCATAAATATCTACTGCTATCAGCTATGGTTAAAACCAAATACATCTCGTTTTCTTAATCATGAATGAAACCAATTTGGCCTAAACAAAGATGTTGGCTCTCTTGGGATTTCTTTTACTGTAATTTGTCATTAGAAGTTTCCAGTCATCTTTTCCCAGCCAAGCCAGCAATTAAAAGGATGCCTATTATTGTGAGATTCAAACATTCCCTCTAGACCTTCTGATCCCATTTATTTGTTTGGGATTTATTCTCCCAAGTCTATGTGTGGCCTGATAGAATATAGGTTCAGTTTTCTCTGCTAACATCATGTTCATGCTGTATAGTCAACTCCTGCAACATTCATAGAACATAAGATTGTTCAATCATGTATTATTTTCTTTGTTCTCTAAGCAAGTACAACAGCAAAAAAAATGTATTCATCATAAGACTTTTATTATGTAGATGTCTGTGATATGCATCATTCTTTATATTTAAATTGTATATAGTTTATATATACATATAAATGATATATACATATATCACTCTTTATATTTAAATTGTATATAGTTTAAGAAAAACATTTCTAAATATGCATATATCTATATACATGTTCATTTGGAAAATAGAAGTCTACAGTTTATCATTTCTTAAAAAATATAGTTCTCTAATATTTGCAGACATTTTAGTATTCTTAATTTAAAAATATAAAAGCAATAATATCATGATTTTCTATTGTTAAATGCTTTTACACAGAATTCTGACTCGTGAAATAATATTTGTCTATCTTAACTTCATTTTCCACTCATTCACGAGGTTTTCTAAAATTTGTTTCAGTGTCCCAATCCCAGGGTCCCTTATGTAATTTTCAAAGGGAATGGAACAGACATTTGCATTTTTATGTGCACCCAGATGCTTTACATATGTAACTGAGATTTATAATCATTATATCAGAGGTTCTTAAATATAATCTACACCTGCAATTTCTTTCTTGATGTGCTCTTAAATTGTTATAAAGAAACAAAGTGGACAGAAATAGGAAAACTTTTTTGTAGGTTTCTTTACCTTTTCACCATTAATATTTTTATTTTCACAAATTCCTGGTAGCACATAAGAGTCCTGGGGATCAGGGAGATAACTCGGGATCTGGACAAAAACACAAGGGCCTGGATCGAATCCCCAGCACTGTATGACATGGACAATCTCCTTGGCACCATGGGGTAACCCTGGTGAATCCTGAAACAGCACTGATCAATCTAGCACAACTGACTACTAGGAAAGGTCTCCAGTGCCTCGCATTGTGTGGTAACAACCCCCCAGACCCCACCCCCCAAGAAAGAAGATTTCAGAATGATTATTACTTTATTTCCGGGACTAAGTTTACCTGACATGTATTTCTGAAAACAGCAGTAGTAAAATATAGGAGTAACTATGAAATAAGTCTCCCCCCACAAATTCATATGTGTAAGCTTAATTTACAATGAGATGGGATTTGAAGGTACAGCCTTTAAGAAATGACTAGGCTGTGAAGATTGAGTCCTCATAGAGCATATTGTGATCAGGCCAAAGAGATAGCACTGTGAGGTATGTATTTATGCCTTGCACTTAGCCAACTCAGGTTCAAACCTGACCATCTTACTCGATTCCCCCAGGTCCAGCCAAGAATGATCCCTGATGTCAGGAATGAGCCATGATCACAGACGAGTGTGGCACAAAAACAACAATAAAAAAAGGTTTCATATTTTGAATAACATAAAAGTTCTATGATAAAAATATAGTTTACAATGATTAAAAAACTATAGGAACTTTGATGTTCATATTATATCCAAAGAGTCTTAAAAGAGTTAGGATGTACTTAGAACATGACTTGCATATGATAGATTAAGGTTTGATCCTGCCACTATGCTACAAAGCCCCATTTAGCATCCACCTCAAAATGATCCAGCACCAATGGCAGAGAGAAGCCCTAGAAAATCAAGCACTGCTGGGAGGGTTACACCTCAAAGACCAACAGCAACAACCGAAATTCAACCTCAACCAAAGACAGCGCTAAATCTTTCAATTGATACAGTCTAAAGTTGTTATTTGTTTCTACTTAGGATAATTCATAATGAAAGTGTGACTCAAGTACGATTTTGCACTAGTTCACATTGTATAAGTCTTTTAAAGCAGGAAGAAAATTTGGATCCTTGATTTTTTCCCCTCTTGAAAAATGAATATTCAGTCATTTAATCATCCTGTAATTGTTTTCCTCAACATTAATCAGCAGTAACAACAATCTACCATCTGTTCACATCTCATTTTTTTCCATCTAGGTAAATAAAATAAAGATATAAACATAAAATAATTTCTGAGATCTTTGTGTTTTTACCAAAAACAAAAATCTAAAAGCATTGGGGAAATTCTTTGAAATCATCTACCAGTGATAAATATATTTGAATCCTTTGATAGTGGAGAGTACGGGGTATTCACCTTGAATATGGCTGACATGGGTTTGATTCCCAGCATTCTATAATAGACCCTTGAGCATCATTAAGAATGATCCCTGAGCACAGAGCCAGAAGTAAACCCTGAGCATTTTCAGGTGTTCCCTTATCAATATAGTTTTCAATAATTTTGTCAGAATACTATTGCATAATAAAAAACAATACATTTCTTCTATACTCAACAAAATGGATAAATAATACCGTGTTTTGCAAATGCTCATACATGAAAAAAATATCTACAGTAGGTTTCAGAGTTTAAAACTCACAAAAAGTTTTAAAATTAACATAAAATATGAAAGAGTAATCAGAAGATGGTATTACTTGGATGAGGGATTTTTGAATTATAGGAAACACATTGCATCATAAGATGAGTAATGGCATTATGAGTATATGCGTACATAAAATTGCATTTAATGTACTATAGTATAAACTATATATACTATATACTATAATATAAAATAAATAATACATACTTCACTGTGTCGATGTTTCTGCAATTAAGCATTTAAAATATTTTCAGTATTCTTATTCAATAATACAGTTTAGTTACTAGATATGAGCTTTTGAGGAATGTTTCCTTCAAAGATATTCTGTGATTTAAGCCTATATATTAATATTTAAAATATTTGATGGCCATTATCTTTCTAAAAATAAATGTACTAAAATAATATGAAAATATAAGAAACTGATTTATAGTATTTCACTATTTATAACTAAAATGATAATAAGCCAGATATTTAGTATTGCTAGTTTCAGAACCCAAAGACCACTGATGTGTACGGCAGCAATTAATTCTAAATGTCACCAGACAATAGTTTTTAAATTGTGTTTCCCAAAGTATCAGAGGGTATTCAAAATGCTCTATAGTCCATTTAGTTGGAAAATTCTAGGTTAAGCAAAGTTTAGACTATTTCTCAGACTTTAATATGCGCTTGTGCCTTGTGGATTTCCACAGAAGCATAATATGCAGTTTTCTTCAAATGACTTGGTCATTAGGCGCCATTTTCAGCAGAACATTTCACACAAGTAATGTTCTCAGGAGCAATGACTGCAGACTTCGGAGAGGTGAATGAGAGACTTTATTATACTAATCAAAGGGAAAAAATCCTAAGATTTTGAGAACACTTTTCAAAAGTGAAAGGCGTTAGACAGAGCAACATGTTTGAACTATAGCACAAAAATCATTCTTATTTATGTTTTAAAGGGAGTTTGTTTTTTTTATACTGACGGATTTAAACAATAGTTGACATTTCACAGGGAGATTAAAATGACATTGATCCTTTTGGAGAACTCAGCAATTTGGAATATCAAATTTTGAAGAAAAAGGAGCCAACATAGGGCTGAAAACAGTACAATATGCTGTGATAAGAATAGCAGCATGTGAAGTATGGATATTTGCTGCATGGAATAAATATGTACAAATGCATCACAAAAGATATCCTCATTGTATAGAGTTTAGTTTTCCCTCTTGGAGAACCCAACAAGCTACCAAGAGTTTATTGCCCGCTTGGGAGAGCCTGGCAAGCTCCCTGTGGCGTATTAATATCCCAAATACAGTAACATATATATATATATACATATATATACACATACCTCTCAGAGACCCCGGCAAGCGACCGACAGTGTACCACCCGCACGGCAGAGCCTGGCAAGCTACCCATGGCATATTTGATATGTCAAAAACAGTAATGATAGGTCTCATTCCCCTGACCCTTAAAGAGCCTCCAATCGTTGGGAAAGACAAGTAAGGAGAGGCTGCTAAAACCTCAAGACTGAGAGTAATTGAGACGTTACTGGTGCCCACTCAGAGTAAACAGACAAACAACGGGATGACAGTGATACAGTGATAGGGTTTACAATTAGTCTGTCAAAAAAATCAAATTTTATTTCCAATTCCATAACTCTTAGGTTAGAATATTAGGTATATAACAATTAGAACCTACACTTTTCATTAGTAAAATGTAGTATGATACTTGCAGACAGACAAGATATATTTAAACTTTGTGTGATTTCTTCCCTAACAGATGTGCAAAGTTAAGAATATTTCCAAAAATCTTAAAATTTTTTCTCCTGAGCATAACTTTTAAAACTTTTCTCAATTATAAATATAATTTAGCTTTGGAATAAATTTGATTATTAGAAGTATAATCTGAGCTCATGATTTGTACAACCACTAAGAATCACTAAAAGTTGCATTTTAAGAAAACTTGAATATGTTAATTTTTTCCAAGCATTAAAAATATTTCATTCTTGGGTTAGAAAAATATTCTGTTCAATAGGGTAAGTGTAGGCTTTGCATGCTGGAGACCAGGGGTGGATCCCTGGCATCATATGTTCCATGGAGCAGAGCCAGGAGCACCCTTTAAGCACAGAACGGGGAGTTGCTCCTGGGTACCACTAGGTTTTTCCCAGAAAGAAAAATAAAAAACCTTTTCTATATATCAGTATAAAAACATAACTTCCAGAGGCTTTAGGTGAAGTAGAAGGAGAATCATGGTGACTTTCTAGCCAACTGGTTGCTTGTCTCCCACTTACATACATTACCATGTACAAATGATCTACAAGATGTCCCCTTCTTATCCCATTATTACTTCTCATACTTGAGTGATGTATTTTCCCCATTCAAACAATAAAAATAATTCTGTGGACAAACCTCAATAATATATATAAAATAGTGCAAAAATATGAACAGCTTACTATGAGTTTTAACATTCATTGACGCATATCTATCAAATCTTAAGACCAAAATAAATTTTTAGGTTTAAAACAAGTATGAAAATATTATCAAATCAGTGCTTGGTTTTTGAAATGAAGTTAGTATAACGACTGATAGCTGAAGTTATGTTAGTATTTTCTGTATAACTATACACTTAAAAATGCAAATATCAAATGATATATCTTACTGATTATTTTAAGATGTTAAACTTGTTTAAAGACTCCAGACACTAAAATACTAACACTATATGATAAGGGACACTTCATAATTACAATGCTATGTATTATTTTTATCGTTTTTTGATTTCAGATTGGATTTTTAATTCCTACTTTGTTATTTCTGTCATTTTATATATTACTAACCTTATCAAAATTGAGAAATAGAGATGATATGCTAAGAAATGTTTATTTTACACATTAAATTGGGTGTGACTGATTAACTTTTGGCTCACAAACCAACTGCAATAAAATTCCTAATTTTTTTTTTTTTTTGGTTTTTGGGTCACACCTGGCGATGCACAGGGGTTACTCCTGGCTCTGCACTCAGGAATTACTCCTGGCGGTGCTCAGGGGACCATATGGGATGCTGGGATTTGAACCCGGGTCGGCCGCGTGCAAGGCAAACGCCCTACCCTCTATGCTATCACTCCAGCCCCTAAAATTCCTAATTTTTTAAACAATGAAACAGCAATGAAACAGATATAATTTATAGATATATATCTATATCTATTTACGTCCATATGATGTATACTTTTGTAAGTCTTTTAGGTCTTCAAAGTTTATTCATATGTAATTTGCTTTAATGAAAACAGGTCTTTGGACTAGAGAAGTTTGTACAGAAGGTAGGGCTCTTTCCTTGAACATGGTCAACCTAGGTTCAATTCCCTGAATCCCATGTGGTTATTTGATAACCACCAGGAATAGTGGAGAGCCAGGAATAACCCCTGTCTATTGCTGGGTGTGACACAAAACCCCTCCTCAAAACAGCTTTTAATTATACTATTGATCATTTAAACTTTTGCTCAAATAGTGAATATATTTTATATTATTTTTACATTGCTTTTACCTAAAATTCACGAAAGAGGTGAAGACTTAAGTATGTAAACATGTTTATAAATAAAAATAATATATATAAATAATAGTATAAATAAAAAATAAAACACATTTATAAATCATTAGACAAAATGTTCCAAAACTCAAAATGATTAATATACAGTACACATGTAAGCACCTTTAATATTACTCATCATACATCATCATCAGCATCATCAGCTTGTTGATGGTCGAATTTCTCAAGTCGTCTCAGTAACGTCTCCATTTGTCCTAGCCCTGAGATTTTAGAAGCCTCTCTTTATTTTTTTTCTTTTTGGGTCACACCTTGCGATGCACAGGGGTCACTCCTGGCTCTGCACTCAGGAATTACCCCTGGCTGAGCTCAGGGGACCATATGGGATGCTGGGAATCGAACCCGGGTCAGCCGCGTGCAAGGCAAATGCCCTACCCGCTGAGCTATCTCTCCAGCCCTAGAAGCCTCTCTTTACTCATCTTTTCTAATGGTGCTTCATTGGACGCTCTTTGAGGGTCAGGGGAATGAGACACATCATTGTTACTGGTTTTGGCATGTGAATATGCCTCGGAAGCTTGCCAGGTTCTCCCACAGGGGCAACTAGGCTACAAGATGTCCCATAGCCGCAAAGAGGCTGCACGCTTCCTGTAGTTTGATTTTATAGTCTCTGGATGTTGGCCCCTGGTGGGATTACACGGTGCCGGGGGCAGTCCCTGGGTGTGACCGCCTAGCTACTGGAAAATGGGGAATCTGGGCAAAAGTGGCCCAGTCCCGATCTGAACAGGCTTGGAGGTCTCAGTTCCGGGTCCCACTCACCTGGGTTCCTCTGCCGGTTCCTTCAAAAACTCATCATACAAAAAAATTAAAATGGTACTCCTTCAAAAAACCATGATACAAAAAAAAACTAAAATGGTAATGGATATCACTCAACATTATTCAGAAAGCCTAAATTCAAAATATAAAGAAATAGTAACTGATGACAAAATTTGAAGTGACTGAAAATTGCATTACTTAGGGAGATAAAAATATAATCATCTAACTTAAAAATTCTGGTGGTTTCATCTTGAATATATATATATGTACATGTATATATAGATGAAGTCACCAGAATACACACACATACACACATACACACACAGACACACACACACATACTGTGATAAAGAGAATGTATATAGTAAGTCACTTATCTTGCATACAGCCTACCCTGGTAAGATCTCCAGTACCACATATTGTTTCCTGAGTGTGCTAGAAGTAACCCCTGAACACAGAGATAGGAATAAATACTGAGAAAAACCAAGTATGGCCAAAAGCTTCCAATGTCAAAAAAATAAATAAATAAATAAGATGTATGTACCCTACAAACTGCCAATTCACTCTTATGCTTACCCATAGGAAATAAAAATACAACATGGTCAAAAGGCTGGTACAGAATGTACATGGAAACTACTGATAAGTTTTCCTATGAGGATTCTTATCAGTAGTAGAAATAAATGAAACATACAATAAAGACTAGTGGTTATTGCAACAAAATGTGAAGTTCACAAACATGTTCACAATAGCTAAAGCTAAAGCTTCTAAACACACTACAGCATAAACAACAACAACAAAAACCCCAAATCAACTCTGTAATGATTCTGTTTCTGAAATGCTTGCCCAAATTGCATTTATTGGAAGACAAGGGACTTGGTGTCGAAAAAAAGTTAAAGAATATCTTAAATGAACTACAGTGATAATATGTATATGCTAGAATACCACTCAGGAATAAAAGAAATGGCAGTATAGAGAGACAAAATAAAAAAAAAGAATTTCACATTATCCTTAATGAAAGGAGTGTTACAAAAATCTGAACATATGGTGTGATCCCATTGACACAAATTTTAAAACATAAAACTATACTATGATGAAAATTATCAGAACATTAGTGACTTCAGAAGGGATGAGATGAACTCCTAATTGGTTCATGAGATTTCAGCACTTTAATGGCATATTTAGATTGCACATCTAAGTTGAATTCTCTTATATCTACCACATCTGCAGTTATTCAACTAAAGTTTTTGTTTTGGATTGTTTCAAAGTTAAGCTTTGCAGTAACCAGAGCTACATGTGGTTCTGTAATCAAGGGTCACTTCCAGAAATGCTTGGGGGTCCATAAAGTGCTGAGAATTGGACCCCATTTTGCAAATTTAGCATTCTGTAGAGCTCTCTCCCTGGCTCTGCACAAGAGTTTTGAACCCTAAAAGTCATTCATGAGGATTGGAATCCGCTTATTTGAAACACCAACTAATGTTGATGTTTTGACACCTTTCCATTAGTTACAAATATTCTCTACGCAATCTAAAATGATAAATTCTGGGGCCAGAGATATAGTAGAGTAGGTAGGACATTTGCCTTGAACATGTATAACTGGGGTTTCATCTCTAGCACACTAAATGGTACTTTGAACATGAAAGGAGTGCTCCCAAAGCTCAGAGCCAGGAGTAAATCCTGACCGCCTCTGAATGTATCTCACACACACACACACACAATTAAAATAAAATATAATAATAAATTTGTTCCAGAATTTTTTGAATGCCTTTGTCCAGAATCACCAAAAGAATCACTATTACAGTAACTACTTAATGAAATATAATCTTAAATAATTAGACTTGAAGTTTGAAATGGCTCCTTAATTTATGGGTTATTGAATGGAGATGCTGTCTTTATTGGCCTGAATAAAGCAGATATCCTTCACCTGATGCTTCAGCATCACGGCTTGTAAGTGACTAGACGCATTAACAATGAGAGGTCATAATGTGAGAGGATTTTTTTTTCCTGAGCAATTATCCTCAACTGAAGACTCAAAATATTCACCATTCCTTGTTATAAATAGATAGATAGAGACATCTTGTTTTATTTATAGTCCATAAGTAAAATAGACAGGAAATTCTTAAGGACCTGGAATTTTCTCTACACGAAGTTAGCACTGGCTTCAACTTCAAGCTTTTCTTCCCTAAGCCCCTGACATAAGATTCAACCTCTCGTTCAAAGCCTACAAGTCAGACAATGATTTCTAGTTGCCAAGTTCCAAAATGGTAACTGCTTTTCAGTAAATGGTTTTCATCTTCATTGTGATATGTTATTCATGTGAAATGTTATTCATTTCCTATTCATTGTGATATGTTATTCAGTGTCTAACTCTTAAACTGGTTGTGACTCTGGGTTATGTGTATTATTAAAAATAAATGGGCAACAGTAAAATATTTCTGAATATTCAACAACCAAAATTTATTCAAAATCAATTGTGAAATGAATCTCGGGCATTTCTGACAAATGTCCAAGGTGCATTTCTGGACCAAAGTGGGAACTGGAATAGAAAAAGTATAGGAAGCCTGATTTAGAGCAGGTACAATCTACAATACTTGCAATAAGATCCAGGTAATTCTTGGTAGTTTCACCCTAATATTTGCTGCTTTACACTTTGATATTATAGCCATAACTCTTCTGTAACCATACAAACCAACCTCTGCTAACTTCCAACTTTCTTTTTCAAAAGTTTCTTTATTTCATAAAATTAAAGATAGTAGGGCCTATGGATTAGGTTTAGCCATAAAAAATTGTTTTGTTTTCATTTGTACCACTAAAATGTTCTCTAGATCAGCAATAAGGTCGTTTATCTTTGTAATCATCTGTATGTTCACTGGAATCACTTTACATTTCATTCAAGATATTTTTTTTTTTTGGTTTTTGGGTCACACCTGGTGATGCACAGGGGTTATTCCTGGCTTTGCACTCAGGAACTACTCCTGGCAGTGCTCAGGGGACCATATGGGATGCTGGGATTTGAACCCGGGTCGGCCACCACGTGCAAGGCAAACGCCCTACCCACTATGCTATCACTCCAGTCCCCAAGATATTTTCTTTTGTATTTACAATTTGGTCAACACTGGTACAAAACCCCTTGATAACTGCATACAGCTTGAATTATAATGTCTTCTTGCTAAAGTTAATCATTTCTAGCTTTTGATTTAAAGTGGGAGATCTGAGTGAGATTTTTCCTTTAACGTATACCTAAAAGACACTGCTGTAGGATTTTTAATTGCCTACCTTTAATATCGTTGTGTCTCATGAAATAGAAAAGCATAAGAAGAGAGATAGCCCATAGCTGGAGCAGTTGGAACAGACACATATTTATGAAGTTTAATGGCTTATATAAACGTCACTTTTTCCACTCCCAAAAGAAATGCAATTGTAACATTAAGGATCACTGATCATGATAATCATGACAAACATGATATTGCAAAAGTTGATTTTTTTTATGATTAGCAAAATGTGATGTAAAGACATGAAACAAAATAGGCCAATAGAAAAATTGCACTGAGTTTTGTATTACTTATCTCACTCATTATAATGTGAAATTCTTCCTTGTTTCACTCTAATATTGCAGTGGGGAGGAGTATTTTCAATAGGATACCAAATTCCTTTCATAAACTTATTAAATTTTTATTCAATTAAGAAAATTATTTGTAGTAGGTTAAAACATTAAAAAAAAATGTGATAGCACAGCGGATAGGGCATTTGACTTGTACGTGGCCAACCCAGGTTCAATTCCCAGCATCCCATGTGGTCCCCTGGGCACAGCTAGGAGTAATTCCTGAATGTATGAGCCAAAGATAACCCATGTGCATTGCCAGGTGTGACCCAAAAACAAAACAAAACAATTTATTGATTCCTTTTTGTTTGCACAGTTGCTTTAGTACTGTTGTAAAAGTCTTGTTGAAAGCATTAAAAATTATATAAAATTAATCAGGAATGTATCCTGAGAACTATGTTAATTGGCAGAATGCTCAGTTGAAGTGTATGGTGTTGCAACACTGTAGTCATTGTATTATAAAATTCTATCATGAACAGTACTGTAAAACACAATAATTTAATGGGAAAAAAAGCCTCTGATAAACAAATTAACAATCCGAAATAGACTTAATATTCACAAATAAGAAGACTTAATATTGTGAATGATATCTTTCCTTTCCAACGTTCTATTATCCAAATTAAATCCTTACCATGCTACATTTTGTATGTTGATAAACTAAATTAAATTTCGACAGGAAAAAGATCTGAAAGAGCCAGTACAATGCTGAAGGAGAACAAAATCAGAAGACAACGCTATCTCACTTAGGATTTATATGAAGGTATATATAATCTATATATACCTTATAATCTATAAGGTATTATAATCTATACAAGATGGCTTTTCAGAACAATATATACCTCTATAGCGCAGGTCAAAAAGTAAACACATGAACATACAAAGTCAATTGAAATCCTGAAAAGGAGCAAAAGAAATAAAAATATGCAATAATTACTTTTACAATAAATGGTTCAGAAATGACTATACATCTCACAGGTTAAAAAAAAAAAGAGTACAGACAAAGTGTTTAATTCCTTTCCTCAAATTAACTCAAAATGAATAATAGGCTTAAGTTTATAATGTAAAACTACAGTACTCTCAGGGAAATCTTAGAAGAGGGCAAGACAGTTAAGTCAAAGGTCTGAGAGCTTCACATGCAGGAAGGCTGGGCCTCATCCCTGTATGGAACTTCCTCTGAACATTAGCTGGGATGACTCCTAAGCACAGCTGGAAGTATCATCTGAGTACTTCCTAGTATGATACATTCCCTTTTTGAAAATGTTAAAAGAAAAAAAGAACATTAATTGACTTTTGGTGCCGCAGTGACTTTTTTAATGGAGTACATACAATAACCAGGACCTCATTGAAAGTTTAAAAATTCTGTAGTGTGAAAAATGTTGTCAAGGTGATGAGAAGATGAGAAAAGAACAGACCAGGAGAAATATTTTTTCAAAGAATGTTTTATAAAACACATTAGAAATATCAACTATGTGTAGTATGTTAATTAATAAATAATTGTTGGAATAATGGGCAAATGTACTTTCCATGAATAAAAGCTGAATTTGATGAATAATGTCAGGGGGAAGAATGAGACAGGGGAAAATAGAACTATTGTGAAATATGAAAAAATCTAAATGCTCATCTCGGCTCCACACCACCTAGCCAAATGCCTTTAACAAAGATCTTTTCTCATCTGTACCATCAGATTTCACTTCTGTATTATATTGTCAAAAGTAGAATATTTTCTACTCTTGCATTGCTGTAAAAAGCACTGATTCTCAGCTCACGTAGGGGTGAACTGATTCCAGAAATAAGCACCGGGTAATATTAATTGAAACTAATATACTCTTTTCAATTGTGATTTATATGCCATAGGGTTTTTATCTTTTAAACATGCTGAATGCCAAGCTCATAAATCAGGAAGTTTCCTTTCATTTATAATACAGAACTTTGCTAATTGAAGTCACAATGGAATTTTAATAATGAAAGATGTACAAAACAAGTTATAATTAATTTATGAATTGAAGTAGTGAATGCAAATGTCAGCTTGCAAATACATTAATATTAATGATTAGATGGATGTATTTTCTTAATTCACTTGTTCTTAACTCATAACCCCTTTACTTACATCGACAAGTGTAGAGTATCTGAACCTGTTTCCAAAGGCACCAGTTAAAAGCATCCACGGCTGTACCTTATTATTTTAATAGGAAAAAACATAATGCACTTAAAAAATTCAGCACAGGAGTTAAGGTGCTTGCCTTGCATTCCACTGATCCAGGGTAAATCTTTGGCACCACCAAGAGAACCCCCTGAGCACAGCCAGAGTAGCTCCTGAGCACTTCTGGATACAGCCCTCACCCCCCCCCCCAAATATAAGGCTTTTGTATCCAATCAAAAGAAAAGTTATAAGGACAAATCTGCTTCATAGCATTTTATTCCTAGAATTCAGGGGCTTGTTTATCAGAAAAACAAAGATAAAGCCCTGTGATTTTTTTTTTTGATGGCTCTCCATTGCTGAGAATGTAGAGATATTAAGTCCCGCTGTTTGTTACATAACTTTTCTATTTTTTTCCCCCCTTGTCCCGCGCCACCGAGATCAAGCCTGTTTAGTAATCACCACGCTGCCTGACAAAGGGAAAACAAACCAAAAAAAGATGGTTATTTCTCGTCATCAGCCGGCGTGGGGCTCTGGCTTAGTTGATAGTCTGGTAGAATGTCTGCAAGCAGTTTCTGGAACCAAAAGTAATACGCTGGTATCGGCCCCGGCTTGAGATTCCACCAGCGTCCCGCTGTTCCAAGTACATAATAATTTATTCCCTTGTATCCCATTCCCACGCCACCAGGTCCGTGTCAGCTTAATGGACATCATACTATGGTTAACGCCACGCCGCGTTTCTTCCCGAGAAAGAAGGATATTTCTTCTCAGCCGGCGTGGGGATATGGCTTAGTTCAGTCTATAGAGATGGCTACCACTTTGGTTGCCTTCAATATTTCAGCAAAAGACTTACTATTCTTGTTAGGATTTCCCACCAAAGTCCGACCCGTTAAAAGGGAACCATTTCATATTGGTGATGATAAATGACAATAGGTTGTGCGGCCATGGCAGTGGCCTCGCAGCTTTGAATTTCTGTATAAAGTCCAGGGAAAGTACAGCCAGAAATTACACGTCGCTACAAACTTTAACCCTATTATGGTGCCCCCAAAGTCCAACCCATTACAAAGGAACCATTTCATATTGCTGATGATTAGATGACATTAGGCTGCCGCGGCTGCGCGGTTTTGGGTTTCTATATAAAGTCCAGGGAAAATTCTGCTTAAAATTCTATCGCTACAATCTTTTACCCTTTAACAAAAAACTTAGTACTATTGTTTGGAGTTTCCCCCCACGTTAAGCCCTGCCAAAAAGGAATATTTACACATTGCTGACAATCAAGAGATATTAGGGTTTGGATTTCTATATGAAGTCCAGGGAAAATTCTTTTGGTAATTGCATCACTCGCTGGCAGCACCTGGGCCAGAAGCTCCAAGCACACAGTTTGGAGGCATTTTTGGGGCGCCGCTCATGTCCAAAGTGGTTCAGTTGCCTCCGGGGTCGATCTCGCGCGGGGCCGGAAAGGAGCGTCCCCACATGGCTCTGTGCTTAAATGTCGGCCGGCACAGGGCGGATCTGGAAGTCCCGCCCATCGGCTTTCCCGGGCTTCCTGTAGAGTCTAAAAACCGGCTATTGCCTCACTGCGTTCAAAAAGAAAGAGTTGAGAGAGAAAAGACCATACCCTGCCGGCAGCGCCTGGGCCAGAAGCTCCGAGCACACAGCGGCGCCCCCAAAATGCCTCCAAACTGTGTGCCCTGTGATTTTTTTTTGTTGTAGTTTTTATATTTTCCTCTCAACCATCAAAATAATGCTTTTCAAATGGAGTCAGCATTGTGATTCAGGACACTTGAGAAGCACACCAAGGTAGAAGATACCTTGACGCCTGGTAAAGGCTGGGCCATTAGCAGATTTTTCTGAAAGTTTGATGAACTCAACCCAGGAGCAGTCCAGTCCCTAAAGGAAGAACCAGGAGGAGTGACCCCTAACCACTGTGGGGTGTGATCTATGAAGAAACTAAAACAAAATGAATGAAGTCAACATTATTTGACCTGACCAATTGTCTAGTTCAACAGATGTGAATAGAATGTTAACATTGCAAAGCCCCACATCTTCAGTGGAAGGCAGCTCCGCTTTCATTGTAGCTACTGGAAAAATAAATTACGGAAATATTTTAATGTAGACTATTTGAGAACTAAAAAAGAATCACTTTTGAATATCATCTGCAACAACAGTACCGCTTTGAGAATTCATTCTCAAAGGAACAAAAACGCTTTTCTGTAGTTGGTTTTCATCTTGAGAATTTCAGAAGTTGCTATTTCTCTTTATTGACTTCATTTTGTAAGCAAAGCCATTCAGTAGATGACATGCTAATTTCCTCCAGATTAGCAAATGCTCCCTGTTTTCAAAGAATAAGCTTCCAAGCAACACATCAAAAGTTCACAAAACATGTTTTCCTTCCATTTTTTGAAGGGCAAAATTAAAAAAAGGGGAATAAAGCTTTAAGCATGTACTTTGTTTCCAAACTAACTTTGAAATTTGCACATTCAATTTGTAGTTTGGATTTACTTCATACTAATTCTGATCTCCAGTTACAGGTGGTACAATTATTATGGATCCAGACACAATCCTCCCTAGATTTCTCATGTTTCTGCACATCTTTGGGACAGAGACACATCTTGTGAGCAGAGGTGACATTTGCTATGGGCTATCTATTTAAGCCTGTTTGTACAGCAAACAGTTTTGGAACACAGGTTAAAGTGTCCCTTTGGAACAAAGGACAAATGTGCTCACAATTTTAGGAAACAGATAATGTATATTTATTTACAGAGAAGAGCTAGAGTTTATGATCCATTATAATGAATTTTATTTCTTCCTATGTGATAAAAAGGCAAGATTATGGTCCATAAACTAGATTTGGTATCCTTGAACTCTCAGATATTTTCTTCTGTAACATACCTTCTGGCATGAGCTGGTGTAACTTGGTCACCTTACAGCTGAGAACTGCCTTGGAAACTAGTTTCAATGTTACCATACTTGATACTGCTGTTGATTTGCAAAATAAACCATTCTCTCTCATTTTCTTCTTTTCCTTTCAATTTTTTTTTTCTTTTGAGATAGCATTTTTTTAAGAGTATAAATAGCACAGCAGGTAGGAAGCTTGCCTTAAAGGAGGCTGACCCGGGTTCAATTCCTCTTGGAGAGACCTGCAAGCTACTGAGAGTATCCCACCCGCACAGCAGAGCCTGGCAAGCTCCCGTGGCATATTCTACATGCCAAAAACAGTAACAACAAGTCTCACAATGGAGCCTTTACTGGTGCCCGCTCAAACAAATCGATGAGCAATGATACAGTGATACAGTGGCAAATGTTTATAAGCCTCCAGCTCAAGTTTTTGGACACTTTAAACCTACTCCATCACCCCATTGGTGATCTCCATTTTGAAGTAAGAGTTCAAAGGTATTTATTGTTGTTGTTGTTATTATTAATGCTCATTTGTATCTGACCTCCAAGTCTTGTGTTCTGTCACTATTATTACACATGACTATGAGTCGCAAGCTAAAGTATTAGCTTTCAAATGGAATCCTATTTAAAAGCACTCAATTCCTGACAAAACTCAATTCCTGACAAATTCCAATCACTCACTAAACCAAAACTTCGTCAAACACTTTCTTAATAATCTATGTTTGGGTGGTTAAAAGAAAGCAAACTTTTATAGAATAGACACTTGTCAAGGCAATCAAAATTATAACATAGAGACGCCCTACAATACTATGTATATATGCCTTCAGTAAAATTAATTTTAATAAAAATAATCTAATAAAATAATTTATAAAAATAATAAAAATAATTTATAATAAAATAATAAACAAACTCATTGCTTTCTGCTTTGATTTGTTTGTCTAGACTTATTAGAGGACTTAAACAGCATTTCTTAAAGTAATTTTTTCTCATTATGATTTGTAAATATTATACACACTTGAGTTTATTACCCTATGGTTCTAGAATTAAATTTTCTTCAATAATCATGCAAGATGATTCATGCATAACTGAAAAATGGATCTGAGTGTGATGTTATATTTATGTTATATTTATCAGAAAAAAATTAAATAATTTTATTCTTTGCTACCACTATCATCCCATTAATCATCGATTTGCTTGAGCAGGCCCAGTAACATCTCCATTTGTCCTAGCCCTGAGATTTTAGCAGCCTCTCTTTATTCCTCCTTGCCAAAGGTGCTGCATTAGGGGCTCCTTCAGGGTCAGGAGAATGAGACCCATCATTGTTACTATTTTTAGCATGTGAAGAAGCCTCAGGGAGCTTGCCAGGCTCTCCCATGTGGGCAGGAAACTCTCAGTAGCTTCCCAGGTTCTCCAAGAGAGATAACTAGGCTATAAAATTTACACAATGGGGGGGGCAGTTGGTGGGTGTGACTGCATTGTTACTGGAAAATGGGGGATCTGGGCGGAAAAGGCCCAGTCCCGATCTGAGCGGGCTTGGAGATCTCAGCCCTGGGTCCTGCACACCTGGGTTCCTCTACCGGTTCCTTCATGTATGAGGCTCATCCAAGTATGTGGAGAGTGGTCTTGAGCCACTTAAAAATATAAGATCTGTGATTTAAATAATTATAAAATTGGACATGTCTACCCAGATATGTTAGTATATTCCTTAACATTTTAGTAATTAATTGGTTAATAATCCTTTCATTTCCTAAAAGTCACTATTTTCACTCTCAAGTGATTGCTTCCAGTTTCTTCCTGACTTATGGGGGGATAAAAAATAAATAAATAAAACAGTAAGCTTTTTCAGACAGAAAGGCACAAATTTTCCTCTGTTAGGAAATAACGCTCTTGGGTTTGCCGGAAGGTTCCCAGACTCTAAGCAGTCACAGTTTTGATGTGTTGTTTAATGGTTGCCTCTTTCCCCAGAGGTCTTCCCTGCCACTCTTCACTAATTCACATCTATCATTCTTTTAATACCAAAAGTGAAAAATCACCTTCCACCGATGACTTCTTAAATTATACTTTACTAGAGTAGATAGCAATACTCTTTGGACTAAATAAATTACACATACCCTTTGCCCCATTTGTATAGTAACAACCCTAATAGACAAACAGTTTGATTCTAGGAAGTAGAAGTACAAGGTAATTTAGGTTAATAGAAATCACTTTGCATCATCAAACCAGACATCTTTATCATGGGTCACAAAAAGACAGATGCATTTGTAGATTTCCAATGGAAGTTGAAAACTAGAAATTACTCAAAAAATATTCCTACTAGCCCCCAAAACTCTTCTCTCAAGCCTGAATTTGTCATCAGCAAACAAGGCAAGGAAATAATTAGTGTTGTAAATAACAAAAGAAATGAAATATGGGTATTGACCCTAACAAAATTCACAGCACAACAATTAGAATATCTCATAATATGTTGAAATATTGGTGCATATCTACTGCACAGTATTATAATGAAGATTAAATTGTTAAGTTCAAAAAATGACACATGAAGAAAGAAATAAGATAGAAGGAAACAAAGATAAAAAAGTAATCAGAGGACCCTGAGTGAGCAAGTGATAGTAGAGTGGCTAAGCTCCTTCCCTTGCAGGTAGCCAACTGGGTTTATCTCCTGTCCCCCATGTGTTTTCCCAAGTCCCAGTGAGTGATAACTGTGTGCAGAGCCAGGATTATGCCCTGAGAACTGCCATGTGTAGACCCCCAAATAAAATGAAAAAGAAGGAAGGAGGAAGAGAAGGAAGGCAGGAAGGCAGGAAGGCAGGAAGGAAGGAAGGAAGGAAGGAAGGAAGGAAGGAAGGAAGGAAGGAAGGAAGGAAGGAAGGAAGGAAGGAAGGAAGGAAGGAGGGAGGGAGGGAGGGAGGGAGGGAAGTGAGGGAAGGAGGAAGGGAGGTAGGGAAGGAGGGAAGGAAGGGAGTGAGGGAGTGAGGAAGGATGGAAGGGAAGTTGGGAAGGAGAAAAGAAAGATGTGATATTACACAATTACAAATATTTGTGAACCCCAATTTCATTTTTTATATTAGATAATTAAAGCAATGATTACATGGGAATGTTGCTATAATTAAATAAAGGAAGCAGGAAAGCAGGAAGACAGGGAGGAAGGAAGGAAGGAAGGAAGGAAGGAAGGAAGGAAGGAAGGAAGGAAGGAAGGAAGGAAGGAAGGAAGGAAGGAAGGAAGGAAGGAAGGAAGGAAGGAAGGAAGGAAGGAAGGAAAGGAAGCTCAGAATTTATGCTTAGGTGGATGAGTTTTGTTCTAGAGATGTTCCTATCAGTAATGTTAGATATGATGAGATAACAATTCCTGAATGTTAGTGGTTTAAAAGGTTGTTCTCCTCTAGTTTTACATAGCCAGAAAGTTGCCAGTTGCCCAGCTTTTATTTATCTTAGTTATTTAGTTAGTTGTAATGAAAATAGATACTCCTTGAACACAGGGAAAAACAGTTCAGGAAGATTTTACAGTGTAATCACATATTCAGCCCAGAGCATTCTGTCAGACATCTTGTAGATCCTCTGACCAGAACTACCTTATCCTACCCACCACAAGCATAAGAACTCATAAAATCCTATTTATTTTACAACTGAATCTCATCAAAATTCACAGATTTCATAAAATTTCACATGGAACACAATGCCAAACAGAAAATCTACGACATGCATTTCGAATTGCCAACCAAATGAATTGCTAATCTTGTAATATCACTTAAGATTTTGCATTTTAAATTCTAATGCCTTATTCCTTAACTTTGTAGATATGTGATATTATTCAACTGCAAGCATTTGTGAACCCAAGTTTTATCCTCTACATTAGAGCAATTACAGCAATGATTACATGGGAATGTTCCTATAATTAAATGATGTGCAGTATAAATCAAAGCTTACAGAGTACTTGGGTTTCTCTGACTGGTGACACTATTCAATTGTATTCAGTCTGTTCTGAATACAGCAATTCTAAAGAGAGTTCAACACTTAGGAGATTTCAGGGAGCACTCTCAAATGTACACAATAATTTAAGTGATAAATAGTAACTATATATATTCATGCTACTTGTTATGTGGCAACCACTGCTTCCTCCTGTGTCTTCCCTGGGATTGGGTTGACCTATAACATGACTCCCTCAGGAGAAGACACGCATTTCATTTTGACCAAGAAGTGAATAGGGGAATGCTGTGGTCGTGTTAGTATTGAGTTAACAGGGTCCTGGGTCACACTCAGCTGCACTCAGGGCCTACACCTGTGCTCAGATATCACTCCCGGCAGTGCCCTGAAAACTACTGCATGTGCTGGGAGTCAAACTAAAATTATCCTTGTTCAAGGAAAACAGCTTGCACTCTACGATCTGATCTCTCTGGCCCTGCCTGCTCTGTTTTTTTTGTTTTGTTTTGTTTTGTTTTGGTTTGGTTTGGTTTTTCTGAAGCAACCTTAGCTATGAATTTATTTTTTAATTGAGATTATGTGATTTATAATATTGCTAATGATGGTTTCTCATGCACATAATCCCACTACCACATCCATCAATATATCTTTGAATTTTAATGCCTCCTGAATAGACAGGGATATTATTCTCTGCATTTCAAGTATATTGTTAGATTAAATTAGAATAATTAATGCACCTGAAGTTACTTAGCACAATATAAGAATAATATGTTATTAAATTATAATAACTTAAAAACATTTTGTGGAATTGATTTGGCAATTTACTTCATAATTGAAGAAAGTTAATGAATTCCTACACTTGATCTGCATAAATGCATATTGTATAGATGCATCAGGTAAAAATTCATGTCTCTCAGACACATATTTGGAATATAACTAAGATTTCTATATATTATCATGGGATGTGTTTCTGCTATGTTTATGTTATTCCTTTATCTTGCTTAGGTGTACATATTGTTATGAATGAAATAAATATGCACATAATATATATTTAGATGTACAATATTTTATGTGAGCTGACAAGTCTCACATTTTACATTTTGCTCACAGAGGGAATTCATTATAGAGTTGGCATGCAAATACAAATTATACATATACTATATATATACATTATACATATACTATATATATACATATACATACATATATATATATATTCATCAAGACCCTGAGTGAACGGTTTGAGGCTCTTCGTGTTCCTGGAGCAAGGAGATGCCATTGGGCTACTCTAGCACGTGATAGGGATGAATGGAGATGTTACCGGTGCCCGCTCGAGCAAATCGATGAGCAACAGGATGGTAAGTGATACAAGTGGTATATATTCAAAACTGATACTCTGTGGAGTATGCGGAAAATAGCTAATCAGAACTCAAGGACTCAGGCCTTGCATCGGCCAACCCTGGTTTGGTACTTAGTGGAACGTAGTTCCTAGAAAATCACCAGGTCTTATCTGGAGACCCCCAAAGAACATGGTTAGGTGCCCTGAGTAATCCATGGAACCACAGACACCTAAAAGCACTGCATCCTTAGGCCTTCATACTGAACCCTCCCGCCTGACTACAGAGAATTTCGAAGTGCTGGCCCTGCCGAGTCTGCTTAGGAGACACCCTCCTCCACTAAATATACTCAAGATCTACTGCAAACATTATTTATGTTTATTAATTTCTAGTCAACATCTAATATTACTAGCAAGACCTTACACACATAGAAAATCTCCGTAGGTATTCCTTATTCTTTCTGACTAATAGACATTTATATTGTTTCCCAATTAAATATCTATGATTTAAAATGGGCAAATAAAGGAAGGGCTAGAGAGATATTAGAGTAGGCAGGACCCTCGCTCTCTGCAGGTCTGGGTATGATCCCCAGCACCCGATATGGTTCCCCAAAATGTGCCAAGAGCCAGGCAGGCATTGTCCTTGAACTCAGAGCCAGAAACAGGCTCTGAGCAACACTAGGTTAGCCCCAAATTAGAAAATGTATAATATAGCAAATAAGAGGATATTTGTTCAATGCCATCAAATAATCTATTAGTGGCTGGAGAGATTGTACAGGGGGTACAGAGCTTGCCTTGCCCAGCATCCCAGATGGCTCCCAGAACCCATTGGATATGATTCCTGAGTGCAAATCCAGGAGTAACTCCTGAGCACACCAAATATGACACCAAACACATAAGTAAATAAATAATCAACTTTTAAGTATATCCTATTTATCTTATACTGATAAAATTACAGAATAATATAAATTTAATTTAACATTAATAATGTCTAAATATTTATGCATCGGGGCTGGAGCGATAGCACAGCAGGTAGGGTGTTTGCCTTGCAGGAGTCCAGCCAGAGTTCGATTCCCAGCATCCCACATGGTCCCCTGAGCACCACCAGAAGTAATTACCAGAAGTAATTCCTGAGTGCAGAGCCAGGAGTAACCCCTGTGCTGTGTGCATTGTTGGGTGTGACCCAAAAAGCAAAAATATTTTTTAAAATTACATATCTTACACACACCAAAAATAAAACTTAGTATCTTAATTTTAGCCTTATTCAAGTTGGCAAGGGCAATCACATATTCTAAAAAAAAAAAAAAATTGGACTATTTACTATGTAGGAAATACTGTCCTATGTAAAGTGAGAAGAATAGTAGCTCACATTATAATGGAAAGAAATATCAAAGAAACAAAATTATTAGGTGAACTACATCTTGAGAAACTGTGATGGTTACAATGGATGAAAATAAAAGAAAATAAATATAATCTGTTTGACTTTTACTTCCAATTTGGTCTGGGAAAGCCTTTCAAATATAGTGGCATATGTGTCTAATTGGAATAGAAATGAGTGAAAATGAACTATCAACCTTCCTAGGATCCAAATAATGACTGACTGAGATAAATAAAAACTAAAGTAAAATCAATATTCAAGATCTAAGTACAAATTTATAGGTCCTAGTAGTCTGGTGAGGCATTTCTTATAACAGTCTGAGAAAAAAAAAAATGGTAGGAATCTGCACATCTCAATGTTCTTTACATTCCTGTCAAATGTACACTTACTAACACACACACACACACACACAAAGAGACTCACAAAGATACACACACAAGTGCCTTTTTAGTTTAGTTTTATCTCTTTTTTTAAAAAAATTATTAACACACATTTTTAATCATATAGAAGTTAGAGATAAAAAAGTGACTGATCACTTTTAGTGAATATTAGTGTTCTAAAATTGGTTTATCTTACCAATAGAAAATCTACATTTTCTATTTAAAATGGTTTATCCAATTTCCAAGTAATGCACAGAAGTAATTTATCTTTAATGTTAAAATGTAATTCAAAACAATTTCCTCATAAATATCTATAATGCATAGAAACCTGTGCCATATTTTGTAGGGGAACAAAAAACACAATAACCAATCATATGTAACATTTTTCTACTATCAGTTAAATTAAGCAGTATCTATTATGTTAATACATCAGAAATTAAAGGATTGAAAGAGCAAAATTTCTGACTTTAAGATGCATAAATTAAGGGAGACAGAATCATTGGCTAAGTATGTAGTGGTATGAGTGAATAAGCTATATTAATAATGTGTCTTGAAAGGATTCATAAATTAGACATTTCTAAGTTTTAGACTCATATAAAATTGTTATTAGACAATGAGATAAGGAATGCAATTGAAGATTAAAAGACAGCTCAAAAACGTTCATTCCCCAGTTGCATTTACGCAAGCTGGAGTGTATAGAAATATTTACTTTGATATATAGTTAAATTGTATTTTGAATTTTGACACTGAACCGTATTTTTATATTTTATTTTTTATTTTTTTTCTGGCATTAATTCTATTAGTTATGTTACTCTATGAATTTATATAATTAATGAATGTGTGCATCCAGAAAAAAATTACTTACAGTTTATGATAAATTTTTATTTCTTACCATATAAAATAAAAGGGATACATCATAAAGATGTTTTGAAGACTGAATAATGTTATAAGATGAAAGAGCTTAGCTTAGTATCTGGTACATGAAGATCCAGTAAAAACAATTTTGTAAAAATTCTAAACAAATTCAACAAAGTTGAAATGCAATGTAGATGTCAAAAGGAGTATTTAATCTAGGTAGAAAAGAGGTAAGTTTGTATTCATTTATTTAGAATGTTTTGCTAAAGATAAGTAGCATTAGAAATTTACAAATATGCTTTATCCTCTGATGGCAAGTTATAATTTTCTAACTTCTAAGTAAATCAGAAGACATCACAAAATTTAGTTTAGACAACAAAAGTTGCTGAATACGTTATTAATATGTCATGGTATTTTTAAGTTAATTTTAATTTATTTTAACATAATATAACTTACATCTAAATATCTGTTTAATAATCTTAAATATATTACTGAAGGCAGAGAGTCTCTTGCCCGCATGTCAGACTGTCTTCCCCGGGGCCCCTCGGAGGGGATGGGCTCCAGCTTCCCTCCCTGCCCCGAGCAGAGCTCCCGGTGGCCGAAGACCACCAGAACCTAGCTACAGCCATGCCCAAGGCCCCTCTCCCAGGTTCAGACAGGCCTCAAGCATGAAGGTACTGGCAGAGGAACCCAGGTAATGTAATTCTATCAACGGCCAACACCCAGAGACCTAAAAGCAAGCTCCCAGAAAATATCTTGCAGTCTACTTCTCCTTCTGGGAGAAACTGGCAAGCTTCTGAGAGTTTCCTGCCAACATGGGACAGCCTTGCAAGCTTCCCATGGTGTATTCATATGCTAAAGCTAGTAACAAACTGGATCCCATTTCCCTGACCCTGAAAAAGCCTCCAGTGTGACATCGTTGGGAGGGCCGAGTGGAGAGAGACTTCTAAGATCTCAGGGAAAGGACAAATGGAGAGGATGACTGAGCCCGCTTGAGAAATTGATGATTAACGGGATTTCATGATGGTGATACTGTGATATAACTGAAACAATTGATTTAGTATATTTCAATACTAAACAACAACAACCCCAAAGTTTGATTCATGATTAAATTAGAATGTCTGGTAAAAATAATTTTTCATTAAAGTTAATCCTCTCATAATTAGTGTGTCTTCAGTTAGACATTGCATTTGAAAAACATTATGGAAAATTCAATATTTTACTGCCACTGTCACTGTCACTGACACTGTCATCCCGTTGCTCATCAATTTGCTCGAGCGGGCATCAGTAACGTTTCCATCGTGAGACTTGTTGTTACTGTTTTTGGCATATTGAATATGCCACAGGTAGTGATAGCACAGCGGGTAAAGCGTTCTCCTTGCACATGGGCAACCTGGGTTCAATTTCTCTGCCCCTCTTGGTGAGCCCGGCAAGCTACTGATTGTATCTAATCTTCACGGCAGAGCCTGGCAATATTTTACATAAATTAAATATTTTATTTAAGATTTGTATTTTAAATAAATTAAATATTTTACTTAAAATTTTGGCATGTGGCTGCCCTGGGTTTGATTCCCCCATCCCTCTCGGAGAGCCCGGCAAGCTACGTAGAGTATCCCGCCTACGTACGGCAGAGCCTGGCAAGCTCCCCAGGGTGTATTCAATATGCCAAAAACAGTAACAAGTCTCACAGTGAGACATTACTGGTGCCCGCTCTAGCAAATTGATGAAAAATGGGATGACAGTGCTACAGTGCTACTTAAAATTTCAAATGTAAAATTAATATGAAAATAACAGAAATGCTCCAGAAAATTTAATTTTAACATGTCTCTTTTTATACGTCGAATTACTCTCACTCATGTAAACTTAAAGACATATTTTCGGAAAATAAACCACATCTAAACTTGCTCAAGGAAAAATGAATTCCCTGAATTATAATTTCTATAATTATTAAACATCCAGTGATCAAAGCTTGGTTTTTATTTTTGCAGAGCATGTGCTCTACTTATGAACTACTGTTCCTGTCCCTCAGTTTCTATTTTCATATATATATGTATATATATATATATACATATATATATATGTAAAACATCTCGAAGAGCCTGGCAAGCTACTGAGGATAGCCCATTGCATGGCAGAGCCTGGCAAGCTACTCATGATATATTCGACACGCAGAAAACAGTAACAACAATGTGCTCTTCAGTTCCTGGAGCGACCAGATGCCATTGGGCTACACTAGCATGCTATAGGGATGAATGGTGATGTTACTGGCGCCCACTTGAGCAATCGATGAGTAACAGGATAAGAGTGATACAGTGACAGTGATTATATTTTATGCTTTAAAATTTACCTTATTAAAATTTCATACTGTAAGCATATTTTGAAACCATACCTATAAGTATCTATAAAACATATCTAACAGCTTAGTTTAAAACTGCTAGGCACTGTGAGAAAATTTAGCATGGAGACTGTACCTTGTGTCGCAGTCTTATTACAGGCTGGTAGGATTTAAGGCCATATCCTATTTCTTTGTTTGGCCTTCCTTCTGACTCCAGAAAAATGAATCCAAGAACCAAAACAGCTGACCAGCACTTAAACATCCTTTTGGCTTTTCACCTACAAAAATTAATATTGTAAGTAATCAAAAAAAGCATTATATACTTAAAAACATAAATAAATATTGTTTGGAAGTATTTATCATAGATCTAATAAAAGCTTCCTGCAATGTTCAGGAAGTATATTAAAAGTAAGAAACTACAAAAAAACAATTCAATTCCCTTGATTTTTTAACTATTTAATTCATACAACCTTATATAGCATTTAATAAGCATCAATAAAAATATCAACAGAAAATATTGAGAAAGAAAATAATAATAAAAACTGGTTTTAAAAAAGGAAAGTAAGATTGTGTGACTAATTTTTGTGTTCATAAATAAGTTATTTATCAACATATTTTAAAAAAGTAAATACCTGAGGTTGATGTAAATAATACTTACTCAAACTATGGCTATTTTTAATTTACTGGTAAAGATTGATGAGAAGTTATAAGATAGTCTTTATAGTACATGTTTAATGAACTCAAATACAACAGAAATTATTCAGATAGGTTATGAGTTACAAGTGCTTTTTCCCTATAATATAATGGCATTTCTAAAAAATTGTTAAAGTGTTTTAAAGTCAAATGACTCTTCCAGAGCTCTCTATTTTTGGATATACCATAAAATTACAAAATGACAGTTATTTTTATATAAATGTCATGCTTTTTTTTTCCAAGCAAATTGAGTTCAACTTTATTCCACTTTGCTACATTCATCCACTCAACTGCATCCCTATTGGGACAATAGAGATCTCTCTCTCTCTTCAGTGATTCTAAAAATCATTGTGTCTAATTCTTCAAGAAGTTTAACAAATTTATTTCTTTGTTACTTATGGTTATAGTATTTTATATTCTTCTTAATTATTTTCTGCCTATTCAAATCACTGTTTTAAGATAACCATTTCCTCTATTTTTAACAATTTTCTCAAAGAGTTGAATACCGCATATTATTCATTTTCTGATTGACATCACTTCAATCATGTTCCTACCACAATCATATTATCAAAATTGTCATTAAAATTATTTTTAGAAATCATCACATTACTTAGTGTCCACGATATTCTTCTGGTTGTGTAGAATTTGTGAAAATTCCTCAGTCCTTTATCGTGTTCATTTTTTCATTGACTTCTTTTAAGAAAGGCTGGGGGTGGTGGGGGGACGTGGAAGGAGGGAAATTGGGGACATTGGTGTTGGGAAATGTACACTGGTGAAGGGATAGGTGTTTAAAACATTGTAAACATGAAAGCTTGTAACTATCTCACGGTGATTCAATAAAATTTAAAAAATTACAAAAAAAGGAAAATTGAATGTAATCAAAGTAAAGAAAGAGTAAAGTGAAAATCATCTGACACAGAGGCAGGGTGGGGGGTGAGAGGGAGGTATACTAGGGTTCTTGGTGGTGGAACATGTGCACTGGTGAAGGGATGGGTGTTTGATCACTGTATGACTGAGACTTAATCCTGAAAGCTTTGTAACTGTTCTCACGGTGATTCAATAAAAATAAACAAACAAAACAAAAAAACATTGCATGACTTAAACCCAAATCATGGACAACTCTGTAACTGTTTATCTCACGTGATTTAATTTTTAAATATTTAGAGTAAGAAAAAATGTTAAAATAAAATCAGGCAGATAGAAAGGGCAGGTGGAAAAGAATTACATTATATTCAATCTCCTTTGATCATTTTACTTCATTCCTTCAAATTACATTATTTCTGCGTATTGCTTCAGTTTAAATAGATACACAGGTGAATCTTTTAAAATAAAATATGCTGATTTTAATCCAATCTGAAGTTTGGTATAGAAACCCTAATGAACAATTCCACTTTCATGTTTCAAATGCACCTTCTCAGCTTAAATATTCTCTTTGCCCCACAGAAAGCCTTGATTTTCCAGATTTCCATTCATATGTGTATTCAAACTAGAAACAAAGCTGACATCTTTTGCACCACACTTCCTGTATCTTTTCTTTATATTATAGCCCTCATTATATTCTGTTAATCCTCCTTTAACAACTGTAGGTTCAGCTGCCAAATCTCTCCTAAATTGTCTAAACGTTCATTTTTTGCTGCCCACATTGATGTTGAAGCATCTTCAATCCTTTAGTCACAAAACAGGTTTTGTTGGTAGCGTTAGGATTCTCCTTTACCCTTTAGGTATAAAACCAAAACCACTGACATGCCTGTAATTTCCCAGGGTCTACATTCTGTATATCTTTTCCCTCCTTTAAATAACTGTTTCAGGGTTCTCTAACTTACTTGCTCATTCTTGCAAAGTTGCTAGCTATTTTCTGCAACTGTCACCTTCAGTCACCTTTAGTTATTGTCCATCATTTTCACATATTAAATTCTGGATATAACAAAGTTTAATTCATTTAGAAATTCATACATTGCCTTTTCTCATTTTTGGTACCTCTTTTGTATTATATACCAATAACACAATTATTTAGAGTTGATCTCCTTTACCAGAGGGAGTTTTTTCTTCTTCAAAGTTCATGATTTCAGGGATCCAGTTTTTGTTCACTGTTTGCTTTTTCTTTGTTTTGTTTTTGTTTCCTTGCTTCCCCAGAAATAAATAATCTAGACCCAGAGAATATGGTGGAAGATACTAGGGACTAAATTTTCAGTAAGTGACTACATTAATAACTGTTAGCCTGAATTCTAAGGTAAATGATCCCACTCTGCTATATTCTGAAAAAGTTACAGGTAATTGCTATTTCTACTACTCACACAGAACATCTGAAAACTATCCTGAGAAAGCAAGTATTTCCATTTGCACTCTATCACTTTCTTGTCATTTTCATGTATAGTTTAATCTTTCTCTAAGAGGAAAAACATATGTTTAGAACACACTGGAAGGAACTATTCAGGTATAAGGTTGAGCTCAATAAAGCAAAGAAAACCAGAACAAGTGAGAGGATATTTTCTTAGGGATTTAATATCATGTTCCTCCTCTCAACAAAGGAGGTGGGGGAGGAGCACAACAAACTTCCTGCACTGGGGAAATGAAGATTATGAAGTTTCCAAGTACTCACTTAAAGGGTTTTTTTTCCTTTCTATCTTTTGTTTTTCTCCTCTTTTCACCTCCTTTCTTGCTTAACAGACACACTAATTGCATGTCACTACACATGTGCATCTTTATGTGCATCTGTGTGCGTTTACAGATTTCCCCCCACTATCCAAAAGTAAAAATTTCCTCTATGAGACTTCTTGTAAGACAAACAGAAATCAGAGCAATTACAACCAATTTGCACATAAATAAATAAACAAACCACAGTTTGCAAGTCCCCAAATCAAATTATCTTTCAAATCACTCAAATAACACATCAAACCTAAATAACACTAACATGAAGTAAAGGCAGGGATACTTTGAGCAATGCAGCCTGGGGCAAAGTTTTCCTTATGGGAGGAATACACTGTACTTCTCTTGCTGCAAAGCGTATTCCTCACCTCCAAAAGGGAATATGGCAGAAGCTCCAGCAGTGAAACTGTTCAGTTACTGAACTGGGATAAAAGAAGTAATTTGCAAAGCCAGGGTAAATGTGATTTGTACATTTGCCTTCTGTCTTAAAACTGAAAATCCTCTTAGGACTTTAGGCTAAAACAAAACAAATATCGATGGCGGTCTTTTGCAAAAAATAACAGGGTAATATGAGCAATGAAAATATGGGGATAATAAAATAAATATTATTTATTTATTTATAATAATATTTGCATATTTTACATATATGTATATTTTATACCACATTTCCATCAGCATTGTTTCTACTATGAAATAATGAATACAATTATCAACAAGTACATACGTCTTGGTTGAGCAAATACTCACATATCAATAATTAGATTGTCAGTATTCTGAATAATTTTTGTTTAAGGGTAATAGTCTAGAACTATAGATCTTATGAAACTTGTAGTGACAAGTTAATAAAATAAGTCAGAGTATAAAATTACAAAATGGCATATGTAATCTATTTATAATTAATATATTTTATATATTTTACCATGGTTATGTCATTAGTAGTCTTAAAATTTTTGTCCTAAAACTTCTTGATTATCTCACCTTCAGTAAAAATAAATAAATGATACTTTAGTTCAGTAAAACTAATCATATACTATTTAGCATGTGCTTCATACCACAAAGCATTTCTTACAATGCTGACTTTTCAAGATTTTTTTTTTTTTTTTTTTTTGCTATTTGGGTCACACCTGGCAATGCACAGGGGTTACTCCTGGCTCATGCGCTCAGGAATCACTCCTGGCGGTGCTCAGGGTACCACCTGGGATGCTGGGAATCGAACCCAGGTCGACCGTGTGCAAGACAAATGCCCTACAAGCTGTGCTATCGCTCCAGCCCCGACTTTTAAAGATTTTACCATTAAAATCTTCCTAAAAAAATCAACTGAATTCATTTACATAGTCACCAAATATCAATCTAAAAAGATGCTTCTTCTTGTGTGTTCATAAAATAATTATGATCTTTTTACTTCTCCTCAGCTACATGATACAAGGATGTCATTATTGTATTTTGAAAAGTTCATTCATTCTCAGGAAGTGTTCTGGAAATTGTTTCTAAATCAACCGTAATCAATCCCACGATATACTGACTTGTGATCTCACTTTCTCAACATAGTACCCCTGACAACCTGTTAGATTTTCATAATTAACTGGCAGTTTGTTGACAGCTCAGGAAGAACACTGAAAATCACATGACTAAAACAAACCAGCTGGAACAGATGGTGCAATAATGGTCCTATGACTTTTCCTGTACATCCTCCTTATAAGGAATCATCAGAAAATCACCTCGTTAATGGAGGAAAAAAGGAAAAATGCCTTTGTAGCTAACATTATATTTAGCACAATTAGACAAAAAAAATGGTACAGGGGATGAAAAGTGATTTCTTTACTTCACATATCTTATTTGTCCATGTCCATTTTTTTTCACCCTATACAACAACATATCAACCCATTTTCAGGGGTAGGATTTACTACAGTCATATTATTTACACGGCTCAAATTTGAGGGCATTTTGGGGTGTTTTTGCAGATTTTCTAGAAGCTCATCTCTAAAAATTTGGAAAAATTAAGAATGTTAGCCAAAAAGTACCATATTCCAGAGACTCCCACACAGAGCTTCGGAGGCCTAGAGGTTACTCCTGGTGACATTGGGCAACTGTTGGGGTTGTGGTTCTGGGGACTACCAGAGCCATGTTTGATAATGCCCAGAGACCTCTATGGTTATAGCTTATAATTTTGGAGAGGTCGTCACGTGGTACCAGAGATCAAACTGTGTCTATAGAATAGACACAGATCCTTTACTCCTGAGTTATTTCCCTGGTCCCTACAATTTACTTTTTGAGATGAATTTTGGAGGTACAATAAAAATTACTACAAGGCACTGGAATATATATTACTGAGATTCATCAAAGAGGTAAGTGCTAGATATACTATATGATAATCATTAGTATAGATACTTTTCAATCTAGGTATGACATGGACAGAGGTCAGAGAAGAGAGAACCGCAGTCCTTAAAGAAGTTCAAAGAAACAGAAGATTAAAAACTGCTAGGCTGCCAGAAGCAAGAGGAAATGAAAAGAATGAAGAGTTAGTTTTGAAAAAATGACAAGCAAAAAAATATTTGGAATTGAATGACTGGAAATCAAAGTTCTCACAATCATCTGACAAGCTATATAATTTACAAGTTTATTAGTTTGTTCTCTGTGTGTTACCAGAAGATTAACTCTCTGAAGACAATCTTTGTCAATCACTTGTTCTCAGTTAGAGCAGTTGTCAGTGAACAGCATGAGCTTAACGAATACTTTTGATAAATAAATGAATGAATAAATAGTGATAAGCAATTAATTGGAGAGAGAAAGTACACATGGAGAAAATTTTAATATTCTTTGTATGAATAAACGATTCATTAAAACAGAATTAAAATAAATCTATAAATAAAAGTACAATTATCACAAAAAGTTTCCCTTTTACATCTGGATCAAAGGAAGTATTTGACTAAGAACATTCTTCAGGGAAGTCTCTCATGTCAAGGACAGATAAACTGCTTCTCATTATTTTTCTTAGTTGAAAATGGAAGTGGTTGGGGCTGGAGAGATAGAACAGCGGGTAGGGTGTTTGCCTTGCACGCGGCCGACCCGGGTTCAAATTCCAGCATCCCATATGGTCCCCTGAGCACGGCCAGGGGTAATTCCTGAGTGCAGAGCCAGGTGTGACCCCTGTACATCGCCAGGTGTGACCCAAAAAAAGCAAAAAAAAAAAAAAAAAAGAAAATGGAAGTGGTGATTCCTAAGCATTGAGACAGGAGTAAACCCTGAGCACAGCAGGTGTGGCCCGATTCCTCTTTCCAAGCCTCCCCCCACCACACACACACACACACACACACACACACACACACACACACAAAATTCATCAGTAATGAGAAGGTCACAGACACATGACTTCCCTATTCACACTATATTGTAAGCCCTCTCTAATCAAGACAAATACAAGAACACAAGGAATACTTTTCAGTTGATATTCTATGTCTTATATTCTTATAATGTGGAAGTGACCAGTACTGTTCAATGAAATGCTGTATGTTGAGAAATTCATATGTGCAACAGCCATACACTTCCTCCACGATCTGGAAAAATAAATGAATTATGTTTTAAATAATAACAATCAAGTGGAGTAAATTAATGTCACTTACTCAAAAGAGAAAGTACTTTTATTTCAGTGAGAGATGAATCACTGGTTTGGATGACAAAACTCAGATTACAATGAATTTCATGTTTCAATAATAGCCAGTTTGATTTTGAAGTTAAATAAACAACTAAAAAAGTATTTATCAATAGCATTTTTGAGAAGCTATATTGTAAAATGTACCCTCATTTAAGCTTATATTATGAGATAAGTTCTTGAAAAAATTGTATATTTGTTCCAATCCAATGATCTTCAATGGAAAGAACATTATATTTATGGTTACATACAGATGAAACAGTTGATCACTGAGTGCTAAGCTTGTGGTATTCAGGATCATCTAGTGGCTACATATGAATATTTACTTATTTAAATATACAAATCATATACATACTGCTAATAAATATAGTTATAACACCTTAAAGAAATTTACATTTATGTAAAATTTTAATTTTGTTTTTGGTTGACATCCCATTCAGGACTTATCCTGAATACCACAAGATTAGCACTCAGTGATCTTGTTTCCTGGAGCTCGTAAGATTACATTTGGTGCCAGGTATTGAACCCAAGTCAGCTATATGCAATGTAAGTTCCCTACCCTTAATACTATTGCTCTGGCCCTAGTTATGAATTATTTTTAGGTTTGCCTGTATATGTTTATGTAAATCACACTTGAAAATTATGAAACACAACAAAATGTTTTATCTACTTGCTTTATCTTATTTCATGAAGTTGAGAAAGTTACAGAAAAATCGATGGATAGTAGTACATACTAATGTCTGATATTTATGCAGAAGAGGAAAAAGTACAAAGCACAGCTAGTGTTATTTTTATGAAGAGGTCCCTAAACCTTAAGTCAAAGATGTGGAGCTGGAGAGTTGTACAGTGAACAAGGTTCCTGACTTGTACACCGCCAACTGCGGTTCACTGCTAATCATCCCATATGTAACCCCCTCCAGGGCCACCAGGACTGATCGCCCAATGCAGAGCTAGGATAATCCCTCAGCACTGTCAAATGTGGCCCCCAAACAAATTTTTTAAATGTCGGAGATCAAATTTTATGTACCATTTTATTATAAGTATAAGCATATTAAAAAGACTCATACAATCATTGCATCACTGTATCACCGCGAATCTGTTGTTCATCAATTTGCTAGAGCAGGCACCAGTAACGTCTCCATTCATCCTAGCCCTGAGATTTTAGCAACCTCTCCTTACTCATCTTCCCCAATGATCGGAGGCTCTTTCAGGGTCAGGGGAACGAGACCTGTTGTTGTTACTGCATTTGGCATATCGAATATGCCACAGGTAGCTTGCCAGGCTCTTCCATGAGGGCGGGATACTCTCGGTAGCTTTCCAGGCTCTCCAAGAGGGACAGAGAATATATATAAGAGAATACAAGCATGTTAAAACCAAACACATGTGTGCTGCTTTAGGCACATCAGTGAGCTAGACTATAAGAGGTCATTCCAATCATTGTATACAGTTAATTAAATTATTATGCCAACTTGTCCACAATGAATTATGATCTATGTTAGAATAAATGTGATATGTATTTCTGGTTACACGTGTTAGTAGATACATATAATAAATGATCATTTTCCCACCTTGACAAATTCTGTGATAAGTTAACATGGTATGAAATGATAAGGCAGGTAAACTGGCTATGGGTGAGGTTGGAAGTATGTGTATAAGAAACCATTATTAATAGCATGGTAAACCACAGAAATGGAGACAATTTATTTTTAAATCAATTTCTTACATATAAAAGAAAATGCGCTATATCTCAATTTTACTCCTAGATTTTCTCTACTGTATGCCCCCTTATTTATCTGTGATAAGGTCAAAAAGTTTCCTTATATTTGCCATAATTTAGATGCATTTTACTTCACATGTTGAATTACTGATTTTTAAGTTATTTCTAAAGAAATCAGAAATAAATAGGAATAGTTGATTAATTAAAACTATTTGCTTCTAACAAGTGTAGTTATAACATTTTCAGTTCTTAACAGATGTCTGCTCAACTAGAAAGAACAACAGGTTAAAAGCCAGAGAATACGATTCTAATTTTATGAACTCTGCTGTGTTCATAAACTAAATTTCTTAGCACTTGAAATACAGTTAACAACCCACTGAAATGCAGGTTCTACCAATTATCCATTGAAACTCTATAAAAGGGACACTTTTAATTTCATTTTTCTCCTAGTTTCAATCACATCATGTCTACTTATTTCATTTTACATACTAAGACATTTTTGTTGTTCATTTTCTACTTTTCTTTATTCATTTGATCTATTCAAGTAAATACACCATAGTTTTAGTATGACAGATTCACAGAACAGCTATTTAGTCACAATGAAAGCACACTTTTATTTCTTGTCCTTCTTTCAACAGTATATTCAAAAATATTTAAGAAACAGCATGTGCATATCATGCAATACAAAAATAAAAGCTATAAAATACCTTAACTTTGTCAATTTAACAACAGGACACGATAAGGTAAACTAAAAGTAACCAGTCAAACTATTTTATTTCTTCTTCAAAGGACTAGTGCTATAACTGATTGCATATTGAAAAATTGTAAGAACTATTAAAGAAATATAATTAGTTATTAAATAGTAAAGAACTAACACATATTTTAGTGAAAGATTATCTTATTTTCTAAGTGCAATATTTTTGTCTCATATAATATGAAAATATGCCTAAGAACTGAAAATGATACTATGTTATATGACCTTGGAAGACCTTACCTTGGTTCAAGACTAGAGAAAATCAATGAAGGCTCTCTCTCTCTTCTGAATTTATTACTTGTACCTTGATGATCACTTAAAATGTAAATTAAGCAAAATACAGCTCTTAGGAGTGACTCTGCCTAAAATCCCAAAGGTGCTGTGTTACAGATTTTATTTGCTATTAATATACTGCAATTCTGTCAATGTAAGACAGATTTTTTTAATCCAATCTATTTGTTTCAAAGATATCTAGAAGCCTGTGTTTCTAAAATCTGGGATGATAGCTAGTATACAGCAGCAGAAGGGAAAATGCTGTCACAGTTTAACATTGAAATGTTGCACAGGGAACGATTTGACTTCCTCTGTATTTAAAGCTGGAATGCCATGGGGAGAACAGCTCAGTCTCAGAGGTATTCTAGTTCATATTCAGAGGACTGTGGTGAAAACTCTACAATAAAAAACGATGCTGATAAAGTTTTATAGGGAGCCCAGACATTCTCCAGAATTATGGCATACCTCCCCCCAAAAGAAGAGATCTAGCCTACTCTGGGATACAGGAGAAGGGAAACAAAGTGACCCATCAGAAACAAAACTTTATGTTTTCTTGGAAAATATGAAAGTATACTATAAACTAGCTATCTATATAAACTTCTGTGGAGCTAATTGGAATCACACTCCTAGTGATGTCATCAAGCAGATATTTCCAAAAGCAGTGGAAACTTTCAAGGAATTGCTAATGGGAATAAACAGAAACTATTCTATTTAATTGCATTATGTGTCACTGATGGCCCATCATAAGTAAATTTATAGAAAAGTCACATTACTTTTCGGTAAGTGATACATCTTGCATTTTACTATGTATTGATATCTTAAATATGAAAAATAAACTGCAAATAAAAAATATTTTAATCATATAAGACTTGGGAAAAATAAATCTGCAACTAAAAACAATAAAAATATAATGCCTTATATAATCTTTATAATATATACTTATTGCATATTTACTTTGCTCCATGTAAAGTTATACCATTGGCTTCACCCCTCCTCCTCCTCCTGCTCCTCCTCCTCCTCCTCCTCCTCTTCCTCCTTCTCCTCCTTCTTTTTTTTTTTTTGGCTTCTTGGCTCTTTGTGTCACACCCAGCGATGCTCAGGGGTTATTCCTGGCTCTGCACTCAGATATTATTCTGAGTGATGCTTAGGGGACCATATGGGATACTGGGGATTGAACCCAGGTCAGCTGTGTACAAGGTAAATTCCCTTCCTGCTGTGCTATCACTTGTCCCCCTGGTTTCACATTCTTTTTGTTTGTTTGTTTGTTTGTTTTTGCTTTTTGGGTCACACCCGGCGATGCACAGGGGTTTCTCCTGGTTCTACACTCAGGAATTACTCCTGGCAGTGCTCAGGGGACCATATGGGATGCTGGGATTCGAACCCGGGTCGGCCGCGTGCAAGGCAAACGCCCTACCCACTGTGCTATCGCTCCAGCCCCTGGTTTCACATTCTTAATAACATTTTATTGACATGAACTCATTCAGCTAAAATATTATGAGTTCAGGGATTATATATCAATAACTACATCTAGACCATATATCTGTTTGAATCAAGTATTTGTGAAACACAAAAATACAATCATTGAAATCTGAAGCAATCATATGGGTTGTACTAAATCTAAGAAGTAATTAGCCTTAAAGTAGCTAAGAAGTATTAAGGCAGGACCGTCTTTATGAAAAAAGGAACTGAGGCAAAAAATACACTTAACCAGTGCTAGCACTGTTCTAGGAAATGCTGAACCTTCTGACAGACAAGCTCCAGAGGAGCAAAATTCTATGAGTTGAAGACGCTGTGCCTCAAAAGTGCAAAGCTCTTCGTGACAAGAACCTAGCCACAGTCTTATATGCATTAAAATCCTTACATGGTGGCAGTTTGGGAAAACCTCTAAAACCAACAATGCAAGGAAACTCCTTCATCCTGTGGTTATTCACCTTTCAACTCAGTATGTGGGATTCCTTTCTTTCACTTCATAGGGTGCTCTTGGTTTATTTTCTTTACATGCTAAAGAATCCTGTGCTCTCTCTTGAATGCATCAGTCTCTCTCTCCTTCCTCATGATTCCTAAATAAAACTGCTACAACCTCATTATTCTCCTGAAATTTGTTTCTGCAAGGAAAAATCCATGGGCCTGTAAACACTTGAATAGAAGCAAGTATTGCTTTTGCTTTTCCTGCTATTTACTTTTTCTTATTCTAACATGAAAACCGTGGATCCCAAAAACTCAGCTGTCAGGAATAAGTCCCCACACCATTTCAATCAAGTGGGACTTGGGTACAATTGGGCAATGCCTTGTGGATCTGATAAGATGTAAGGTCCCTATGGTGCAGGTTGAAAGTGGCAGATTTTTATCAGATCTCCATCCCCACCACCAGCCAATAGGTGATGGACTTGGGATAGAAAACAACATAAATGGATACTAAGTCTCTGCTGCCCTACTTCACTTAAGTCATCTACAATATATTCAGTTCGATTTCTGAGATTCTCACAAGTGGGTTGTATTGGAATGACCCCTACAAATTAAATAGTGTTTGTTCCTACAAATTTAGGAACAAACACTATTTGGAATTGAAAGAGTTTGGGAGCTCACTTGAAACTCCCTCAAGGCGCTCTCTCTAAACCTGGAAACAGGCAATGCCAATTTAGAAGCAGCACCCTACCTACAGATGACCTGCTCTAAGACCTGGTGATTCTGAAGTATCTATGGTCGCCCTGACAACCATTTTTAACCACTTTGGTTATCAGATACCTCTTTCGCCTTTCATCGTGAATAAAAACCACATGAACTTAACTGGGCAGGCTCAAGATAGCCAGTCAAATGCATTTTCTTTTTTCTGCTCTTACGGAACTACAAGCAGAAATGACCATAATGATTTTTTGCAGCTAGAGGCTAAGAGAAATGCCTCTCTAGCTTCCTTAATAAGGGAATCTATTGCAAAAAGGGTACTTTAACACCCAGAGAGTAGCCAAGAAAATACTGAGTACCAGCCCGAAAAATCTATCAAAACTTCCCTCAAGCACACTTAAATGCTTCTGTTATTTCATTACTTTTGAAAAAGCAAGCTACAAGTTTGACTCGGTCCACTGATTGCCCTGTAGTAAACACAAAAATATCTGAGGCCATCCCTGAGGGGGAGAATAGCGTATAAAACACACAGTGAAACTATCTCAAAGAGGATGCAGTTACTCCTGATGATTAACTCCCAAGAAATTTTTTAAATAATTTAAATCATTTTAATTTCCACTTTTTTAACTATAATGCATGTTTTAAATACAATGTGTGCAATCCATTGAATCTCTTCATAGAGATAAAGTTGTTTACCTGAACTTTTACATTTTGTTTTCTAATTGGTCTGAAATAAATTTGGGGGGATGTTTCAATTATTTTATTTTATCTTACTTGTTTTAATTTTCCACTTGTTTAGATCAACCAATTAATACCCATAAATCACTAATAGTCACATGAGTTTAATAATAATTTTAAAAGACAGTTTGGAAAATTTTGGTCCTTCTTCATATTCACTCTGAGAAACACTTTGTTTTCCAAAGAATTTGTCTCAATTCATATTGTGTTTGTAATTTTTATTCCTTCACTGCAAGAATTTATTATTAATGCATCTTTTATTCTACATATTTTGTCATTTTAAATATCTGGCTTCAAGGGATGTACTTAATATTTTTATGTTTATTAGGGTTTCTTATTTATAATATATATCTCAAAAAACTGGTATGCATATATGTAGGCTATTTTTGAATTGGTATTTATTTTCATTTTGTTTCATTCTATATTTTCTATTGGTTTGATATTTATATACCGTTTTTGCATTTTTAAAATATGAATATGAGCTTTTGGTATCTAAACTCTTCAAATTTTAACTGGAGAAATAGAGTTAAAGGCTGGCACAAATTCTTTAAACATAAGAGCCCTTGCTTAGTTCAGATGGTCCCCTCAGCAATGCTGAGAATGATCCTCAAGAACTCAGCCCTAGCTGAGTTATGCCCGGAACACAAATGGGTATGACCTGAAAACCCAAAACAATTCTAACAATAGCAAAAAACCCTAATGCTCAATATAGCCCAATCTATCTTCTTCTTGAAGAAGAAAAAAATTAAGTATTACATATACTTTGACAACACATTGTCTTACATGAAATTAATGAGAATGATAGCTGTACTTTTGAAAGGTAAATACAATGTTTTTATTTATTTCCAGAAATATGGTTTTATTTTTCCTTGACTTAAAAAAAAATGAATGCCTAGGATCTCCTGAGATCTGATTGTGCCTCTTGCATTCCTTCAAGTTTTTTTGACATATGTCTAGCTCTGGCATTTCCAGCAAATTAGTGGTTTGATGCAGACGCTCGTTTAGATTCAGGATGCATATGAAGTCTGGCTTCCGCTTTTGTGGTGTCACCAGCCACTAATAAGTATTGCCTGAGTCCTTGATGAGGATACTGAAGCATGCAGAGGTTTAGTGATTTGGCCTAGTGCTGAAGCAGAGCTGACGTCTACAGGATTTTAATCTAGTGTACTTTGTCCTACAGACTGGTCGTGAAAACCAAACAGCAATTTGGCAGTTGGATTTAAATATAATTTCACTCACTATTAACTGTATGTTTTAAACTTGCTCCTATATAAATAATAATTTAAAATATTAAGACAGTTAATAATTAAAAATTTAATTGGCGAGCTTTTTAAAAATGCACCCATTTGTAAAAGCTACTGAATGATTCTGAGGATTCCCTATGCTAGAACTCCAGCATGCAGAGAATGAGTGAGTTGGGGATGGTTTTCTTGGAAATAGATATAGGATGTTAGCTGTCCTCAAATACATGAAGTATTAACATAGCACTGTCGTTAATCCAGTTGTTCATTGATTTGCTTGAGCGGGCACCAGTGAGACTCCATTGTGAGACTTGTTACTGTTTTTGGCATATTGGATACTACACAGGTAGTTTTCCAGGCTCTGCCATGTGGGTGGGATACTCTCGGTAGTGGGCCGGGCTCTCTGAGAGAGACGGAGGAATAGAATCCAAGTTGGCTGCGTGCAAGGCAAATGCCCTACCTGCTGTGCTATTGCTCCAGTCCGGTAGTATTACCATCATTGTCACTGTCATCCCTTTGTTCATCGATTTGTTCAAACGGGCACCAGTAACATCTCTCATTGTGAGACTCATTGTTACTGTTTGGGGCATATCCAATACTAGACAGGTAGCTTGCCAGCCTCTACCATGGAGGCACGATACTCTCGGCAGCTTGCCAGGCTCTCTGAGAGGGGCGGAGAATCAAACACGAGTTGGTCGTGTGAAAGTCCTACCACTGTGCTATCGCTCCAGCCCCAGTATTACCATAAGAAAGAAAAATTCAATTCTTCTACTCTTCTACAAGTGTACATGGAAACATAAACCTGAAACAGGCTGATCAGAATCAATGGGATGAAAGTTATAAAAAAAAAGTTTTGAGTTCTTTCTGAGCCATGGGTTTATATCTTATTCAGATAAGATAAATAAGATATGTATTATATGTCTTATTTCCATGGTAAAATTTTAATCATTCTTCTATGTCACCTCAAATCATTATCAGTCATATCTATAGAATAAATGTTTGTTCTTTTAAGAATTTTCATGGTGTATTTTATTTTCCCTTATTTACCAAAAGAGCTTAGTCACCCATATAGCATTTTCTGCTTCTCGATATCCTTGTGTTTATCACTACTTTTTCCTCCGATTTCCTCACAAAAAGTTATGTCTCTTTGACATGCTATTGTGATTTTATATGATCTGAACTTAGGCACAGCCTCAAAAGATAAGTAAAGAAACATAAAGTAGACCTGAGGCAAGTTAACACTATTGTCAAATGGAGCTACTGGACTCGCATAGATGAGTCAAATATTAAATTTACAGACATAGATTTAAAAGTAAGTCTAAGAGTTTTATTAATTTTAGAAAAAATAATGGCTCTTATAGAAATATCACTTTATCACTGCAAATCATTTACGGATTGCATAGTAGATAAAATAATATAGTCTCTTCTTTCTTCCTTTCTTTCTTTCTTTCTTTCTTTCTTTCTTTCTTTCTCTTCATTTCTTCCTTTCTTTCTTTCTTTCTTTCTTTCTCTTCATTTCTTCCTTCCTTTCTTTCTTTCTTTCTTTCTTTCTTTCTCTTCATTTCTTCCTTCCTTTCTTTCTTTTTCTTTCTTTCTTTCTTTCTTTCTTTCTTTCTTCCTTTCTTTCTTTCTTTCTTTCTTTCTCTTCCTTCCTCTTCCTTCCTTTCTTTCTTTCTTTCTTTCTTTCTCTTTCTTTCTTTCTTTCTTTCTTTCTTTCTTTCTTTCTTTCTTTCTTTCTTTCTTTCTTTCTTTCTTTCTTTCTTTCTTTCTTTCTCTTCCTTCCTCTTCCTTTCTTTCTTTCTTTCTTTCTTTCTTTCTTTCTTTCTTTCTTTCTTTCTTTCTTTCTTTCTTTCTTTCTTTCTTTCTTTCTCTTCCTTCCTCTTCCTTTCTTTCTTTCTTTCTTTCTTTCTTTCTTTCTTTCTTTCTTTCTTTCTTTCTTTCTTTCTTCCTTTCTTCCTTCCTTTCTTCCTTTCTTTCTTTCCTTTTTTGGCCACTCCTAAAGTGCTGAAGAGCTTCCTTCTGGCTCAGCTCTCAGGGATCACTCTTGGCAGGCTAAGGGGTCCATATGGGCAACCCTGGATTGAATTTATTGTACTATCTCTCTGGCCCAATTTTCATTAGCTTGTCTTGTGACAAAGTTAATGAATATTTTTCATAGCTCTTGTAATGTATGTTTCTCTATTTTATGATATATACTATAAATATATAGAATGTAATATTTATATACAATTATATAAGTGTTGGGTTCCTCAGCTGGTACCTTCATGTGTGAGGCTCATCTGAACATGTACAGAGAGGCCTTGAGCATGGCTGTGGCTGGGTTCCGGAGGTCTCCAGCTGTGGGAGCTCTGCTTAGGGTGGGGAGGGAAGCTGGAGCCCACCCCCTCCAAGGGAAGACAGCCAGGCACGCAGGGGAGGTGGGCTCCAGCTTCCCTCCCTGCCCCAAGCAGAGCTCCTGCAGCCGAAGACCTCTGGAACCCAGCCACAGCCATACTCAAAGCCCCTCTCCTCAAGTTCGGATGAGCCTCAGGCATGAAGATACTGGCAGAGGAACCCAGGTGTGTGGGACCCAGGGCTGACACCTCCAAGCCTGCTTAGATCGGGACTGGGCCTCTTCCGCTCAGATTTCCTATTTTCTAGTAGCTAGGCGGTCACACTCAGGGACTGCCCCCAGAACCGTGTAATCCCACCAATAGCCAACATCCAAAGACTTAAAACCAAACTCCCAGAAGCAACATTTTATAGCCTACTTCTCCCTCTGGGAGAATCTGGCAAGCTACCGAGAGTTTCCTGCCCACATGGGAAAGCCTTGCAAACTCCCCATGGTGTATTCACATGCCAAAACCAGTAACAATGATGAGTTTCATTCCCCTGACTCTGAAAGAGCCTCCAATGCAGCATCATTGGCAAGGATGAGTAATGAGAGGCTTCTAAAATCTCAGAGCTAGGACGAATGGAGACTTTACCAAAACCACTTGAGAAATTCAACGATCAATGGGATGATGATGATGATGATGATGATATAAGTGTTAGTATATGCTACAAAATGTATTATGCAACTATGAAATAAGTCACATAGATATCTTAATTACTGTATTACATGGATATAATCAAACGATACTGTGAAAACCTGAGAACAAGAAAGGAGAAAATGACCATTTTAGGCATCTTTGATAAATATTAAAGCTGATACTAATCAACTCATATACTAATGAAAATGCCTGAGTAGGAAAAATGATAATATTAAATATTTTGGATTTACTGGGTCCATATATTTGAAAATAATTCAAATGATGCACTACGGTGATTCTTACAAAATATATTATACAAACATATTCCAAGCTTTACCATGGTGGGATGGAAGGGAACATCAAGACAATGATGAAAGGAAGTGGACACTCTGCTGGAGGGTGTGGTACTAGAAGTTTTGTGCATGAAACCCTGAACAGTTTTGTAAGTCTCAGTGTTTAAATAAAATTTTTAAAAATACCTCTTTAGTTATAATTGTATTCGAGAATAACAATGAATATAATGAATAATAAAAATCAGTTTAATGATCCAGTATAAATTCAATCTCATAAATCATGAAACATTCAGATTTATATTTAAAAGGCATTTAAGAATTTATGTGGTCCAGTGTTTTCTCACAGTTGAGAAGCTAACTTCTGGCAATGCTTAACTAATTACTTCTGCAATATGTCTTGAACACTTATGTCTAAAATTTTTCTAGTTGCGTATGAAGGAATGTGTTTCGAGTAAAATTTTCTAATGCCTAAGATTTAGTGTTTTTAAGCTTGTATTGAGGAATCTCAGAAAAAAAACCTCTAGATATTATTATCTTAATAGACTACAGACAAATATATTTAGATTAAAATAATACATTAAAATGTTTAGATTAAAATATTTCAATTAAAATAGTTTCTTTGTGTTGATTTATTAATATTTGGTCATTCAACATGCACACTTCTTTAGTAGGGTTTATTTTTCAATGACATCTTTTCTCCTTCTAAAAATTAAGTATATGAGGTATAGATTTTATTTTGTCTGTTTGCTATCCCAAAGTTAATTTTACCTTTAATATTCAAGGCTTAATCTAAATATATAATAACTCATATTTTTGTTAAGCACAACAATCAGAGACCAAATAATAAAATAGAAGTCAAGAAAACATTTTTGACATAGCAGAAAAGAGTCTTCTTGGTTTTGGTTTTGATTTTTGAACTACAGCTAACAGCGCTTGTGGCTTACTTATGGCTCTGTGTTCAGAGACCACTCCTGGCCCTATTTAGGGTACCAGGGATTAGACCTAGGTGAACAGAGAGCAAGGCAGCTACCTTACCACTATACTAGCTCTTCACCATAGAGAAGAGTCCTAAAATAATTTTTCACAAATCAGGGAACTTTTCCAACTTGGCAGCAAATTGTATCATGAAATATTAATTAGAACAGACAACTCTCAGCCCATGAAAATAGTAAAGTATAATGAAAATAAAATTTTGTAAAATTATAAATATTTAACTATTTATAGTTAAATGCAATGGTAATTTAATGAAATTTCATTATTCTTTTTATGTAAACATAGTACACAAATACTTGATCCATATAAATAATATATATACATATTTTTATTTATAGAGAAAATACAGCTCTATCATACAGCTATGTATTATAACTACGAATCATCAAGCTCTGAAAAAACTTGGAGGAATGAAGTCCATACAGGTAATAATCATGTTTCATTTTCTGAATCACCCTGTAATTTTAAGGCAACAAACCACAAGCCTTGTAAAATGATTGTATTCTGCTATCTCTGCATACTTGAAAAATAATTTAGGAAAATATGACTAGTGTCTGCTATTTGAAACTTTTACTTTGTTTTTAATCACTGTCTTGTATGAGTATTCCTCCTCCTAACCAAAAAAATCTTAAGCTTAGGAGAGGTCCCTGAGTAAAACAGTTTTGGTATTAGAATGCATAAGGTTTGCAGAACTGCACTCATGAAAGAATAATATAGCCGGAAAACAACAGCATAGATAACAAATATCTATAGGCAAAGTTGTACTGGGCAAGTATAGATTAAGATTGCTTAAGGTCTTTTAGAGGTAGGAACCACTACATGGGCAAAATAGAATAGGAAACTGTCGGGAATATATAAAACTTCATATTTTAAGGGTGTCCTTTGATAGTTGTGTAAAATATACCAGCTGCCTATCTATTGAATGTTGATATTCTTACTAACTATCCTTAACATCTCTGTAAAGGAAGATTCACCTGATGGGACCCCAGAGAGCAGCTGATGGGGGGCACATATTGTATTGAATAAATGATCTGCCTGGGAGACCACTAAAGACTGACTGCCCAGGTGACCCAAAGCTTGGACATTAGTGAATTTTTCTGTCTCATGTGCTTGCCTGCTCATCCTCTGAGACTGACCTCTGCAGGACAATGGTCAAAGGTACCAATTAATTGGCTTTAGGAAGCCCATAAAAAACTCTCTTGTGGAGAAGTATTCCTATAGTCATACATTTAGTATTATCTGTATAAAAATTTTAATATATCTATAAATCCATCCCTTATTAAGTAAAGAAAAATTTCATTTTTATTGTCTTTTAAAAGAAGCAAATCATGCTTGAATATTGTAAGAAGTTACTATGCAACTGATTTGGAAGCTGCACGACTAAATAAACACCTTTGTAAACAAGCTTATTAAGTTTATAATAACTTTTTCAAAAAAGAGAAGTCCACCTGACTGTTATTGCCTTTCTTCTGAGTTGTTTAAATTATATAACCATTTGTATAAAAAAAAACTATTAAAATGACTTTCTAGATATACCAATGCCTATAGGGTTAAAACAATATAACAATAATAATAATAATAGCAAAGCCTATCATGTGATAACCTAACTGCAGGTTTGAGGTTAGCTTTGTTATATGAACAATCTAATTTAATGCTATAGAAAATAAAAACCTCCTTAACCCAGTTTTTAATATTCATATTAGACAATCACTGAAAAGAGGTTTCTGTTTGCTTCTTTGTGGGTTACACAACTGTGCTCAGGGCTTATTCCTGGCTCTGTGCTCAAGGATCATTCCTGGTGGACTCGGGGGATCATTTCCAGTGCCAGGAATCAAACTTGGGTCCACTGCTGAAAGTTACAATCCTTATGGCCCAATGTTGAAAAGATATACATCCTTACTATTATGATGAATGAATTCCCACAAATTAAAATATAAAACACATAAGGAACTAACAATAATTATATAGTTTTTCATTATATACATTTTAATGGTTTACACTCTCAACATTTCTAATCCAAATATGGCATCATATATAAAATAAAACCAAATGTTATGTATTGTGACAATTCCCATGCCAACTTAAATATGTTTCATTGTCACACATAATTATTAGTCCTTTTTAATATGTACAGGCAAAGCTTAACATCACCTATAAGCCAAATCGCTCAACAGGTATTTAAAAAATATTAAAATTAAAAAAAAAACTTTCAAATACCCATTTTTGGTTTTTTTTTGGGGGGGGCAATGAGTGGAGATGCTTAGACCTTACTCCTGTCTCTGCATTCAGGGATCATTCATGATGAGCTTGGGGGATCATATGTGGTACTATGTATCAAACATACATACGCTAGGCCTACTGTATAGGGCATACATATGCCCTACCTGTTGTATGATCCCATTGGCCCTTCATCCCCTTAAATATCTATTATTTCTGAGAAACATATTTTTTAGCTGAAAGACAGTCTACCTAAACATATTATATGAATTAGAATATAAATTTTATTGTTATACAAATGTCTGCTATATTAACTATAGCATAAGCCCTTGAGAATACTTGAAAATCTATCAATGCAAATGCAAACACATAACCATCTATGAACTATTTAAATTAAATGGAATCCACCAGGCTGAAGAGACTATAGAGGGTAAAGTGTTTTGCAGGTGGCTGGCTCTAGTCAATCCTTGGTACCACATTTGGTTTTGAGAGGAACACCAGGAGTGATTCCTAAATTAAAAGTCAGGAATATGCCCAAGGGACCTCCAGGTGTGGCCCCAAATCAAAATTTTTTAAAAAATGGAATCAGAATGTTTGATACATGAGGAGCACTGAGAGATTGTGAGAAATTATTTCTGATTAGAGCCCTGGAGCAGAATGTTCTGTTATTTGTGGGCTAATAAAGTTCTATGAATTGGGGCCCTACGGAGAGCACTGCAACTTGGCCCGGCCGGGACAGGCAGTGACACTGAAGCTGCCGCTGCAGTTTCTCCCTGTCCTGCCGATGCCATTCTGTCCGAATCTTGCAAAACAGCCGGCAATGGCCATCAGGAATCACGCACAAAGCTCCAGCAGGGATCACGCGTAGAGTCCCCTGCCTGGCGTGCTGAGCCGAGAGTTGCCTAAGGCGAGATGGTGAGCTGGGTTCGGGCGTTCGGGTGGCATCGGCGCCATCTTGCCTCCATCCAGGCCAAGCCACAGTGCTTTCGGACATAGAGCCATGGTGGCAGTGCGAGCAGTGGCTCATCTGCTGTGGGGTGCTGTCAGCCAAACACCAGGTGACCTGGGACTTGGCGCAGGTGTTTCCCCTGGCACAGACCCTCCGTGATAGGGTCCTGCTCTGCCAGCTGTTCAACAACCTCCGGGCACACTCCATCAAACTCAAGGAGATCAACCTAAGGCCGCAGATGCAGATGTTCCAGGTGCTGCCCAGAGACCCAGGCAGGTGCATGTTTGTCAGCGTGCATAATGTTACAACATGCCAAAAGCTTACATTCGGTAGACTGGGAACACCTGTAAAGGTGATTAGAGGCCGCCCCCAAACCACTGTCCCTCTCAGAGAGCCCAGCAAGCTACTGAGTGTATCCCGCCCACATGGCAGACCCTGGCAAGCTACACGTTGCGTACCCGATATGCCAAAATCAGCAACAACGATGGTCCTCATTCGCCTGATCCCAAAAGAGCCCCCAATACGCCATCGGGCTATGCTAGCATGTGACAGGGACGAATGGAGATGTTGCTGGCTCCCACTCAAGCAAATCCATGAACAACAAGATGACAGTGATACAGTGATGCAGTGATAGAGAGTACAGCAAGCAAGGCAACCTTGCAACCTTGCCCAGGGTTCAAGCCCTAACATCTCATGTGGTCCCATAAACACCACCTGGTGCAATTCCTGAGCAGAAAGCCAGGAGCAACCCCAACTATTACCAGGTATGGCCCCAAATCAAACAATAACATAAAAGTTAATAAAGCTCCATAGGCTGGAGTGATAGCACAGTGGTAGGGCTTTCGCCTTTCACACAGCCAACCCATGTTCGATTCCTCCGCCCCTCTCGGAGAGCCCGGCAAGCTACAGAGAGTATCGAGCCCACACAGCAGAGCCTGGCAAGCTACCTGTGGCATATTGGATATGCCCAAAACAGTAACAATAAGTCTCACAATGAGAGACGTTACTGGTACCCGCTCGAACAAATCAATGAGCAACGGGATGATAGTGACAGTGATAGTGAAAGCTCCATGAATATGAACTTTTGATAATATTAAAGTATAATTTATCACAATATTTGTTTGAGCTTAGTGAAAATTATGGATCGTGGTTGTAACAAAGTACAATTATTTAATATATAAAACAGCTAAACTCTAGAATGTGGTTGCTCTTTGACCGCTGAAAGATAAGTTCATTGATCTTTTCTGAAACTAGCCATGTTGTGACATTCTTTTAAATTGAGTCACACTCTAAAAGATGCACTTTGTTCCTCCAGAGGATATGACTAAGCCATTCAAGTCCCCCTACAGGGACTATGGTAATCAAATGTTACAATGATATAAATTATTTCATGCAATTTTCTTAGCTACTCTAAGAAAAACTCACTGAGAGAAGATTCCCTGGCTGGCAAAGACACAAACCACATCAGAATCAAAGTTAAAATCTCTAGGCAATGACAACACTCATCTAAACCAGTTCCTACAGTACTGAATTTCAAGCCTCTGCCTCCCTTTTTTACTGATTTTAAACTTGTCCAGCATCCATATGTTAATGAACAATGAAAACTTTGTTGTAGAATTTTGTTGCAAGTTCCTAGAGTGATAGTACAACAATAGGGCATTTGCCTCGCACAAGGCTAACCTTGGTGGGATCTCTACTGCCCCAAGTGATCTGCTAGGTTGATTCCTGCACCAGGAGTAGCCATGAGTTCAGTCCCAAAACAAAACAAGACAAAACAAAAAACAAACCAAAACCAAACAAAAGATTCCAAGACTAGGGATCATAGAGGTAGTAAAGCAGGTAAGGGGCTTGCCTTGCACACAAGCAATCCTGATAGAATCCAGGTGCCAATTACGGTCCTCTGAGTCCCTCTAAGAATGATCCCTGAGTACAGAACCAGAATTAAGCCTTGAGTACCTTTGGGTTGGGTCACAACTGTTCCAAAGAGTTCCTAGGCCAGGGCGGGACATGTGAAGGCATATGAAAGGCAAAACTCCCTGCTTTGAGTCCCTGCTCCACATTCTTCTGGAGCATCACAAAACCCCTTCTTACCCCACACTGCTAGGTATAGCTTAGCAGGAGCTGAGCCTTTCCAGGGTCATCCTAAAGGCCCCCAGCACCACAGTGTAGTGTAGCACTACATCCTCAGGCCATCACATTGACCCAATGGCCAAGTTGGCAGAGAATAGCCAGGACAAGCCTCAGAATCCTCTGGTGTACTCCTGGAAATATCCTCTTCGATCATATAAAAAAAAGCATGTTCCTGTGATCAACAATAGAGATTCTGATTACAGGAAACTTAGAGGAGATTCAAGAATCTGCATTTTACTCAATTAAGAGAAAAGAAGCTTAATCATTACGCATGTAACTCTGCATTTATGGAGAAAACAATACAACTGAGTAAATCAGCAAAGGCATTTAAATCACAACCTCCAATAACTTTAGTGCCCAAAACTCTAAAGGTGCTAGATCTTGTCTGAGCTCAGAATAGACTGAATTTTAATGGCTATTGCAATACTGATGGAGACATCACATACTTGTGAGTGTATTTCTGCCCTGTCTATACACTGAAAAATAGATGAGAAGCAACTCACATACGAAGTCAAAGCAGAATACTGTTGATAATCATTTTGCTTCCTTAATGAACATGAGTCTGGGGTTTCAGGGCTCAAGCAGTATTCAAACAGTATTTTTCCCCCTATATGCAATCATGGGTACATACATTGTATCTAAAGACCATCAAGTACATTGCTAGCTAAAATTGTTGCAGTGGTCATTCAGAGACAAACTATTACACATCTTAGAATTTAAATATTCTGATTGTTTTGCAAACCTAGATGAAATTGTCAGTGACGTTAAAAATACCTAAGCTGTAAATTGTTTCTCAGTGTTTAGCAATACGGCACCTTTCCTATAGGTGAGCTATGAAATCCATCTTTAGAAGTGTGAAGAAGTTGCAATCAAGAAAATTGCTAGTATTTATATTGCTCTCTGGGATTTTGCCATCTGTTCTGGGAGGAGCTAGTACTACCTTATCAGCCAGAGAAGAGAGTTAGTTATTTGGATCACAGCCTGTCAGTCTTTGAGAATGTGCAGGGCACTAAGCGAATTGTAAAGCAGTTTTTCACCTTGTAGGGAATCAAACAGTGGGGCAGTTTCTATTGTTTGAGGGCATGCCTGGAGATAAAGCTCTCAGCCTGACTTTGTCCTACAAAACCACCACCCAGTCTTGAATCAAGGCACGGTGCTTGCTGAGCCAGCTTCTCGATGGCCACAAGATCATTCTGTTCTTTGCTTAATTCTTAAGAACATATCAACTCATTGAAGAGAACTAGAGGTAAATGTTTGTGTCATTCAGCATCAAGTTTCACCAGGGTTTGATGTGTAATCTTTAGTTGAAACACGTGCCCTGCCTAGGACTGTTATTCCAACCGCTCTTCATTTGCTTACAGTACTGAATTTACTTGAAAGGCCTTCATATGGATTTGGGTCGGGAAGAACATCTGTGCTTCCAAAAACCAATTCAAGCAACAGAGGAATGAAAGCTAAGGAAAACACAATGGAACAGAAACCAAGGCCGAACTGGTTAGCACGGTCCAAGGTTACGACATTTCTGTTGTGCGGTCATCCTGCATCTCAACTCAGTTTGTTGCCTCGATGTTTGCTTTCCTGCCCTCTGTCTTCCTTTGCTAGAGCACAGGTCCCAGAAAAGGTGGTTGTGCACCATAGGTTATGGATGACTTGTTCTTTGGTTTTGACAGAGAGAGTGATGCGCATATCCTGAAACTTCATCTGCTCTTTCTGTGCCAGGACTCATTCTTACCAGGGTGTACTACGCAACCCGCAGTCTCTGAGATCCTGTGATTTACTAACTGTACAGTTTCTCTCACATCTATTTCCGAGCCCCCCTCTGGAAAAACATCAAAGAAAAAGAATAACCCTGGAAATTTGAAATACGAGAGTATCTCAGGTCATGGTGGCTTGGAGGAAGTATGACAGAATAATTTAGGTCTAGGGACAGAGAGGTATACTCAGGAATGCAAATTAATCCATTTTAAAATGTGTGATTATACCGCCTCTCAAATTTCTCATCTTGTAAGGTGTATTTTGATCCATAATTGGTTGATGGGCTTCAGGCTAGCAATTAGATGCTCTTTTCTGTTAAATGACATAGGAGACCACCTGAGAATATTTCAAAATGCTTTTAATTTGTTTATAAAAGCTATGTGAAAGAAAAAAAGAGAAGTGTTGCTCATTGATTTTCAAGGTGTGCTTTAGCAAAAAAAATAATGCAATAATAATACTGGAAGACGTGAACAACTTAACCCCTTCTCATTTAGCTTATGAAATGGTAATTCTATAGCTCCTTTCACATGCTTGAGGGGAAGAAAGAACAACAATGGTATTATCCTTCCAAGGCCTCAGAGGAGCTGTTTTAATAGAATGGAATCATGATTGCTGATCTCATTTCCCCATAAACGTTCACAGCTCAATCTCATGGAATGACTGTGTTTACCACCACTGATGTTTATAATCAGTGTTAACACAGGAAACTTAGACAGTCAGCCAGGCAGTCCTTTTCTTCTCTTGTTAACTGGGATTATTATTGCTGTTCCCTCAATTTCCTAGAGGATTCATGTACATAATCGTGTCAGCTGCTAACTGGTGGGAATTGAAATTATTCGACATTTTGAAAGCATTATCATGTGCCAACTTAGAAAATACATAAATTAATGCTTTGCTTCTCACTAAAAAAACAATACCAACAAACTTGGAGAAACTCTAGAAGCTCCCTCTAGTTTTATTTTTGGTGGATGTGTATTGTCAGCATATTACAAGTTGCGTTTTGGCAATTAACTACTTAATTAGATCATTATGAAGCCAATCAGAATAATGAATTCCTCAAAGTAGATTTACTCAGATTTTATTCCTGTTATTTGCTTAAATCATCTTATTAGTCCTATGATTATTATATTATTCAGAAAAATGCTGTACTTCATTTCATTTATGTTTAAAATATAAATAATAATCATTTATTGCAACAGATATTTAGGCTTGCCCTTCAAGCCCATATTCTCCCTTGGACATATACAACTCTCTTATTGTCTCTGTGTTTCTTTGTTTGTCGATTTCCACTCTGGAGAAGCCTGTGTTCTCTCTTGAACATGTACTTTTCCTTTTCTTTCCCCTACATCTTTCTAAATAAGTTTCAATAAGATATACTTTGTTTCACCCAAATAAGGGAACAGATTCTTATTGTTCACTGCATTTTCCATGTTTTATGGATGAATCTCCTCGATAGATTTATAAAATAAATGTGGCAAATATATAATGAAATTAATTGTAATTCCACAGCCCAAACTCTATGATGCTCAACACTCTATAGCACGTCTCTTTATGCATATAACTTAAAATAAATGACTTAATTGTTTAACTAATTTCAATCCGGAATCTGCCCCTACTCTCCCACAAAAAAAAAAAGTTATTTCACTGACTCCTTTTCATCCTCATCATTATTAAATTTAATTAAAACCTTTAAATACTTTCTTATATCCTTTGATTTTCCCCTGCATAAATTGTTATCTGGGCTGGAGTGATAGCACAGCGGTAGGGCGTTTGCTTCTCAGGCGGCCTACCCGTGTTCGACTCCTCCGCCCCTCTCGGAGAGCCCGGCAAGCTACCGAGAGTATCGAGCCCGTATGGCAAAGCCTGGCAAGCTACCCATGGCGTATTGGATATGCCAAAAACAGTAACAATAAGTCTCACAATGAGAGACATTACTGGTGCCCGCTCAAACAAATCAATGAGCAATGGGATCACAGTGACAGTGACAGTGACAATTTGTTATCTCTATGTACATCAGGCTTGATGAGTTCAGGAATCACACACTTGGAGTAGGGCAAAGTTGGGTTATATTCAGTAGTGATCAGTGCTTACGTCTGACTGTGCTTAGGAATTACTCTTTGATATCCAGAAGTTTTTGTAATAAAATTTAGTATAAGTTATATAGTATAAAATGTGCACTACACAGTATCTGATATAGAATCTCATCTTACATAACAATGCATTATAATTATGGCATTAAATGTAGTGTTAACCTACTCTATATAGGTAATATAATAAAATATAGAACACAATAATAAGTTAATGATATTTATTATAATAAATTAATAAATCTATAACCAACTAAAATTTTTCAAAAAATACATTCTCAAAGGCAAACTACATTTTAGAATAATAAAAATTTAGTGGTGACCAGGAGGGTATTATGGAAAACTCTTTGATTTGCTTGTAACTTTCCAGATAAGTGGAAAAGAAGAAAATGAAATTGAGAAGCAAAATATAAACTGGGCCAAATTTTAAGCTTTCAACATTTACTTTAGTCTTGGCTATCCAATGTGCAACTGTTTGAAGGTAGAAATTAGAATACACTCAGATGCTATATAATACACAGAATATATGCATATATGTAAGTATATAAATATAATATTAGTCTTCACACTTTTAAAGGCATGAAATATTTTATGTAGTTCAACAACAAAACACTAATCTGAATATGAAGGAGTTTTGGGGAAATCACAGTGTGATAGGGAAAAAAAGTGACATAAGGTTTTCACAATTATTATATTGAATAATTTCATTACAATTCACTGTACTTTACCACTTTTTATACTGTCAAGGTCAAGGTTACTCATATTGAACTTTATCAAACTGCTTGGAGATGTATTTCAGTTGACACATTCAAGACAGTGAATGTTCTGATAAAATCTCTTAGTAAATAACGGAGGGGAACTACTACTTGATCTTAAACAGGAACTCAAAGTAGCATATAAGACAGCAAGAAAATTGTGGCAAAGTGATAATACATAGGGTAGGACACTTGCCTTGCATGCAGCTAACCCAGGTTCAATCCCCAGTATCTTATATTGTCTCCTGAGCAGTACTGGTTCCTGACCTCAAAGACAGTAGAATTCCTGAGCACAGCTGGCTATGGCCCCAAATTTATATATATTTATATTTATATATACACACACATATATGCATATATACACACATATATATATAAAAGATCATGCTCATTGAAACAATATTTTGCAAGACCACTAGAAATATATATATATGTATATATATATGTGTGTATATATATATATATATATATATATTAGGCCCAGAGAGAAAGCTTCTCTGGTATGGACACATATACACTGCATTCTGGAGGCCCAGGTTTAATCTCCACCACCACATGCCTCATTGGATAAACACTAGAAGCAACCCCAGAGCACTGAGGAGGAGTATCTCTCAGCACTGCCTAGTGTGACCCACAAACAAACACAAAGTTTGTTTTTACTGATTCTATTTACAATTTTACTGAAATACTCATTAGTGCATATAAATAAATTAAAAGTAAAATCTATAATAATGAGGGGCCAGAGAGATAATTCAGCGAGTAGAGATTTTGCCTTTCATGTGTTTTACTCAGGTTTACTTGTTTTTTAAGGATTTTTTTCCACAAAATAAAGTAGATGAATAAAATTATAACTTAAGGATACTGATATCAAAGATTGGTAGGGTTAAAGATGAATAAAACAACATAATTTTATCTGATGAAAATAATCTGGCAGAAGGGAATAGAGCGATAAGGCAGAAGGAGATAGGAGACTCCTTGGAGCACTGTAGCAATGAAGAGATAAGTATAGATGTAGAATAGTGATTGGTATACAACAGCAACAAAAATGTTGGTACATGAATAAGCATCTTTTTCTTATATGTACAACATGCAAAAACTTTCTGTTGACTTTCATCAATTATCAACAATGTTCGTATATATTTACTTCAGCTTTTACCTGTATATTAATTTTTTTGAAAGACCATGTTGCATGAATTAAAAAATTCATGTTATACTGTTAGGTATAATACCTAACAGTTTTTTTAGGCATCATTAAGTTCTCAAATGAAGATCACTATTAGTATTCCAACATTATGTGAGGAAATCAACTATCTCATCTTAGAAGTATTGCTGATTGTTATTATCATTTAGAGTTTTAAACATCATGACTCTAGTTATTTAGCAACTGCTTAAAATTAGATGTCTTTTGATAAAAAAACACCAATATCTTTTAATAGACTTTTTAGAAATATTAACACAAATTGTACCTAAGCTTCTTTTCATAAGTAACCACACACAATTTATTTTTAATCAGGGCTTTTTTTCATCACTACAAGATATTTAACTACAATGTTCAAAATTATTTTCAAAATATATTGATTATAGCTTGATCTATGTTAAGGCATTCATACAAACTTTCTAAAATTAACATTTAAATACTCATTTTATTTTGAACATTATATATTACTTCTTTTTACCACTTACCAGTGCACCATAAATAAGATATAAAACTAAGTGATCATTTTCTAGGATCAGAATTTATACATACAGTATAATCATACATATGGTTAGTGGTTAATGTAATCATTAATGGTACTCACTAATGGCTTACATAATTGGTATAATAACCATTTACCATTTAAGTGTCCAAAGCATATTAGTTTCTTTCCATTTTTCTCTTTTTTGCTGAACAAGTTTCTAAGCCTTCAACATTGTTACACACATTTTTCAGTACTGGGATCTTTAAATAACCACACACAATTTAAAGGATGAGGACATGGAACCTCAAATGACAACTAAGATGATTGTATATCTCAGTTCTAAAACACACATAGAAATCGACACACTTCCAAGTCACTCATACAACACATAGTTTGTTGTGATTTTCCCGTTCCTAAGCAGAATTTTCTCTAAAACAAGTTTCTTCTTTTTGCCTTTGAGGTAAAATTGGAATATAAGAATTACCTTCTCAGGGTTCTACATCTTTTGGAAAGAAAATAATTTTCTGGGTAGATTCAAGAAATAATAACTTCCAGGGTTAAAAAAAAAACAACCTTCCAGGGTTAGTTCCATTTCAGAACTTTCATAATTATGTATGGCTGGGCCAGACAGATAGAACAAGAGCTAGGGTGCTTCTCTTGCGTGTGGTTTGTTCAGGTCGATCTCCACACTGCACATGATCACCTGAGCACTGCCAGGAATGACCTCTGGGTACAGAGCCAGAGTATTCCCCAAGCACTACCAAGTGTGACCACAAAACAAACAAAAATCTATCAGAAGAGTTGCAAGCTTTAGTCTTATTACTGAGACTTCACTGTAGAGCAGTGAAGGCCTTTGTTGGCCTCAATGGGGAAAGGAACTTGCTTAAGTTACTGCTGTGAACGAGATAAACAAAACTTATTCTAATGTGATTCAAAGCTAATGAACTTTCAAGCATACACAAAAGGAACAAAATTCAAATGCACACATCAGTGATTTATAGAGCTATAACTTAATTATTTGGGAGAAATTTCCATTTGTGTTATATGTTCTATTATCTATGTAACTCAGTTGGATTGCCTTCTTATATTTGCATTTTAATGCACTAAGAAGATTTAATTTGAACTTTTCTACTACAAGGCTCTTCCAAACATAACTTCATTTCTAGATTACTCTTTGAGCTCTATCCCATTCATTAAAATCAAACACGTCAGAATGTGCTATGTCAAAATGTGTGATCAGCATGGAACCAAACTCAACTTACTATTTTAAACAGCTTTGTCAGATTTGCAGGATGACACCAAATCTGAAGTTTTGAGCTGCTTTGTGGTAAGGTTACAAACATAGACAATCATGATTGTTTTGTAAATTTATTTATAAAAGAAGAAAAAGTGAGTATGTATTACAGCAAAGTATCAGCACAAAAAAGAAAAAATTAATTAAAATTTGATATACAGATATTATAATTTGGTTTGCTAGAATGCTATTTACCTATATACTTGGTTCGTTCTACTTTATTTTTTAAGTTGATAATATTTTAGTTTGTTTTTTAACAGAAAATCAGTTTTTTATAATTGACAATAAATTGTTCTATATCTAGCAGTATTTTTCCAATTTTTAATTTAATTACTTTATTCTGCTTAACTTACTCCATTATTTACTGATAAAAGCTTTTAAGGTAATACTTTTTCTTTCAGCTTTGCTTGAGCTGGCTCACCTAAAAGTTCTTACTTCTAATGCCTTGAAATTCTGGTTTTCTAGACACTCTAAAACTTAATTTTATGTTTCCCTTTTGAGCCAAAAATAAAATCTATTATACTAACAGGAGATCAGACGATAGCACAGAGGTTGGGCGTTCACCTTTCATGCGGCCAACCCAAGTTCGATTCCTCCACCCCTCTTGGAGAGCCTGGCAAGCAACCGAGAGTATCGAGCCCACAAGGCAGAGCCTGGCAAGCTACCCGTGTGTATTGGATATGCCAAAAACAGTAACAATAAGTCTTTCAACGAGAGACGTTACTGGTGCCCAATCCAACAAATCAATGAGCAACGGGATGACAATCACAGTGACAGTGATACTAACAGGAACTTCTACTATTCTGATTTTCTTATATTTACAATTTTATTGCATTACAATTAAAGAATGTGATTTGCTTTGATTGTACTCACCAGAATTGGTGATTTACATTTTGGTCTAACACTTGGTCAATTGTTGTCAGTGTTCTCTATTCTTGAAAAAAAATGTATTTTAAACATGATAATACAGGCTGTTAAGTAAACTAGTCAGACGACCTTAGCTTACTTAGAATTGCTCAATCACTGACTACTGTTTTATCTACTTGAGCTACAAGATTTACTGCTTCAACCACTGGTTCCTATCTTTTCCTCTTCTTTTGTCTTTTGTAATTTCTAACATGAATATTGACACCATGTTACGTGCAGCTCAATATTCATCACTGATGACCTTGTGAATTACATATTGTCATTATCCTTTTAAGTAGGGTTGGGAAACTTTTTATTTTTCAATAAAAGCTTGGTTTTGGATACATCGAGTAACTCACAGGACAATTCTCTCAACCCTATCAGAAGAAGTTCCTCTTGATAGTGCTGGGGACCATTAAAGCTGGGCTTGCAGCATGTGAAGCCCTTTGAGCTTCTTTGCCCCAGACTGTAACTGTATCACTGTATCACTGTCATCCTGTTGTTCATCAATTTGCTCCAGCAGGAACCAGCAATGTCTCCATTGCGAGACTTGTTGTTACTGTTTATCAGATACACCACAGGGAGCTTGCCAAGCTCTGCCTTGCCAGTGGTAGCTTGCTGGGCTCTCCAAGAATCGAACCTGGGTTGGCCATGTACAAGGCAAATGCCCTACCTGCTGTGCTATCATTGCAGCCCTGCCCTACACTTTTATTTTTTTAATATATATTTAGAATATCTTGTTAAAATATTGAAAAGTGCATTTTGTATAAAATGAAGTTAGTTATGAACTTAAATACTCAAGATTTTTAAATTAAATTATTAGCATGAATGATTATATTGAATTTATTAAAATTAATTGCAGATCTTCCCACCTTACAGTTGAGGGGGGGGCGGTGGCGGGGGGTATACTGGGGATTTTGGTGGTGGAATATGGGCACTGGTGAAGGGATGGTGTTTGAATATTGTATAACTGAGACATAAACCTGAAAACTTTGTAACTTTCCACATGGTGATATAATAAAAATTAAAAAATAAATAAATAAATAAAATTAATTGCAATTTAAGATATAAGAACATTTAAAATTTCAAAACATATTTTATATAATAAAACAGCATTGTGAATGAACTCATGCCCAGTATGTTCAAACATATAATTTTGAGCATAAAACTGATTATTTGAAAAATAAATCATTGTGTCTACAAATAGAGTAGCAATCCCTTTCATGAGATTTTCTGTGTGTCTCACGCTTTGTCAAGGTCTTGTTGTTGATTTATAAAATAGTTGCAAAGTAACATATATACTATATGCTAGATAGTTATATACCGAACACTTTATTTCCCATGGCAGTTTCTTTTCTTTTCTTCACTTTTCTTCGGGGAAAGTTGGTCTATTCACCTACCATCAGTGCCTGTCAACATTTATTATAAATTTCCTGCTTGTTCCCAAAAGTTATTGCTGCTTAACACAAAGTATTCCTGGATGATGTATACTTTAAAAATATGACTATATAAATATCTTTATTGTAAATAATTTTTCTTATTCTGTTTTAGAAGTAATCAAAATATTTCTGCTTTTTTCACTGGCCCACAGGCATATAAAGTTTGAGAATCACTACGAACATCTTGCATTTTTAGTACACTACTGTGAAAATTAATAAACCATTATCATGATTTAATTACTAAAGTCTCTGTGAAGTCTTGAGTTGTTTAGTCAACCATTTTCTCTACCAAGATCCTTTAAGGAACTGCATTACATTTAGTCATTTATTCGTCTTAACTGTAATAGCACAAATTTTTGTACTTCTTATTTTTCCAAAAAATATGTAAATATTCTAATCTGGAAATTATTTCTAAATTTATTGATTTATATTAAGTCATTCTCACTAGTTTAACCAAGAAATGGCACTTTTCAAGTGTTAAATTTGAACATCAGGCACTTCCTGTTGAACTGAGTCCAATACCAGGAAGCATTTCACAAGATTCTGTGTTCACAGCATGAGGGGAAAATGGATTTTAAATCTACAATAGTTCTTTAGTACCTTGTTTCACTAAGTATTCTCTATAAGAATGTTGCACTATTTATTTTCAGTATATAATAATGCATCTATTCTATTGCTATGAAAAACTACTAAATTGAGAGGCAGATACAATTAATGTTCACATGTGAGCCATGTAAGTTACATTCATACTTCAAATCCATTCAATATAGTCCCTTGAAAGATTACTTCTGAGAAGAATTTTAAAGTTTGCTTACTTGTCTATTTTTATATTTCTTTGTATCATCAAAATTAACTTTTTAGGTAAAGGGGAGTTATTTATATCTGTATGATTTTTTTGTCCCACTTTTATTAACTACACTACAATCTGTGTTACCAAAAATCTAGAATCTGACATATAAGACTGGAAAGTAATTTCCTGAACATCAAGACCATTAGAACTTTACAGTTTAGTGGAGCTTGTGAAAAATGAAACTATTCCAACATGGCTGGTAAGTTATTATTATAATATCCATAACTGAAAATTTTAAAACACTAAGTTTTTTAAAAAGGGAATCAAAATACAGCATTTATATTTTAATGCTATAACTATGGTTTTCATAATTCATTTTATATATTTAATTTACAACTTGCTTATATTTTAACCATTGTATCAACTATATATTGATAGTGGATCATTATTTTCTAATATCAAAATAATAATTTAGAAAGTACCTTTAGTACATACAAAATCTCCACTTATTTAAAGTTTCACAGTATACAATAGATCATAAATATATTTCAACTAAGAAAATAAAATTTAGTAAAGATTTTGACATCAATAAATTATTAATATCTTTGCTTCCTAAAAGAATCATGTTCTTCTTAATCATGTGACAGCCTTCTACATTTGGTCAAAAAAGTTTTAGAAAACTTCTAAAAGGGCATGTGATTGGTTAGCCCACTTTGCTTTTCTTGAATCAAGGATTATTAACTTGCATTTCAAAAAGTAATGATCTGATAGATCTATTTAGCAATGAACGATTTATATAATTTAAAATGTTTCATGAACCAGGTCAGCTTCAGAGGAATACCACTTTTAGTAAGATGAGTATTGTTTGTGTGTTGGGTATATCGACACATATTCAGGTGCCTCTACCAAAGCTCCTGAGGCAGGGGAATATTACAAATTCATATTTGATCCTTTTGTTTATATATTTGTTATGGGGCAAAAGCTCTGAAGAAAAAACATTCTAGAACTCAAAAGTTACAACATGCCCCCAATCCAAAAATGTGGATGAAAATACTTGTCCAGGATTATACATACAAACTGAAACTGTGGCTTAATTAAAATGAGAACTATGCATGTATGCATGGTTAAATATTTATCCCAATTAACTGGAAATTCATTCATTTGAGTTTTCCTACTATTAAATTATCAATAGAAAGATTCTTCCACTGAAAATAAAATATCATTTGGTCTATCACATTTATATCTATATTGGCAAAGATTTCCAAATATTTTATTTCCAAATATTTTAAAAATAAGGCTATTTTAAGAGTTGTTTTTCTTGGTAAAACTGCTATTGTGTTAATTCAATTTGTAATTCAATTTCAACATGTTAAATTTAACATCTTCTGACATAAAATAGAGTATGTCAGAAAAAGTTGTGTTATTACACCACTTAGTGGCAAGATTTTTAAGATAAAAAAAAGAGATGAAACTGTCTCAAGTTGAACTGGAAATAAACTGGTGTTGGAAAATTGTATGCAATTTTGTCAACTATGAAGAACTTTTAAGTCACAGTACTTTAACAATAACAACAAAAATTAAACACATTAGGTTTACTACTACCCCAAATGCTTTAGTTTTAGTTTTAGTGGGTAAGTTTTAGTTTTAGTTCAGAGTGGGTAATTTTGCTTTTTTCTAGCAATTTAGAATATTATAATGGAAAAGTACTATGTAAATCGGGTTATATTAAAATTATATACTTAGAATCTTAAATATTCAAGCAATGAGTCACTTTGAACGAAGATCTATGGTCTTGGGAAACAAAAGTGTTTCCTGTATATACTCCTTATACCAAAAGTGGCTGTAATGAAGATTTTATATTCTGAAGAAAGTTTAGTTTATCTAGAAAATATGACATTAAATTTTTAAAGCTCTTGAGATGTGAATATGGAGCTTTGAAGTAATTGAAACAACTGAACTTGGAAGTCACAGAATTCTCTCTGACCTGGCCTTTATCCTCCTAATAGCTCCTTGAGCTCAAGCTTGGCCCTACCTTAAAAGTGCTCAAAACATTTAGCCTAGGAAACTTAGGAGAGTAAATTTAGGAGGGCAGAATGCATTCTATGGTACTTAGAATTATGCCAGAGGACCATTAATTGCTTGTTAAACAGTGGCTATTATTAACATAAAATTTATTTTATAATAACTTAATCAATTAAGTTTAGTTTAGATTAATGGTCAGAGAACAATAACAACCCCCAACAGAAAAAAATATGTTTATGAAAAATACTAGTATATTTTATTCATCAAAAGGCTAATTTTATAAGTAAAATTTGGGAAAGCTTATATTATTATTATTAAGTTAACAAAATAATCATAGCATACAACAACATTGTCAAATAAAATCTGAAACACTGCCAAATTAAGTGGAGTTATTTAATAATTATGAGGAAAAATGACAATACCTATTTCTAACATAAGTCAAATACTGAGGAAATATTATAATGTTTTTAATAGATAACAAATGCTTTCCAATCTCTTGGCATTCACAGGAAAGATCCTTGCCCAATAATGCAAAATAATATAAAATGTTGCTAGAATCCAAATATAAACTTAATAAGTCACAGATCACTGTCATTGTCATTGTCATCCCGTTGCTCATCAATTTGTTCCAGTGGGCAACAGAAACGTCTCCATTGTGAGACTTGTTACTATTTTAGGCATACTGAATATGCAACGGGTAGCTTGCCAGGCTCTGCTGTGTGGGTGAGATACTCTCGGAGCTTGCCGGGCTCTCTGAGAGAGGCAGAGGAATCGAACCTGAGTCAGCCACGTGCAAGGCTAACACCCTACCCGCTGCACTATTGCTCCAGCCCAAGTCACATATGTTAGTATGAAATTAAAATGATCTATGGAAAAAGTTATTATACAATGTTACTATTTAAGAATGTATTAGTTTTAAATCAAAACTGAATACAATAAAAACACTTTGGTGGGAGTATGATAAAATCCTGCCCTTAAAATACTTTTAAAAACATCCTGTAAGCCTTAGTAAATAAAAATATTAAAAATTAAATATATACATTATTAAATTAAAAATATGAAGTTAGATTTTAGAGAGATGGCACAGGGCCTGACCACAATTTAATCCCAGCACCAAAATGACCCCCAAACATCACTAGGTATAGCATGGAGGCTCCTGAGTACGTTTGAGGTGGCCTGGGTAATTTCTGGCATTGAAGATTTGGAGCATCACAGCATATTGGATCTTCATTAAACCAGCTGGCTAAGTATCACCTAATAAGTCCCAGCTGACTAAGTATCACCTAATAAGGCCTCTCTGGACTTTCTGAGGACTGTTTGGGAGATCCCACCCCAAATTTCACATATATAATCTTAAAAGAATACATCAGTAAGTTAAATTGCTTCGATTTCAAGAATCTTATTATAGGGGCTGGAGCAATAGCACAGCAGGTAGGGCATTTGCATTGCACGTGGCTGAACCCGGGTTCGATTCCCAGCATCCCATGTGGTCCACCAGCACCCAGGAGCAATTAACAAGTGCCTAAGCCAGGAGTAACCCCTGTGCATCACTGGGTGTGACCCAAATAGGAAAAAAAAACTTACTATAAAATTCCCTTAAAGCAAGGTAATTAATTAAAACTAGGTACCAATAATATTTTCTGAATATTAATATTAATTTGAAAGGTGCTTCATGCTGGCAAGTTTTCTTATTTTCAGACCTCTAAAGTTCATACAAAAAGTCCCTATCATAAAAAACCCAAGATTGTTGCTAGTGTCAAATGTATAAGGTATATAAATATGAGCCATGACTAAGTATGAAGTTGCTAACTGAAAAGATCAGTTCTTTCAAGCATCTATGAGTGATGCTGTCCTTTTGCTTTGTGTCAGTTTTTTAAAGTGTGGAAGGATGCTGCTACAAGTTCTGGGTCAGAATAAAAATGAATGTTAAGACTAGTCTATTTAAAGTGGTTAAATTTTAGGGAAAGGCCTGCCATATGGCTCTCATAGATTAATTTTAAGCTACTAATGTTTCTAGATACATTTTGATTATGACATACAATTTTCTCTTTTCTGGATCAAAGAAGTCTGTACCAAGATCAAATAATGGGGTAGTATCACAGAGACGCACATCATTAAATAGAATCTTCTTGTTTAGTTTAATAACCAAACACAAGGTTAGTTTTTACCTGCTGTAATCAATGGAACCAAAAACTGGAAATAATTAGAAAGGTTTCTCCAATTATGTATTAATGGTTATTTTACAATATCAAAAAGATATTTTGCACAGTATTTTTCAATTATTTTTTCACAAACAATATCTCACAGCCTTGCAGATATTGTTAAGAAAAGGCATAATGCCATTTAGGAAGCTATTATTAGAAGATATATAGTGACTTTTGGCATCCCTTCTACTAATTTTTATAATTTATAATTGAGATATTTGACAAGAAATTTATAATTAACAGGAGTCCACTCAAATGCCAGCATAAGAACCGTTTTCATAGCTAAGCGGACTGTTCTACTCTAAGACATCATCAATTGTGTCATACAACTAGTTCACAGACCAAGAGACAAACTTAAAGAAAGTCCTCACCTTTTGAGAAATGAAGTGTTCAAGAAAGTTCATTTCAAAAGTGTTCATTTCTCAAGAAATGAAGAGAACAATAAACAATAGTGGTGGGAAAAGGTTAAAAAGAAACTGAAAGTCGGTAAAGTGAAAGAGTACTAAAAACCACAGTGATGCAAGTTATGAATGAATAAATATAACTGCCATAGAGGTAGACTTGTGGAGGACATTGGTGGAGGTAAGAAGCCTCACGTGAGGAGATTGCTGGTGGAAGCTGAGTGCCTGAAACCCAATCATGTATAACCTTGTAATCCATGGCAATTAATTATTTTTTAAATGCGGAGGAATAGGATACTTGCATTAAAAATTAAATTTATTGAGAGAATTTAATTAAATCTTTGTTGTGATAAATTATAAATTTGTAAACTTAAAACACAAAGTATTACAAATGCTTATATTCTACTTTTGGGTATTTTGCACTCAATTGATTATGGCTTTATGAGAAATCTCACCAGAGGAAATAATGCAGGCAAACCATTGGCACAATTTGTGTAGTTCTTTCAAGCCTCACTTTTTTGTAAATGCACTAACTTTTGAGACTCTGCCAAAGGATTGAGATATTCTGCCTCTAATTGTTGCTTTTACTTTGTAAAGTCCTGAATGCATTTTTTATTACTATTCTTTTCTCTTGCTTTTTTCTTACAAGGTCCCATGATGTCACACTTTTTGGGGGAAAAAAAGAATTTAATTACATAATAACTAATAAACACTGTGGTTTCTCAAGCATGTGAACAAGCCCAAAAAGCATTTTAAGCATTTCTTTTCCCCTAATAATGCCATAGTGTCTGAGATAATGGATCGTTTGATATAAATACCAGTTCACTGGATCATTGCCTTAGTGAATTTTAGAGCACTGAATTCTGCATGAAAGAAGGTCTGTGAATTTCTGAACAACTCAAGTGAACAATATACAATGAATAAACTAATTTTCAGAAGTTTGTTTTAATTCCCAGAAAGTAGTTAAAGCATCATCTGTAGAGTATGTTTTAAGGTGGAAATCAAAATGAATCTGAAAACATATTTCCACTTTTGTAGTACCAAAAACCAAAATTCACATTATTGTTAATAAAATAATCAAAGCATGTATTATTCATTATGGGAGCCCTTTGTTTCTTACCAATAAGTTGACACTCAGAAATGAGAAAAATATTTAAAGAAAAGGCACACCAAAAATGCTGGTATATTAAAAACTGAACAGTAATAATCTTCAGAGAAATGCAAATTGGAGACACAAACCTATTTACTCACACCTGTTAGGACAGTATCTGCTTAAAATAGAGACATAACACACAGGTTAGGACATGACCAAATTAGAGACTTTTGGGGGCAGGGTGATAGGACAGCAAATAGGAGACTTGCAGGTGGCTGACCTACTTTAGTTCCTGGACACTCCTATGGTTCCCTGAGCTCCGATTGGAGTGATCCCTGAGCACAGAGCCAGGATGAAGCCCAGACACCTAATGGTATGACTAGCCCAAAATGAAATAAAATAAAATAAAATAAAATAAAAGCATCCTTATGCACTGCTGGTAGACACCAAATAGGGCATTTGCTATAAACACAACCTCTTTTCAATACCTAGTTTCATATATGGTTCCTTATGCACAGAATCAGGACTAAGCCCTGAGCATGGCCAGTTGTGGACCAAATATCTGTCACTGTCACTGTCACTGTCATGCCATCCCATTGCTCATCGATTTGCTTGAGTGAGCACCAGTAACGTCTCCATTGTGAGACTTGTTTTACTGTTTTGGGCATATTGAATACACCACGGGTAGCTTGCCAGGTTCTGCCGTGTGGGTGAGATACTCTCGGTAGCTTGCCGGGCTCTCCAAGAGCGGGAGAGGAACTGAACCTGGGTCCACCACGTGCAAGGAAAATGCTCTATCGCTGTGCTATCGCGCCAGACCAATATAAAATAAATAATAAAACTGTATAACACACTGAAAGGTACCTGAAAAACAAACTTAAGGCAGAATGTCAAAGAGAGTCTTTATACTTCCTTATTTATTGCATCATTATTTACAGTAGCCACAAGTAACTTTATCAGAAACTACTAACTGGATACCTCAGAGTAGCAGATTTGGTATAAAAAAACAAAATGAAACAACAACAACAACAAGAAACAGTCAGTGGGAAGGCAGTTATTTTTTAGCAGTCATCCACTCTTTTTGCTTCCTTATCAAGGTCAGACAGGATATCTTGTATTTAATGCTTCGCTTAATTTCTGTATTTCAACAGAAAAAGCAGAGTTTAAACTTGGCGTTGTTTTCAACACCAGAGTCTAGAGGGGAAATAGGATGCATAGTATATGCGTAGCCAAGATCTGATTTAATTAATTTTATAACAGATATTTTATAGTAAACATTCTCTTTGGCCAGGGAGGTAATTCAAAAAACTGGAGTACCCGGCATTGTATGCCAGAGCCCTGAGTTTGATTCCTAGCCCTCAGGGGTCATAGGAACTGGTAGGAGAAATCTCTTGAGACTAAGCTGAAGGTAGTCCAGAACACCTCCGAGTGAAAAAAAGAAAAAAGAAAATAAAAATAAAAATAAAAACAATATATTGTTATATTTGTTTAATAATAAATTATGGGAGAGAGAAAGACTTAGAGACAATAGATCACTGAAGACATTAAAGTTGAAATAGTACTTAAATCAGATACATTAATAAAATTTGTAATATGGGTAGCAAAGAAAGCAGACTTGTATAATCACCTCAGCATTGAGTCGTCAGGAATTTTAATTTACTTTTGATCAATAAGATATCACAAAGGTGTTATGATATCACTCTTGTGGTTATGCTACATAACAAAGAGAGGTTTTAAGGTTTTAAGTCATTATTAAGGTCCCAAATAAACTGACTGTATGTATTTGATAAAGGAGACGTTTTAGCTGAATTTGAGCTAATGAGTTAAACCCCCTAAACACTGATCAGGAAAATAGAAAGCATGTCAAAAAAAATTCTCCTGTGGCCCTAAACAATTTTCCATGAGTTCTGACTGCAAAGAAATCCTGTTCATTATCTATGGTGGTAAAACTGAAATCTTCTTGATTAGTAAGATCTTAAGATAAAGACATACCTACCCTGTAACCAGTTATAAGCCACAGGAACTGCAAGATAATAGATGTTTAGCCTGTTAATTTGTGGTAATTTAACACGACAAAGAAAAAAAAAATCAACAAGAAATAAATGCTGGGATAAACATGTTGGCAATATCCAGGATGATACTGAAATGACAGTGTTTGCAACAAAAACTACAAACAGAGAACAAATACGAAGACAATAGATGTATAAAATGTGAGAAAATCTCTTAGGATTCAGAAGAATAACATCTGGACCTTGATTTTAAAAGGAGATAACAATCAAGGGGCAGGAGTGATAGCACAGCAGATAGGGCGTTGGCCTTGCAGGTAGTCAAGCCAGGTTCAACCCCAGAACCCCGTAGTGTTTCCTGAGCCCTGCCAAGTGGGAACCCAGGGCACAAATCCTGAGATCACTAGAAACTACCAGGTGTAGCCAAAAAGACAAAAACCAAAACAACAGCAATGGAGAAAAAAAGGCGAGAGCAATGGTAAGTTAGATTGACCACTTGCCTTGCACTGGACCAACCTGGTTTGATCCCAGGCATTCCATATGATTTTCTGAGTTCCCCAAGGGTGATTTCTGAGTGCAGAGCCAGGAGAAACCCCTGGGCACAGCCAGGTATGAGGTCCCCAAAGAAAAATAAACAACAACAAGAAAAAAGAAATGAAGTCATTGTTTCTATACAAAGAGAAGGTGCCATTCTTCATCATGTGTTTTACTACGTATGATTTGAGGGCCACAATCAGTTGTGCTCAGAGCTTACTCCTAGTTCTACTCTTACTCCTGACCAACTTGAATGGACCATATGGGGTTTTGAGAATCTCCCCTGGGTCAGCAGGTGTAAGGTAAGCTCCATACATACTGGACAATTTTTCCAGCTCTCTGCTTTATTATATGTATTGCACATATTTAAAAACCATAATTCAGATTTGTAATTTTCAGGTTTAGAACCTTTCTGATGGACTTAAACACTAGCAAAGAGTTACAATTGAGTATAATAAAAATTAGAAATTCTGATGAATTCTGGACACAGTGGCATTCCAAAGCTTACTTGAATGAGAAAGAATCTAGAAGGGTCATGAATTTCATATCAGCAGAACATCATAATCATGGTCATGCAGCTGGGTTCAGAAAATCTGGTCTGAATCCCATCTCTGGGAATTATAACTTTTTCAGCCTGGGTTTTTCTCTATCAGTGTTCTAGAATATTACTCATATAAAATTAAAAGTTTATAAATACTTAACATCTGTTATGTCTAATTATGAACAACAGAAAATTTTAGTTGTGTTTACTATGCTTAATTATTATTACAACAAAAAGAAATGAGTATCAGTAGGAAAGATTTAAATAAATTTGGGTAGACTGAGTTAAGGAAAGATGGAAGAAAAGGAGACATGATATATATTCCTCCCCCATGTCCAACAAAAAAGATTAGAACAGTGAAATATAAGCCCTGAATACTATCACCTGGCTGAATCAGTTTTCTCCAAGAAAAATTTGTAGAAGATGCTACAAAGGGCAGGAAGATCACTCAGTATGCTACTTTGGGGATGCTCTGACATAGGAGAAGGAGGATGTCTGCAAATTACACACAGGCCATCATGGAGTGGAGAGAACTTCCTTCCACAAAATTGTAGAACACTGGGGACAAGGAGACAGAAGAGATTTCTGCATCTGAATGCTGGCAAAGTAGAGAGATGCTGGCAGGAGTGGGTGCCAGACATTCAGTAAATAGCTAAAGGCCCAGCCAGGTTGGAAAGGGGCAACCTTCCATCTGCACTACTGCTGTGGGGTGAAGTAACTGGGGCCGTTGGGTGGAACTGTGGCTACCACAGTGGGGACTGACAGTTAACCATTGGCACCTGGGATCACCCACTCAACCAGCAGGTGTTGGGAGTGTGGCTGTTCTGCAGCATTTTGACAGCTGAACAAGCTCCAGCAGTAGCCAGCTCACTAGAAAGGTCCCTCTCTGCATGTGATCTCAAGTTATGCAAAACCCTTCTTCTACCCAAGACTTCTAGTCATGTTTCAAGTATGCTGTATTTTATCTCTAATCAAAGACTTAGCACAACTAATTTGAATGTATTCACTGCAAAGTAGACCTATTGTTTTGCTTCTGCTGCTGCTGCTGCTACTGTTCTTGCTTTGACAGTATCTAGAGACTTTGAGACTCAATCTCACTGCATCTGCCCATTACTGGAACTGGTATTACCAAGACCCAGTTGCTCCTCCTACTTGTTCTGCTCTAGGAAAGAGTTAGATGGCAGAAAGGATGTAACGGGGCTAGATAAAAATAGAAGGAATACTGATCATCCCACAAGGCTGGAAAGACACAAACTGTCAAACTGGATAAAAGGAAAGAAACATCTCAAATCTTCCCCTCTGCCATCAAAGTGAACACAAGCAATACCATGGGAAGCTTGGATTCATGATACATTACCACATTAGACTCTATAACTCTCTGCTGCTTTGGAATTTATCCTATGTTGGAATCTGAACAGACATCTCTGAACCTTATAAATAGACACAGGAGTGTCACTATACAATGAATCAGAAGCCACAGGATGCTGAGTAAATTTCCTAGAACTACATCCTGTTGCCTACAAAACTGATGCAAGGCATACAAAGAAGCAGAAGGAAAATACCCACTCAACTCAACAAGTAGTAGTTGGCACTTAGTATTAAACAAAATGAAGAAACATAGGAAATTGCCAGAAATGATAGAGTAAAAGAGAAATTTAAGCAAATGTTCAAATATAGTGGACTGACTAAACTGTCTGAAGATATGGTAAAGTAACAGTTTTAACAATGTTATTTTTAAATGAAGAAGCAATTTGATACATAATAAGGCAGAAACTGTTACAATGTTTTAAACAGAAATAATAGATTTCAAACATATTTTAGATAGTACAGAACACAGGCTTCTGTCTTCCATGCAGCCCTCCAATTTTCTATCCTTGGTATCGCATATGGTTCCCTGAACACTTCCAGGAGTGATTCCTGAGCTCAGAGTCTAGAGTAAATTCAGAACACAGCTGACTGTGACCCCAAAACCAAGAAATAAATAGAAATATATCTGGGCTAAGTAACACTATCTAAAAACAAAAAAGAAAAAGAGTTTATAGTTGGTTAGAAAATGTAATATTGAAAGATTTGCAAAATCAATAGAAAACACAAAAATAACGGTAATGTATGAAAAGGATTTAAGAGCTCTTTATATAATGTGTAGACAGGGAAAGCAAAATGTGAAATTGTGAATCATGGTAAATATAAGTCAACTAATTTAAGATGCTATAATTAATATTTTCTATATATACACCTCTGGACAATACCAAAAACATGAAACAAACAAATAAAATACCTTGGGTGAAACTAAACATGACATATAAGATTATGACCAAACCAAAGAGAATAAAATATGTGAAAACTGAAAGAACAGTACTATATCAATAAAGCTAAGACAAATAATAAAATTATTACATCCTCTTAGATATAAGTAATATTCTTAAATTTTAATGCTTTGAATTCACTTGTTGAATGACAGAATGGCTCAGTGGATAAAAAATGAAAATGTAACATTCTGCTGTGTGCAGAAAATGCATTTTAAATTTCAAGGTATATAAAAGCTAAAGGGCTGGAGCGATAGCACAGCAGTTGGGCGGTTGCCTTTCACTTGTCCTACCCGAGTTTGATTCCTCTGCTCCTCCCGCAGAGCCCGGCAAGCTACCGAGAATATCGAGTCCGAGCGGCAGAGCCTGGCAAGCTACCCGTGTGTATTGGATATGCCAAAAACAGTAACAATAAGTCTCTCAATAAGAGAAGTTACTGGTACCCGCTCGAACAAATCGATGAGCAATGGGATGACAGTGATGCAGCGATAAAGGCTCAAAATTAAAGACAGAAGGACAGAGAAGATAGCATAAGGCAGTGAATTGAGTAGTGACCATGTGAGGGTCTGAATGTGATCCCCGAAACTGCAATGTGATCCTCAGCACCAGCAGGTGTATTCCTGGGGCAACTTAGCAGAGCTAGGTGGGGCCTGGCTGGCCTCTAACGGAACCGAGTCTGAATACCAAACTTCTCAGGTGCACTGGAAGCTCACAGTACAATAAGACTCGCATACAGGCCCTTGTGAGAAAACTGCAGGGAGATCCACCATGATTAAGAGCTAAAAAAAATATTCTAGAAGCAAACTGCAGCTTAAAAGAGAGATGAAGCACCATGTGTATAACAGACCAAATAAGAAAGCTTTAAAAGGAGACAGTGCATAATGACTAAGAAGTTAATCAAACAAAAATGCATTTTATACTTAGTAGCATAGAAGCACCAAAATTCATGACGCAAATATTAATAGAGCGATGTGGACAGTAACTCAACAATAGTACATTTCCTCATTAAAGTGGATTTGAATGTCCCATTTACAGGTAGGTCAATTCAATAGGGATTTAATAATTGTAAAACCTTGTATTAAAGATCTCAACAAATAGATAAAGAACACGTCATCCCCAAAGGAAAAGTTACATAATCTTTCAAGTACACACAATTTTTGCAAGTATATATCATATACTGGGGCAAAAGAAAAGGAACAGAAAACTTATAAAGTTTGAAGTCATGCCAAGAATTTTTCTAATTACAACCCTGTAATTTAAAATCAATCACAAAACAAAAATCAATAGACATCAAATATGTAAACAATAAATAATCTGCATTTCAGCAAACACTGAGTTAATGAGGAAACAAAAGTAAAAATTTAAAAAATATATTTCTGGAGATAAATTGATAATACAAGTCTTTAATACCTATGTCATATGGCAAAAGAGGAAAGTAAAAAGAAATGTGGACACATAAATATGTAAAAAAAAGAATCACAAATGTGGCTGGAGTGATAGCACGGGTGGGTAAGGTGTTTGCCTTGCACATGGCTGACCCGGGTTTGTTTGATTCCCAGCATCCCATATGGTCCCCTGAGCATCACCAGAAATAAATTAAATAAAATTAAAATATATTTGTGAAAGAACAGATTAGAAAAATATTATTAAAACCAATTAACATTTAGTTGGTTTTAAAGAAGAATAAATACTAATAACTATTAATGAAATAGAGATTATGAAAAATAATAGAGTAAGTAAAGTATTATAAGATATAGCACAAGTGTTAAGGCACCTACTTTGTATGCACCAACCCTGGTTCAACCCCTGGCACGGGCATGACATATGTTCCCCCAGGTATAACCATGTGTAATAAGTACAGAGCCAAGAGCAAACCCTGAGCACAATGTAGCACTATTGTCCCAGTGTTCATAGATTTGCTCGAGTGGGCACAGTAACGTCTCCATTGTGAGACTTGTTACTGTTTTTGGCATATTAAATACACCACAGGGAGCTTACCAGGCTCTGCCATGCGGGTGGGATACTCTCAGTAGCTTGAGGAATGGAAGAATTGAACCCGGGTCGGCCATGTGCAAGGCAAATGCCTTACCCGCTGTGCTATTGTTCCAGTTCCACTACAATGTAAGGATGTTAAACTTCCCCCTCAAAAAAAAATACCAATAAAATACAAAATAAAACTAGTGCAGATTTCTAATAGAACTATTATCCCCTTAAAAAATAAAAAAAAGAATGGGGCAGGAAGTAAACTTAGTGACTCTCAAAACTGCGAATAAATAAAATTCTCATGATTTTGCAGGCCTATGTAAAATAGTGACATTAATTAGAAGCCAAAAAAATTAGGAATGAGATTATGTCAGGTTTAGATAGTGAGGTTTGTGTTGCCACCATGAAGTCAGGTTTACAATAGCTTCTGGGCCATAATATGAACATAGTTTAAATCAGGACAAAGATGATGAGAGGGAACGTGGGGACATTGGTGATGGGAAATGGACACTGGGGAAAGCAAGGGTGTTGGAACACTGTATGACTGAAATCCAATCATGAACAGATTTATAAGGGTCTATCTCACAGTGATTCAATAAAACAGTTAAGTATATATATAATATTTATATATATATAAATTGAGCCAAAGTCATGCATTTGAAAGATATCTGTGAAGAGAAAATAATTGTAATTGTTGAAGTAAGTGGACTTAGGTCAGGTTCCACAAAGAGTGGGAAACAATAAACCAATTGAATAATATACAAAGTACAGAAATTTTAAGATCAAACTTCTCTGACATCAGTTTCATAGCACCCATAGGAACCAATATTACATAAATATTCCTATCAGAAGCAAAACACTCAGTATTAGTAAGCAGTGTGTAAAATATTCAGTAAAGTTCTATATCTCTTCATCACAAATAAAACTACCTCCTTTGGGATCCATTTAATACCAACTACCCAGAACTTGGATAATGAGATCTCATGAGGGAATCTGATGCAATGGCAACTCTTTTGGGATCATGTTATAATGACTGTCACCAGCCCTCCCCTCTTCTACTCAATTAGCCCAAATAATATACCATAGTAAAGAGCATCTAACGGTGATCTGTATTGTCTGGACTTTGTAGCTCAAATAAAGTAAGAAACGACAGAATAAAGTATTTATGTCTCCCAAGTGATGAAGAGTCCACCTTAGACAACTGCTCTCCAAGTTGTGCTTTGAAACTGTTATAGTCTTCTCATAAACTATTTATAATATTAGCAGCTAAGGAGACTAAAGGTTTAAATATGAATTACAGTTGATGACACAGGTGCTGAGAGCTGGAAGTAGGCTAAATTTCAACATTTACTGGTATCTGAATTTGTATCTAACAGGAAACCTTAAGGAGAAAAATTTCAAACACTGGAAACATTTTCTAATTTAGCTTATTGTTTCTTACTCTATTTGTGAGAAAAGAAAATATATTAAAATATTTAGCTGCTAAAATTGTAATAGTATATAAAAATCAAATATTTTAGATCCTTATTATCATTAAATGCAGAGAAAAAACAACTCCTTTTGGCTTTGGCATTGGATAGTCACAGCATGGATAGCAAAAATGAATCCTATAAAGTAATGCACTGCACCTAAGTAGGAAAAGTTTGGGTGGCCATAAAAAGGAAAATGAGCACTGAGTTTTTAAAATATTTTATTTCCCCACACTCTTGTAAAGATTGTACATCCAACTCTCTAATTCCCTCATGGCTGCCTCAACATAGGTGGCAGGCCTCCTGTTTAAGAAGATTTTTGATGTTGAAGACATTGATCCAAAGGACAAATTGTTTGACCAAGCAGGTTTGACCAAGTCGACTGCATTGTGAGACTGACTTTCCAAATCTCATTTTAGAAACACACACTGGTCTTGCAGACTTGTATGATGAGTTCCAGTCAAACAAGTACTGTGTATAATGATGGTAGCCTGGACCATGGTGCACATAATCCGGTGGATGGAAGGGCTGATTAATTTGACTATGTAATAGGATAGCACAGCCATAGGGCATTTGCCTTGCACGAGGCCGACTCGGGTTCGATTCCTCCACCCCTCTTGGAGAGCCCGGCAAGTTACCAAGAGTATCTCGCCCGCATAGCAGAGCTCGGCAAGCTACCCATGGCGTATTGGATATGCCAAAAACAGTAACAACAAGTGTCACAATGGAGACATTACTGGTGCCCGTTTGATCAAATCAACGAACAATGGGATGACAGTGACAGTGACAACATTTAAAATTACACATTCAAATGGGAAAGTGTACCGAATTGAGGGGACGAAACTGCTCCAGGTCCATGGCATGTCTCTCTGCCCTACTGTCCTAAGGAAGACTATTCATGACGCTGCCAACAACTCACATGTGTCTGAAGTAGATTCCATAGTTTTTCTGCCGATGAAGGTCCTGGCCTTCTAAACCACAGAAAAAATCAACCGTGGAATTTAGATATTCACATCTTGGACCTTCCCTTCATAGCTAAGCCTTAGCTGCTGTTATTCAAGCATTGAGATGGGGAGATGGATGATTCTGTGTGGATGCACCTTCAGGCCAGAAACTCAGTAGGAACTCACTAGACAACAAAGGGCCCAAGGGAAGACTTGAAAATTAATCTAAGGTTGTTGGTTGCATGTTTATTTTTGTTTTTGTTTAGGGGACACACTCATCCGTGCTGAGGACTTACTTCTGTTTCTGCACTTAGCGAACACTCAGGAGGGATTGGGGACCATGTAGGACCCCGGGGGTCTAAATAGGCTCAACTGCACTCCAACAAGTGCTCTATAGGTTGGACAGCCTCTCTAATGCCAAAGCTTGATTTTTGGTTTGGGTATTTTATTTATTTATTTATTTATTTATTTATTTATTTATTTTTAAATTAAACTTTAGATTGTCAGAGGAAAAAATGTATTGTCAGAAAAAGGTCTAGTTTTGATAACATGTGAGTCGGACTGCAGCGATAGCACAGCAGGTAGGGCGTTTGCCTTGCACACGGCACACCCAGATTCAATTCCTCCATCCCTCTCAGAGGGCAAGGCAAGCTACCGAGAGTATCCAGCCCGCACAGCAGAGCCTGGCAAGCTACCTGTGGCGTATTTGAAATGCCATAAACAGTAACGAGTCTCACAATGGAAACATTATTGGTGCCCCCTCGAATAAATCGATGAACAACGGAAGAACAATATTATAGTGCTACAAGCTCTACCCGAGTAATGTATCTAAACTAAGGACCTGGAAGTTGCCAATGCATTTGAAAGAGGTGAATTTGATTTCAAATTCACATATTTCTGATTTTTAAATCATAGGTGGAAAGTAGAGAGCTATGAAAGAGTTTCTGCTTTTAAAATGTAAAGTAAAACAATATGAATGTCTGAACAGGGCAAATTTGTATAAAACACATTATGCACACCATTAATACTTTGAATAGTATCTTTTTCTTACTTTTTGTCTTTCGAGATATATAAGCAAATCAAAACTTAATGACCATATACTTAAACATTAATATGTAATCTATGATAAGACAGAAAATATGTTTGTTCATAGCAATTCAATGTCGTGTTTTGTTTCGTAAATAAAAGACAATGGGGCAGTTTATTGTCAGGCCACAGCAATTATAATATCTGAGAAAAAGAGTCAGAATGTATGAAGCATAAGTCTCTTCATGTAAGAAACTTTTAGTGTTTAGAAAATCGAGGGGTATGTGCTGGGGGGGACTTGAGAGTCATTAGTACTACGTAATGAGTTTTGTAGAAGTAGTACAGCCATGAGAGTAAGCCATTTCCGTTTCATCATCATCTTTGGGGAACAAAGCTCGGGCTGTTTTAATTGCTGGTGTGTGTATGTTTTAATTGCTAACTTGATATCACTTGCCTAGAGAAAAGTTAAGTCATACTTAACTGCCAACTACAATAAATATATTTCATAAAACTCCATGAAAAAAGTATTTTCAAAACTTTTGCATTGTGCTTTAGAATTGGTATAATTCTATGCCCCAGTTTGGAGTTGGAATAATATTCTCTGAATTGACATGCAAATGAACTCACTAAGCAACCACCACTTTGCTTTAGAGATTTACATAATTTGATACCAAAAGCAATATTAAATTAGTATTAATTACTGGGTTTTTAAATCCAGAAAGTTGAGAGTTAAGCTGTTCTTCTACTCACATTTTATCCCATCTATGCGTGGAAACAGAAGAAATAAAAAAAATTTAGCTATAAAGATCTGCAGGAAGGGCAAGGATTATTACTGAAGAAGTGGGGGAAGTAAACCTAATGCATCACTTTAGAGATTAATAACCTTCAAGAATTTTATTAGAAGCCATAATTTCTCAGAATTAATGCAGTACTGTAAACTCTTCCTTATGTGCACATCCGTTCTGTTTCTCATTCCTAATATATTTTCATTTCTCATTATCTCTTCCCTTACCAATCAGTGTAAGAACTTCTGAGTGACATTTTATGCCAAAACAAAACTTGCTTGTACTCAAGCAACTAGTCCAAGCAAATAATAGTAATTGGGAAATGTACTTAGAAATAAAATGACATGTTGTTTTATGTTTTATTATTCTATTATGGAAACTATTTTTTATGGGAAGTATTATTTATGGAAAGTATTTTGCATTAAGTAGAAATTTTAAAATTTGTATCACCAAATCATTTTCACTGTATGTTTATGGTAGAGTAGAAACTACCAAAATAGTAATAAATAATAGTATTAATATATTCTATGCATATAATAGTACCCAAGGAAATGCCTCCATACAGCATATAGTTATGTTCCTGTTCAATCTGAGATGATAGTTGCTATAACTTGGTACCAACCAAACACTCAAGCCACAGCTTTAGTACCAAAGAGGTGGGACCATTCATCTTTCATACAAAAGATTAACAGTGAGTTACTATTAACAAATACATTAGTCAAATAATGGACTACATACTGATATTTGTGTGTAGGTTTATATGTATTAAAGTTTAGAATTGCTTATAAATGTAGAGAGAAAAATAGAGACATAAAGTATACCTGTTTGTATATAATAAAGATATTACATGAGTGTATATGTACACATGTGCATATATATTACACATTATGAGAGTACTTAGAGTATTATTTAATTTTCTCTTTTAGAAACCTCATTGAAATTCTGAGTTGACCAAAAATACTATCTCATTGATTACAATAATAGGAGTTTCATCCGTACCAAGGTAATTAAAACACAAAGAGACTGATTGCTTTGTTATGTGAAGGCCAATTTAAGAGGAAAATCAGGATTTTGCACAAGGGAACTCACAGTTCACCTTAAGTAGACTATGCCCAAAGGACATTGGAGGCTTGAAGCAGAAAGTGATTAAGGCTGTTTTGTAAAGGATAATTGGCTTCATGGCCATCACATTGATGTGAGCAACAGAAAGTACTTTATTTCACAAGATTCATTTGGACTTAAAATATATGACACACATAAAACACTAGAGTTAAAATTGTTATTCGGGGCAAATATTCTTATTTGTCCAAGAGAAATATGCTATTTGAGGTTGGCTGGTATTTCTGATTAATGAAGACTAAAAATAAACATTTTCGCTATTCAAATTAAAGCCTTAATAAACTACTATGCAATCTCTTAAGTATATTTATCAAGTTATTTTATAAAGTCAAACAAGCATACTTTGTTTACCATTACTTTCCGTACCTCTTTGTACCAAGCTGGTAGATAGAAAATATTAAGTCAATACTCTTAATGATGGAAAATTTAAATTTTTTCACTTTAATCTAAAATCCTACCAAACATGTGTAATTAACTTACTTGTACAGAAAAACAACTATAAGTAAATATCATTAATAGTTGATATCAGTACATTTTAAAACTGAGAAAATTTTAAGACAACCTGACCATGTCACATGACATTAATTACTTTGGTAATAATTCTACCTATTTTATAAAAGTCTATGATATTGAACTAAAAACTTGTTATACTTTTAATGCCTATGTGATAAATGAATTTTAGGCTTTCCACTATTGTGATATTGAATATAACTCTATTTCACATGATGAGTTATTACCAAGTATAAGCATTTACTTGTGGAGCAAAATTAAATACCACATTTTTGAATATAGATATTTTCAAAGTTGCCAATTTTATTTGTTTACCAAATTCTGTATCCAATTAGGGCCCTTTATTTGCTAAATTTGAGTTGATCATGATCATCTAATCTTACTACGTGAGAGTAAGATATAAAAGCTAAGTATCAAGATAAATCGGGGGAAATTCCTCCAATATTTTTAACTTGGGAGCTCACAGAATCTACTTTTGGCTGGTTTTATTATTTCAAGTTTTATAGTTTGGCTTAATGGCTGATTATCTCAATACAACAACACTAAACATATTTTGAAGAAGATATTGGTAGTCCCAGGGAACTGCTTATCCAAAGTGAAGTAAATTACTCAAATACATTTTGATAGATAGTTTATGTATATTATCAAATTTCAAATAATCTACACAAAAATATATGGTATGTTTCAATGTAATAGATAAGAAATAACTAGAATTTTTAAGTTATAAATCTGTTTGAAATTACACATTCTGTATAACAATGTCAACATAGTTAACTTTAAAGAGAATTCTTAAAGTATATAGATGAATGAACACTTATACATTTAAAGGAAGCTGCTTCACATAAGCTTTATGACCCAGTATCTTTCTTTGATACTCTATCCCTCAGTGTTTATACATGTTTAAATTAAGATCACATGACAGAGGGATTCTACAAAAAACATCTGCTTGGGTAAAACATAGAGACAATTAAGGGGATTTATATTTGACCTCTAGTGTTTGCCACATTTTTTTTGTAATAATCACATTTACATAGGGTTACGTTCTTTAAAAAAGAAAAATGTCAACTTTATAGGAATTACTTTGAATCACAAATTTTAAAGGTAAAATTAATCCCTAGGAGGGTAATAATGTAGACATTTTCATGTTCAAAATGTGACATTATTTAAAGGTAACCGGAAAACACAGTTCTAGGCAGTTGAAAGATATTTATTAATTCTGAGGAGTATTTTTATTTTACCCTTCCTATAATACAGAACTTCAAATTGCAACCTGAACTCTCTCTGTGGAATGTACAGAAATGCGCCCCCTCCCATTTTTCCAGCAATCATTTATACTATATCTAGTATTACTAAATGACATAAATGAATGACTACAGTTCTATTGATCGAAAAAATAAAAAAACATATTGCCTTTCAAAGCCATGAATAGTAAAGAGAAATGCACAGACTACCAGCTAAACTTCTATCATTTAATAATTGCTCACTGTAAGTACAGTTCAATAGTCTTCCTTAGTGAATTCTTTGCTCATAAACACTCAAAAACACACTGCCAATTGACAAAAGAAACATAGCTTCCAAAGAAAATCTCCTAAGTAGAGAAAAGCTATCTGTTAAGAATGCAAGAGGTTAAACATTGCTGAAATTGCAAGATATTTTCTCAGCCCACGCTTTCTAGTTCCATTCAATTACCAACAACAGTAGTGACAATAATACAAGCTAATACTGTTTTATTAAGTCAGAGCTTCTCATTTAAATCCACCTCTAACCTGGGGCCAAAGAGAGGATGAAATTTACTAGTCCAAAGCCCCCAGCTCAGAAATACACATGACCTTGGGGGTGTAGAATTTGGAGAGACCTGAGTTTCCCAAGTTTTATTTGGATCAAAAATAGGAACATAACCAAATGAACCCAGCATGCTATAAATTCTCTTATCCTGCCACCTCTCTTCTAAAAATGTTAGGAGTGCTTTGCACTTTGCAGCCTATTCTTTAGAAACAAGAGGTGATATTCATTAAGAGAGACTAGTCCCGTTCAAATACATTTTAAGATTGCAATTGTTTGAAACAACTTGTTGGTTGATATTTATAATTTACTAACATATTTTGGAGGCTTGAAAGAGGCATGCTTGAAATGTTGCTCTACAAATATTTGTATTTGTAAAGCAAGATGTAACATGATGACATTAACTTCACACACACACACACACATACACACACACAGCCACAGAGCCCTCAACTTCCCTAAATGTATAGATGATCTCGTCATAATGACAATAGTAATTAGCAAAATAATGACAGCAATCATTGCCGAAAGTCTCATTTCAAATTATAAAAATAATCAAAACTTGCTTTAAAATTTTTGTACCACAGTCTGCACGGCTCCCCCATTTGCAATATATTGTAACAATGCTATTTTGCTTACCTTATTTGAACAGCCAAAAAAAAAAGTCTCTCAAAAAGATTCCTAAATAGTGTGTCCGTATATAAATAGTAGTAGTAATGATATTTTAGGGGGGGAAAAAATTGAAGATCGCCTTAGCTGGGAAAAGAGAAAAAAATAGTTTGGTTTCAAACTATAGAAATCTCCAAAGTCACGCTTGACTGGGCGCCCAGGTGGCCAACAGAGGACTCGCTCCCACGTCCGACCCCACACTCCTTTGTCAAGTTGATACGGTCCAGCTGGTAGAGCGGGTCCCGCCGGGCACCGAGGGTGCCAGAGGGCGTTGCCTCGAGGAGCTGGAGCAAACGGTCCGCTGGCGTCCCCGGATGCCCACCGACAGCACAGTGGACAGCACCAGCTCCGCTCACCTCCAGTTTGTCTCAGTCACTGAACCAGGCTGATTCTCGCGCCTCCTCCCTAAGCCCGAGCTGCTGCCACTCAAGCCGGCCGCCCCGCCCCCACCCTCTGACGTCGCGCGTTTGCATCTCAACTCCGGGACAAGTGCGGAGCCGCCGGGGGAAGCGGGCTCGGGCTGGGCTCGGCGGGGGCTAATCAAGAGGCTGCAACATCCAGGCTCCGGAGCCCCCTTGGCATCCTCGCACTTCCCGATCCGTTCACCACCGCGGGTCCCGCAGAAACTAGCCGCTTCCCGGCGTCGCTGCTTTCCCTCGCCGTTGCTGTACGCTCTTAGGGATCGCTGCTGCCGAGGCACGAAGACGGGGCGCAGGGAGGGGGGCAGCAGAGCAGCAGGAGAGGTGCTGATGAGGCGGGTGATGATGGGAGTGGGGGATCCGAATGAATCCCTTCAACCCCTCTCTCAAAAAAAAAAAAAAAGCAAAAAAAAAAAAAAAAAACAAGAAACCCACAAACACAAACAAAACCCAGATCCTTTTGATCTGCCTGATCAAACTTTCCGGGTTTGCCTGGTCTAATTTATTTATTTCGTTATCTATTTAATTCACTGGAAAGGAAGTATCTGGTGTTTCTGGTGTTTGTCCCCTTTCCTCGGTTCACGGAGCTGCTAGAGGGAGCCGCCACTGCAGAAACTTGCTTTTGAGAAAAAAAAATTCTTGGAGCACTGCGAGAACATGTGAAAGCGTGCGAAGCTTATGTCCCTTCATAAACCACTTCTTTTTTGTGTGTGAGTGCTACGTTGGATGCATCAGACTGGATGTGTGCTTATGAAATCTACACAACCCTCCCTTCTTCTTTAGAGTCAGGAGTTTAAGATGTGAGTTAGAAATTGAAGGGTGAAACAATTATCTGAGGATGAAAATAGTGAAAGTTCTCAGCTTCAACTTCCACCGCCAAGCTCTTGAATATTGCCCAGCTGCAATATTTATTATATTATTCGTTATATTTATTGTATCTAATAGACCCATTGTACTATAAAAATGGGGTATCAGAAAAGCACTTACTTGCCTAATATAGATGATGTTTCTCATCCCACTGAGGATAAGGTCCTTTTTCCGCACAAGTAGGGGTCAGATTCTTTGGATATCTACTTGTAAAGAAACAGTTTCTTAGAACTAAAAAATAATCAGTCATCTCAAAGAAATGTCCTTAGATATGATCCACTTGTCCCACCTACAGTCCTCAAGAATTGTACTCTCCCCCACACCCCAAAAAAGCACATAAAACGAAAAGTCTTAAGTTGGATAAAGGATTTTTCCAAAGTTGTTTATGCAAGAAATTTCCTAGCATTCAAGTATTTTTTTTTCCCTCACGAAAATATGTACATAGTGGTAGGTGTCATCGATTTCCCTCAGTCTGACATTATTTGCACTGCGCCAGCTCAATAGTACTTTCAGAGACTAGTGAAATGAGTAAACATGCATATTCTCCTATAAGGAAACATAGTGATACATTTGCTTTTCTGCAGTGTTTAGGAGACTATTTGAGGAACCTTGTTTACTTTGTGGCATATGTGCCCTCATTTTCTTCTTTATTAGTTAATCAAACATAAGTACAATTGAGAAATCGCACGCTATGTTTACGAGGAAACTATGTTTTTCTGCTGGCAAGCACTCTTTGTTTTTTAGCTTTATTTTAAAATATGTTAAACCCCAACCCTCCCCCAACTGAAACATTCAAATTCCTGGGAAGAGCTTTCCAGCAGATCTAAACCATAATGTTTACCTCCCAGGTAATCTGCAACATTTAATTTTTCTCTGACAGCTATTGATTTTATATTGCAAATATAACATTTTTGGGGGGGGTCTTGCTTCCTAAGCGTATAGACTTGCTTAGCTCAATTCTCAGAATGATTTGAATAATGGCTCAGACTCTGTAGAAGGACATGAAATATGTTAGACAGGGCCAGATGGGTGTTCTGTGATTACAATTACACTAGTCAGATAAATAATCTGTACTTAGAATAATCAAAGTAGCTATGCCATCTTTCTTTTGGAAAGGCCAGATTTTGGTCTACTTCAGCCAATTTGCCAAAATGTCAGACAAATCAAGATTTGATCTATGATTCTCAACTTCTTAGCAAGTTCCACCAAAGTCTGTGGCATTTGTTATTTAATGGACACTGCTTTCAGTACACCTTAGTGATCATATTGCTTTGGGCTGTAAAGTCAATTAAGGCAGACATCATATTCAAAAGCCTAAGGGAAAGCAAATCTATAGTTCAAATATGGAAAGAAAATGCAGACCATTTTTTCTTTGTTAGTCAGTGGGAAAGAAAGAAAAGAGAACAGAAAGAAATGGAATGCTTTTGACAGGCGTGCACAGACACATGCATCTGAAAAGCATCGGGAGGATGGACCTACCTAGGGGAATTCTAAGTATTGTTTGGTTCTAATTGGCTCTGTGACCTCTAAAGCAAGTTAATTAAACTCTTTAATCACACTCATCATTTGTAAAATTGGGGGTTCTAAATTATTTCTAAAGTGCTTTATGTACCTGTCATTCTGTGATTTATATTAGAGTTTTTTTTTTATGTTATAGCTGAAAATGTTAGAATTATCTCCTTAAGAGAGATAAATTATCACTACTGAGATGGTGAAAGTAGTACCATGAAGTACATAGTCTTCAAGGTAGGGAAAGGGAACAAGTGAAAGACTTCAACTAAGAAATAATAAATAAATTTAAACCAGTTAGGATGAAATTAATAAGAGACTGAACATTAAAATATTAAATACACATATTCCAAGAAAGTACCCTTAAAGCTGAATGGCCAACACCTACTTAAGGATTTTAATTTTGGTAATTTACATGAACATTTTAAACTGTAATATATAGAAATTATGAAGCTCATTGTGTTGTTGTCTTGTGAATGTATATTTATACTTACATGAGAGATTTACCTTTTAATCAGATTGCTTTTCTGTTCTCTATTTTGGACTCCTGTAGACTCATCAAATTTTATAAGCTCCTTTTCAAATTATAATTATTCTAATGTATGTGAACTACATTAGAATTATAAATACTCTAGACATAATAACAGTGCATGGTTAATTTTTCCTTTGGATTAATTCTTTGAAAGTTTGTTATGAGTTAAGAACATGCCTATTTTGAAAATGAAAAAATTTACTATTTTTTCCAAGGTAATTGTCACATCATTTGGGGGGTGGGAGGGTCCAAATAATAAAGGGTTAAGAAAAAAAATCAAACCAAAATGACCAAAGCGTTTAATTAAAAAATTTATTGAATTAAATTATGAACACAAAAATGTGACTGTTATATTTCTCAAGTCTAATGCAACATGAGATTCTACATAGACCATATATATATAGAGATATATAGATATATATATACATATGGGCTGGAGCGATAGCACAGCGGTAGGGCATTTGCCTTTCATGCGGCTGACCTGTGCTCGATTCCTCTGCCCCTCTCAGAGAGCCCAGCAAGCTACCAAGAGTATCGTGCCCGCACGGCAGAGCCTGGCAAGCTACCTGTGTCGTACTGGATATGCCAAAAACAGTAACAGTCTACTGGTGCCCGCTTGAACAAATCAATGAGCAACAGGATGGGTTCTTAGATACATATACATTGCTTACTTAAGACATTATATTAAATTTGACATTCAGGTCTAATGAAAAATAATTTGATTTTGTAATTTATAAGTACTAAATATATACCTACTTTACATTATGTGACTAACACTTGGAAAATATTTCTCTTGCCTTTCTTCTTTCTCTTTTTTTCTATTTCTACTATATTTTATTTTAGTAAACTTTAATAGAAGAATGTGTTAATGTCCTTTTTATTGTAGGATATTTAAATACAGCATTATTAAATATGATGTCAATACCAAATTTCTTAACTAATCTATACTTGCAGTCTAAATCATAAATGAAGTTTGTATGTATAGGAATTATACACTGAATATAAGAAATGATTTCAATAGTAATATACAGGCTGTCAATTAACAAATAACATTTACACACAAGTACAAACAAACGCATTCTTGACCTAATTGGTGTTTCAATACATAGTTTCCATAAGATTATATAGTTTGATTGTTTTAACTCTCAGTATAAATTGAATATAGATATTATTTTAGTCTCTACTACATATTATAGCACCATCATTGTTCTGATTTTGAATGAGCAATTAATGATTTTTATAGAACGAAATTCAGTTATTGTCTTACTAATATTTACCTCAGTACACGAGGACAAAATCTAAGAGTGACTACTTTTTAATGTCCAATTATGAACACACGAATAAAATTTCTTCAAGGATTAGAAATCTTTTTCAGAAACATTTTGTTTAGATAAAAAAGAGATAAAACACTTCCTATCTGAATTTTCTGTGTATATATATATGTATAATATATATATACATAAATATATACTCTATTTCCTATGTCATACACAGAATATTTAAATTCCTCACAAACATAGGTATATGGATACTATAAATAAAACATACAGGTTAAGATAGCAGCTAAAACATGTTTCCAAAAATTCTGCTTATCATGAAAAATAAAAATTTGTAACATGAATCCATTTTAGACTTTAAGAAATAGATCTATTCACTATTGTGAATAATCTGGAGTTAATTATATCAATATTTAACATCAATAATTTTAGGTCAAAGTCAACTTCTAAATTTGAATTTAGAATCAAATATAATGGATCAGGAAGATGGTACAAGATATGGAGTACACATGTCCTGGGTTCCATCCTCTGCACTACATGGTCCTCTGTGCACGACCAAGTGGACCACCAAAAAACAAAAACAAAAACAAGAAAAAACCAAAAGAGTCTTTACTGTTGCAGAATTCAACATAGTGGCAGGCCATGTGACTGTAGTGTAGTTCACCATGATAGGTATGTGATATTGGTGTTGAGTATAAAAAGACCAATAATCGTAGTACTTTTTCTTTTGTAAATAAGTATTCTTTCCTAAGTTTTATCTTCTAAATTAATGAGAAAAATAAAACTGTCCCTTTTATATGTATATCAAGCACATATCCAAATACATATTGACCTTGATTCATAGTTGTGTTGTCTGTTCAAAGTTTTTATGTTCTGTCTTCCTCAAATCATCACATGATATCACTTTGCTTTGGCCCCACAGGTAGATTTTATCCATTTCAGTTTGGTGTTGGTAAGAAATATCTGCTTCCATATGACCCCGCAATACCACTTCTGTCAATATATCCCGAGGATGCAAAAAAGCACAGTAAAATGACATCTGTATCTATATGTTCATTGCAGCACTGTTCACAATAGCCAAAATATGGAAACAACCCAAGTGCCTTAGAACAGATGAATGGTTAAAGAGAATTTGGTACATCTACATAATGGAATACTATGTAGCTTTTAGGGAAGATGAAGCCATGAAATTTTCTTACAAATGGATATACATAGAGAGTACCATGCTTAGTGAAATGAGTCAGAAAGAGAGGGACAGACATAGAAGGACTGCACTCATTTGTGGAATATAGAATAACCTCATATGAGGCTGACACCCAAAGATAGTAGATACAAGGGCCAGGAGGATTGCACCATAGCTGGAAGCCTGCTTCATGAGTGGAGGGGAGAAGGCAGATGGAATAGAGAAGGGATCACTTAGAAAATGATGGCTGAAGGAATCAGTCTGGATTGGAGATGTGTGCCGAAAGTATATAATGGACCAAACATGATGACCTCTTAGTGTTTGTGTTGCAAGCCATAATGCCCAAAACTAGAAAGAAAGTATGGGGAATACTGTCTACCATGGAGGCAGGGGGAGGGTGGGAAAGGGGGGGATTATACCGGGGATATTGGTGGTGGGGAATGTGCACTGGTGGAGGGATGGGTGTTTGATCATTGTGTGATTGTAACCCAAACATGAAAGCATGTAGCTGTCTCATGGTGATTCAATAAAATATTTTTTTAAAAGAGAAATATTTGCTTTTTCAATCCAAGTATAAAATTCACACAGATAAGTTTTCAGTAAGAGCAGGCACCAATCTACATGTGCAGAAGTCTCAGGCTTGTATAGATGGTTTCAGAACATGAATTAAGCAAATATTTTAAAGCACGTTTGACTTAATAAATTAAAAATTGTTTTTATATGAGCTCATTAGGAGGATAACAGATTTGGACATATGTTTAGAAGTAAATAATTATGCCTTTAGCTATGTAGGGGAAAACATCTGGGAGTGATTTATTTGTAAACTAAAGGTAAAAGAAAATAGCATAGTTCTGTTGGGTCAAATTTATATATCACTAATCTCTTTAACCATGTTTCTATATACTTTAATGTTTAAAAAATATAAAAGTAGAGAACTGTAATTAAAATAAATCCATTAGTATATCTCAGAGCAGACTGTTAATAGATATGCTATAGAAAAGAGGTAAATTGTAGTAAAATTTAAAAAAACATCCAAATGCATCAACTATTTTGGGCAAGCTTTTATAATTCAACCTGATTTTTTTCTATGATTAAATCATCATTAGAGTTATATTTACATACCATAGTGTTGAATGCACTTATGGAAATTAGAAGTCATTAATTAAAGTGGATCAGCTGTGCCACTGCCTCCATTATAGTTTATAAAATCAATTCTGAAAAAATTTTTTCTCTTTGTTCTATCATTTTAATAAGCCATGTTTAGGAAAGTAATTTAGTAATTTTAGGAGTCTGAATATAAAATTATCATGCCATTTCATAAATGTATTTGAAGTATGAAAATAAGGCATCTGAACTTTCTGATGTAGAAATACGGGATTTTAATTCTCAGAGTTTCTGTGTTTAAGAGAACTCTTAGGGCATCTATTGGCCAATGTTAGTACTGCATATGAGAATTTGAGATGGAAACTCTAGAGTTTTGATTTTTAAAACAATGATTTTAATGCTTGCTGACTTGCATGACTTTAATGCATGCTTATTGATTTACAATGGGAAGCTTTGATTTTTGCTTTTAATTCAAAATGTTTAACTAAATATATAAAAACAACAGTTGCTTTTACTAAAGTTTTATAGATATTTGCGTTGAAAAATTTCAAAATTGAATTCATTTTTAGAATTTATAGGTCAATGTATTAGTTATTTAAGTTTATTTGACAGAATTGTGTGTGCATTTCAAAATAATTTCAATTTTCAGAAAAAAGTATACACAGCAACATATTCTACATTGCAATCTCTGTGAAGAGAATATAAAAAGATATAATCACTGTAAGTATCAAACTCAGAAAAGCTGGTTATGCAAAGAAATATACTATAAGAAGTGACAATAGTCCCTATATTTGTCTATATAGACAGTTGTACAGATTTACACTGATACTAAAAATAAGACTCAACAAACAGAAGATGGAGAGGGATGTAGATCTGAAGGTCTAGCATCTTTCTCTGTAATATATAATGCTAGCCATGCACTGGATACAATATAAGTTAATAACACTAAAACTTAAATCAGAAAATCTAATCATATAAAATGAAAATATTAGAAGTATAAGTAAAAATATAACAAAATTAGATTTCTCCGCGCCCGCACCCCCAGAATGACTGACGAAGAGGATGGAGCTGCTTGGGACACCGGCAGCCCACCAGCAACCTGCAGTATGTGACTGGAGAGTTTCCGCCAGGTCCCCCGAGCGGGGGCCTGGCGTTTCTCTTTTTTTTTTTTCTTTAATCTATCTCTCTCCCCCTCAACCTCTGGGCACAGCACAGCACCTACCCCACTTCTGAGCACAAAATGGAGAGACGCACCCAAGTGCGCGGCGCGGCTGGCGGGGGATCGAGGGCGGGGAAGTACCGGTCTCTGCCCACATCGGACACTTAAAGAGAGTGCAGCCACGTGGGCTTTCCCATTTCTCCGCGCCCGCACCCCCAGAATGACTGACGAAGAGGATGGAGCTGCTTGGGACACCGGCAGCCCACCAGCAACCTGCAGTATGTGACGAGAGTTTCCGCCAGGTCCCCCGTGCGGAAATCTCTCTCTCTCTCCTTCAACTTTTTCCCTGGACTTTAGACAGAAACCCAGAATCGCGTGGCCGCTGCCGCAGCCGTGCGACCTAATGTCATCTTAGTATCAGCAATATGTAATGGTTCCTTCTTAATGGGTCGGACTTTTGTGGGTGATCCTAACAAGAATAGTAAGTATTTTGTTGAAATATTGAAGGCAATCAAAATGGTAGCCATCTCTCTAGACTGAACTAAGCTATATCCCCACGCCGGCTGAGAAGAAATATCCTTCTTTCTCGGGAAGAAACGTGGCGTGGTGTCAAACATAGTGTGATGTCCATTAAGCAAACAGACCTGGTGGCGTGGGAATGGGAAATAAGGGGAAAAATTAGGTACATGGACCAGCGGGACGCTGGTGGTATCTCGAGCCGGAGCCGATATCAGCGCAAGAGCTTTGGTTCCAGAAACTGCTTGCAGACACTCTACTAGACTATCAACTAAGCCAGAGCCCCATGCCGGCTGATGATGGGAAATAACCATCCTCTTCGGTTTTTTTCCCTTTGTCAGACAGCGTGGCGATTACTAAACAGGCGTGAACTCGGTGGCGTGGGGCAAGGGGGAAAAAGAAAAGTTATGTAACAAACAGCAGGACTTAATATCTCTATATGCTTAGTAATGGAGAATTATCAAATGCCTCATTGGCAATAGGACTGTCTTTTTCTTTTTGGGGGGAAACCACAGCAACGGTAGTGAGTTGTGTGTTGAAACATGGAATGTAATCGAGATAAGCACAAATGAAGTGAAACTTATCACGTACAAGGGTGGGGACTAGGGAGGTGGGAGGGGGCGGCAGATATACTGGGGGGATTGGGGATGGAAGATGGGCACTGGTGAAGGGAGGGGTGTTTGAATATTGTATAACTGACATAATCCTGAGAACTTTGTAACCCTCCACTTGGTGATTCAATAAAAAAAAATTAAAAAAAATATATATAACAAAATTAACTCATACTATGGCATAAAGTAATAAATCATGAAAGACTATCAAGGCATCACTGTCATCGATTTGCTCGAGTGGGCACCAGTAAAGTCTCCATTGTGAGACTTGTTGTTACTTTTCTTGGCATATCAAATACACCACAGGTACCTTGCCAGGCTTTGCTGTGCGGACTGGATACTATCAGTAACTTGCAATGCTCTCGGAGAGGGGTGGAGGAATGAAATCCGGGTCGGCCGCATGCAAGGCAAATGCCCTACACGCTGTGCTATCGCTCCAGACACATTAAAGAGTAATAAAGAGGAAAAAAAAGCTTGACCAAAAGAACTGTATCACTTAGCACCAAAAAGGTATCAGCATGATCTGAAAGGAAATAAGCTCTGAATCAAGCAGAAGTATATGCTACTTCTTTGAATTCTCACTCACTCCAACAGTGACTCTATTCTTTTTATTAAAAAAATACAAATTTTTGATGTATCCATCTAATTTATGTATTTATGTAATTCATCAGATGATGTATACATCTAATTTAACTGAAGTTTGCTTTTTTGTTACATGATGGAACTTTATAATAACTTATTTTGTATTCATTAATGCTTTTCAACTCTCTTCCTGAGAATATGCGTTTATTAATGAGCTCTGTGACCCCCAAAAAGCCACTTGAACCATTTGTTTACTGATGTTCAAAGAATTATGTGTAGAAGTCACTTATGCCACTTATGGACTGAGAAATGAACATAGATCTGAGGAGCTCCTTTCTCTGACAGAAAATGGAGACATCCTTATTTCACCTGTATTCCTGAGAGACAGGCATGGGTCTTGACATGTGATATTTAACACTGTGTCAATCTGTCTGCACAAAGGGGCGTCCAGACAACCTGTAAAGCATTATAGCTGGAAGGGTTTCAAAATATTTTTGGTGTGATTGTAACCCAAACATAAAAGCTTGGGTTACACATTGAATTATCTCACGGTGATTCGATAAAATTAAAAAAAATATATTTGGGGGAAGAGATTAAAATTTGAATTGGGAGAATGAGTAAGGAAGTTCACTACCACCAGTGGTGAATACCGTTCATTTAGTTGGTGGCTAGATGGAAAAAAAATGAAAGAAGGGCCTCTTGACTTTGATTAGATTACCCTCACACTGAACTTCCTTGCTTTCCCGTTTATAGGTGGCTCTTCTATTTTCATAATTCTGTGAACCAATTTCTATCACCTATTTATTAGATATAATATATCATCTACTTATTGGATATATTCTTTAAAAAATTCTGATGTACACTGATGCCACCTTGAACTGAAGCATAAGCAATAAATAAATCTTGTTGGTTTTAGACAGAAGACTTGAAACTAGTTTGAAGTCACTGTTTTGCAAAGTTTGTTAGTCTGTTGCCACAGCATAAATAGGTCAATCTATAAATGTCAGCAACTCATTTGATTTTTAAATAATTACATATGCATCAATCTTACATAAAGTCTTCACACATTTGCTGATGTGTCTAGTTTCCTAAGTAAAATATATTACTAACCTGAGGTATAGACTTAATGTTTTCGTAGATTTAAATTCATCTGAAATTAAAAAAATATATTCCTCTTAATGTAGATCTAAATGAAGCTTAAAAACTAACTCTTACAAATTAGGTTTCCATATATTGACCTCCACAATCTTTTTTTCCCAGAGTACACACCCCATGGAGTTCAAGGATTATTCCTGACTCTAAACCTACGGATCACTCTTAATGGGCTTGCAGGACAATATGGAATCTCAGTGATTCAACCTGTAGTACCTGAGTGCAAGACAAGCAGCGTATCCACTGTACTATTTCTCTGGCCTGAGCAAACTTAATATTTTTAAAATCTGACTCAGATAAGTTACTCCAGATTTGATTATTTGACTTCTATTCTACACTATTAGCAAAAGTTCACTATCATTTAAGAATTTCATTTCTACCTACTCCTTTTTATGATCAATCTACTCCCTTCAAGAATAAAGAATCTTTCAAAGTATTCATTTAACTACCCATTACAGAAACAGAAATTAGAGAAGGACCTCTAGTGAAATTATAAAATAGATGATGATAAGCAAAGCCCCCTGCTAAGGTACAATGAAAAATCAAATACATATCTCAGAAAGAACTCCACATGCTTGTATTCTGGTTTGCTTTAGAGACATAAACATTCACTGATTAGCCGACAGCTAGTGACATCTAGACCAGCTGAGTTTCTTGGTCCTTCCATTTAGAAAGAGTACAACAGTGAGTACAAATAGTACAAATCCCAATTTGGGGATTATTTTCATTTTTGGGGTAACACTCAGCCCTTCTCATGTATCACTCCTGGCCATGCTCACGGTAATGATCCCATCTGGAATGCCCAGGGTGGAATTAGGGCGAAGCAGATAGGGAATGGCACTACCCCTCGTACTATTTCTTTGACACTGAAATTAGATTTCTTTGTGAAAGATAGAAGTCAGAATAATGGGAGCACAGGAAGGAGAGAAAGACTGAGTAGAGTGGAGATCTTACTCAAAGAAATAAATAGCAAAGAATTTCCCAAACTAAAGGAATAATGATTCATTGATATGACAGATGCTGACTTCTAAGACAGAATTTCTGAATTCACAAATGAACAACCCCACTACAATTCATTATTAAATTATCAAGTCAATGATAGATTAAAACCATGAAAAACTACTTGGAAAGAAAAATAACATACAAAAACTACTCTATAATACTTATGTCACTTTTTACTGGGAAAACTAATAGACTAGGTAAGAATGAATTAAGTTTCACACCAAGAGACACAAACAGTCGTTGAGACAGGGATATGCCTCACATGCAGCCAATCTTGTTTCACTCTCTAGCATCATGCTCTCCCCCAGAATTGCTCAGAGGAGCCTTTAGGGACCCTGATCACTACCATTTTGCCCTGGATAATCTCTGGCACAACAAAATAGCTGCAGTACATTTCTGGGTCCTTTCATTGAACTGTTAGCTGAGAATCTCTAAGAATATTTCCATGATCCCATGTGCATCACTTTAATTACCCTCCCAAAAGGGAAAAAATTAAAATGCGATATAAAAAAATGATCTAATACCTATGACAATACCAAAAAATATCTGGATTTTTGACCTTTAAAGACCGAAATCATGAAATTCATAAACCATTCATATGAATAGACAGATATAAAAAGAATGAAGTAAAAAGAAAACAAATGATACAATCCCAGTTAGTCCGTATATCAATAATTACTGTAAGTATAAAAGGCCTAAACTCACTAATGAAAAGACAGAGTAATCGAATGAAAGGAAGGAAGGAAGGAAGAAAGAAAGAATGAAAGAAAGAAAGAAAGAAAGAAAGAAAGAAAGAAAGAAAGAAAGAAAGAAAGAAAGAAAGAAAGAAAGAAAGAAAGAAGGAAGGAAGGAAAAAGGAAGGAAGGAAGAAAGAAAGAAAGAAAGAAAGAAAGAAAGAAAGAAAGAAAGAAAGAAAGAAAGAAAGAAAGAAAGAAAGAGAAAGAAAGAAAAAGTATCAATGTATAAGACTGTATCACTGTATCACTGTCATCCCATTGTTCATCTATTTGCTTGAGCAGGCACCAGTAACTTCTCCATTGTGAGATTTGTTACTGTTTTTGACATATCGAGTATGCCACGGTTGCTTGTCAGGGTCTGCAGTGCAGGCAGGATACTCTCGGTAGTTTGCCGGGCCCTCTGAAAGGAGCAGAGGAATTGAACCTGGGTCAGCTGCGTGCAAAGCAAACACCCTACCCACTGTATTATCTCTTCAGCCAAGATGAAAGGAAGGAAGGAAGGAAGGAAGGAAGGAAGGAAGGAAGGAAGGAAGGAAGGAAGGAAGGAAGGAAGGAAGGAAGGAAGGAAGGAAGGAAGGAAGGAAGGAAGGAAGGAAGGAAGGAAGGAGGGAGGGAGGGAGGGAGGGAGGGAGGGAGGGAAGGAAGGAAGGAAGGAGGGAGGGAAGGAAGGAAGGAAGGAGGGAGGGAAGGAGAGAAGGAAGAAAAAGAGAGAGTATCAATGTATACTAGAGATATGCCCGATTTTACTATTTAAAGGGTATTTATAAGCAACATTGAAATACTGGGGCAAGAGACTCCCAGTCAACAAGGTAAAGTGCAGGAACAGCTATTTTCATGTCTGATAAGATAGATTTTTCATAAAAAGGGCAATAAGAGATAAAGATGGAAATTATTTATTGATTTAGGAGCCAAGCCAGCAAGAAAATAATAGTCATTAATATATATCCACTCAATATGAGGGCACCTTAATATACAGATTACTAATAGATCACACAAAAATTGGAGATACTGAAGACATGGAGAGTAGAGTTATGTATTTTATATATTCACACCAAAACTTCCACCACCAAAGAAATTTACACATATTTTTATCAAATTTACATTGAACATACTCAAAGATTATATAATACAACACATACCAGTAAGAATATCCATACAGGTACTTGTGCATCATTAGCTATTGTCTTGGCAGCTCCTGAGCACAGTTATGGTGTCTTTAATGGTACCACCACTATCAGGCATGAGAAACCCTCATAATGAGCCCTAACATTCAACTGTTCAGCTCAGTTGACCAAATGTCACCCAAACAGGCCCTGGACCCCTGAGCATTTTGGGAGAGTCCTGTCAGAAGAGAATCATTTGTCATATTCAAGTGACATTTATACCAGGGGTGCAAAGATCGATAGCTCATCATGTGCAGAAAAATTACTGTCATATACCACAGAAATAAACAGAAAATAACCTTTCATAACAGTAAATTCTGACAATACTTAAAACTCATTCATGACAAAAAAAACTCAATGTGTTGTGAAAGAAGGAATGTCCCTCAGCAAAGAAACTAGATATAGAAAATTCATGTCTTATATAATAATGAGAAGGTGAAAGTTTCTCCCCAATTTCATATAAAACTAGATGATGATTTGCATTATCAACATTAGTCTTCAACATAGCTTCAGAAGTTGTAGCCTGAGAAATTAGAAAAGAAGAAGAAACAAAATCACTCTTATTGGAAAATAAGTATAACCATTACTCTCTATAGATGACATAACAGTATTATAAATAAATATAAGTGTATATGTCAAGAACCCAACTAAAATCTACATAAACAATTAATGAGATCAGCAAAATGGAAAAATGTCAATAAATATAAATCTGCCTCATTTTAATACACAATAAATGAATTATAGAAAAATATTAACAAAATACCCCATTTATAATTACATCAAATTAAATAAAAGAGCAGAAGCTGTGATCTAAAAGACAATAGTAAAGAAAGCAGAAACAAACACAAAAATTGGGGTCATCCGTGCAAATTGATTGGATGAATGATTATTATTAGTATGCATCTTATTGAAATTAGTCTAGAAATCATCTCGTAAAGACAAAGTAATTTTGAGAGAAAATAATAAAAATTAAAAATAAAATGCATGCATTGCTTGACCTTAAGCTATGTTACAAAGTTATAGCAGTTTTATGGACTGGAGCACAGCAGGTAGGGCATTCGCCTTGGACGAAGCTGACCCAGTTCCGATTCCTCCATCTCTGATCAAACACCCATCCCTCCATCAGTGAACATTCCCCACCACCAATATCCCCAGTATACCCCCACTTTCCCACCCTCCTTCTTCCTCCATGGCAGACAATATTCCCCATACTCTTCTCTATGTTTGGGCATTATGGCTTGCAACACAGACACTGAGAGGTCATCATGTTTGGTCCATTATCTACTTTCAGCATGCATCTCCCATCCCAGCTGGTTCCTCCAGCCATCATTGTCTTAGTGATCCCTTCTCTATTCCATCTGCCTTCTCCCCTCCGCTCATGAAGCAGTCTTCCAGCTATGGGGCAATCCTCCTGGCCCTTATATCTACTGACCTTGAGTGTCAGCCTCATGTAATGTTATTCTATACTACACAAATGAGCAAGCACAAATATTTAAACATTAATTCATAATAGTGATCTAAGTACATAAAACTGAAAATAAATGTTTTTTTTTCCAAATAACATTCAGATGATATCTCATTGTTTTGATTTGCAGTTCCCTCATGATGATTCAGAGGATTTTTGTATACTATATGTATGTCTTTACTCTCTCGTTTTTTTTTTTAAGAAGGGAAAACCAGAAGACTTAGTTTCAATTTCTAATTTTTTTCATAGCAAATTTGAGGACATCATACCTATCCAAGGTCTGAAAGGTCTTCATGTCTTCACATAGTTAAGGCTGTGGCTCTTCTCTGAATCCGGAGCGGGAACTTTCATCATTCTGAGCATAGTCCAAGTCCATTTCTCTGATCAGGGCTGACTACTGTGGTCATTGCCACAGAGAGCATGAAGCTATTGGGTTTTGTATTGTCAAAGTGAAAACCAGCAACTGCACTCGCAGTCCTGTTGTAAGGGAAGCATTCTATTATGCTGACTGCTGTGGAAGATAAAAGACCCAAATAAAATGCCTATTAGTGTGAGGAGAGTGCTTTCTGATGGAATTCATGTTTGACAGCACAAGTACAGCTTGTATACATATGCATCTATACAAATGCATTTATTGTACTTTAGTCATTGTGATTTGCAGTACTGATAATGATAGGTTTTCATGTATACAATGTTCTAACACCACATTCTCCACCCATGTTCACTTCCCTCTACCATTGTCTCAAGGCATCCCACGAACTCCCCACCTTCACTGCATCTTTCCATCAGGGAAAGCTCAAGTTCTGTAGACCAAATGTCAGATTATGTTGGTTTAGGTCCTTTGTTATTCCCTTCTTGTGCTCTTGTAAGATTTATATGTATATATATATATTTAAATATATATTTTAAAATATATATATTTTTTAAGTTTAACTTGGAGTCACTCATTGCTGATAGAAACATCTACTATTTATTTGTGTGCTTCCCCCGTGTATCCTTGGACCTTACTCAATTCACTTCTTCATTCTAGTGACTTTTTATAGACTGTTGGACATTAGACACAGCTGCAGATGAGGGAGAGGTAGGATTTCTCCTGTCCAGTTAGAGCATCTGAATGTCGTTCCTTTCTCTTGCCTAATCTCACTGGCTGGGGTCCCCTACTATGGTGTTGAAGAAAAGGAGAAGTGGCAAGAGCAAGCACTGGCCCTTTCCTCCTTCCTTCCTAATGTTAGGCAAACGCATTTAGCATGAAGTGTAATATTAGCTCCAGTGGTTTAACTTTTGAGATTTGGGTTTGGTTTTTCTCTTTTGGTGATACTCGGATATTACTCTCCCGGCTCAGTGCCCCAGAGTTACTCGGGTAGTTGCTCAGGAAACCATGCAGGGGCCGGAGAGACAGCACAGCAGGTAGGCTAAAGCTTACCTTGCACGTGGCCAGTCTGGGTTTGATCCCTGCACCCCGTGTGGTCCCCGAGCCCCAGAGTGAGCTCTGTGTGTGTGTGGGTTTTGTTTGTTTGTTTACTTTTTGGGTCATACCCCGCAATGCTCAGGGCTTACTCCTGGCTTTGCACTGAGGAATGGCACTGCTCCGGATACCCTATGGGATGCTGGGAATTTAACCCCGGTCGACCCGCCGCGGACAAGGCAAATGCCCTTCCCGCAGTGCTATCACTACAACCCGTGTTCGTTTTTTAAGATGCATTTTATTATTTGCAAATTTGGGGAAATCAGCCTGGCGGTTGGCTCTCCTCCCGGCTCTGGGCAGCTACCCTTCACAGTACGTGGAGGACACTACTTCCTCCCCCTAGTAGCCATCGCACTCTCTCCTGCCCCCCTCTCCTGCACCTGGTGTCCCAGCAAGAAGGCCTGTTCTGGGGCCTGAATGGTCCTGCAGCGAGTTGGGTGTTTGCTTTGCATGCTGTCATTCGGGCTTTCATGTTTGTTGTTGTGATTGAGGGTCTGTGATTTACAATACTGTTAATACCGGTTTCTCGTGCATGGTAGCCCCCCAGCATAACCATCAACTGTTATCTGCCTCGCTCCCACAAGTATCCTGACACCCCCCCACCGCCCCCCCCCCCTTTCAACCCACTGCTCCTACAGGCTCAGCTGCCCACCTGGGTCTGATTCCCTGCACCTCCAGCCCTGGGGAGTGCTCTCTGAAACAGGGGTCAGTTTCTCCAGAGACTAAAGCTCCTGGGGGCCTGAGGGATTAGGGAACCCCTCCCAGCCTGCCCCCCCCCCATCCTTATGTTGCTGCTCCTTTGATACCTTCAGGGCTCTGGACCTGGCACTGGCCGAGGCTGTGCCGGGCCACTCTGTGAGGCAGAGTCTGTCCTTCCTCCAAGGCTGTGGGTTTCCCTTCCCTCCTCTCCGTGTGCCTCAGGCCCCCTTCCCTGCTTGTTATCTCGGTCCCCGGCTTCTGGTGCCTCCGGCCCTGTTCCCCAGGTCCTGGCCGAGAGGTTTTAGCCTGTCCTAGACAGATACATGTGTTCCCTCAGTCCTGCCCAAGGCCCTGGAATGTGTCCATGGCCATCTGTTTCCCAGACTCGCTGAACTTTGGGGGTTATGGTGTGTGTGTGTGTGTGTGTGTGTGTGTGTGTGTGTGTGTGTGTTCCCATCCCTTACCCCAGCCCCGCCCAGCAGCTTTGGTTATGTTGCTGCTCCTTTGATCAGTAAATCCCTTCATCAGAGCCAAAGGTAAAATTTTCAGAAAAGTTTATTTCCTCCCTCCCGGCCTCTGAAAGTGCCAGGAGTCTCCCAGTCCAGCTCCAGTCAGCGTCTTACTTCAGGAATTAGAAACCGTGTGGTTTTGTCTCCACTGTGTGAGAGCTAAGTAGTGGTAAAGAATACCTCCAGAACAATGTGTGTGCGTGTGTGTGTGTGCGCGCGCACACGTGCGTGAGCCCGGAGGAGACAGAGAAACAGGGAAACACAGCAAATGTATGAAAGTGTTATGTGAGGATGTGTGTTATGTGTTATGTGAGGATGTTATGTGGCTCTACACACAAATCTGAGACCTGAGAGAGCACACAGGTTAAGTCTTGCACGTGGCCAATTCTCCCTTGATCCTTCGAAATTCCTGAACTACATATGGTCCCCGGATCACCACTAGAAGTGATCCTAGCAGCACCAGGGATAATCCCCACCCCACCCCACCCCACCCCCGGGCAAATGAAAAGAACTACAATAATAAAAACAACTGCCACTGTATGCAAGGCTGATCCATAAAAATGAGATGAGCCTAAATGGGAGAGGAGGTTGGTTCCAGGCTATAAGAATCCCTGGCACTCACTCAAAAATCTTTAACAAGAACCTGAAGACCTGAATCCATCCCGTACTGCAAAGACACATTTCTTCAGCATGAACTGGCAGACAGTGGAGACAAAACCTCCAGATTCTAAACTCTGAGGGCTAGAACAAATGGAGATATTTCTGAGACCGCTCAAGAAAATAGAAGATAAATGGGATGATGATGATGATGATATGAGACATGAAATGAAATATCTGTTCATTTCTTCTCCCCATTTTCTAATGGATTTCTTTTAATTGCTAAGTTTTACAAATACTCTATGTACCTTTGATATTAACTCTGGAAGACAAATAGTTGAGAAATATTTGCTCCTAGTCTGCTGGGTATTTTTTAATTCTATGCATTGCTTTTTATTGCAATGCAGAAGTCTCTTAGTTTCATGCAATCCTGTTTGCTTATTTTTGCTTCTGTTTGCTTGACCAATAATATTGAGTCATTGAAAATGCTTCTAGATTCCATATCATGTGGAGTTGTGTCCTTAGATATGTTAAGTGAACTAAGGTACGATATTGAGGTTCTTAATCCATTCTGAATTGCTTTATGTAAACTATGAGTTATGAGTCTGAATTTATAATTTTTTTAACATATGGAACCCATTTTCCCAAAGCCATTTATTAAAGAGGTATTCCCTGTAAAAAACTAAAGCACGCCGAGGGGCGCGTGCACTCGCAGGCTCTCCGGGCGGCTCTGTCTCAGCACCCGAGTTCGGTGCTCTGGAACCGCTGTGTGTGGACTGGAACGGGATGGCCGTTGGCCAAGGACAGGCGAAGGAAGAACGAGGACCAAGCTGGTTGCTGATTAGTTACCGTTTATTCAATCTTCCATCTTTCTCATCTCCCGCACTCCCAGCTCCGGCCTCTCTCTTGATCTACTCCAGCCTCTCTCCCTTCTCTTGTCTCTCCTCCTCCTTGTCTCTCCCACCTTGCCCTCTAGGCTACACCCAGCCAGGTAGCAAAATCAACATAAGAAAGCCCTTCCTGAGGGCAGGGCATTCCAAAGCCCTTCCTGACTTTCAAGGTTTTTTTTTCTTTCCTTAGTCCAAGCACTTATTAACATCTTAATACTAGTTATTTTTGTATGGACATAGCAAGAGATACATTGAGGCTTGCAAGGCAGCTTTCCTGGCAAGATCTTGCCACAGACTCAGATCACAGCACTCAGGCCAGATTAATCATACCTCACCCTAGCAGGGTCCAAATCTAGTTATCACTGTTTGGATTATGACAACATTTGTCCATGATCAAGCTCTTAATTTATAGCTAAGCATTAGGCAATTTGTCCAGGCCCATCTCGATGCCAGGTTAGCACACAACTCACTGCTTCCCTGGGTCCGTCTTGTCCCTCGTCGGGACCCTGTTTTTGGGGGTGCTAGGAAGTAAGGGCAGCTGAGGCTTAGATCAAGAGAACAGATGCCCAGGAGGAAAATATCATGTAGAATCAAATGACTCCCAGGTTACAAAAGCATCACATTTGCTAAGTCTTCCTGTGTCCATACAAAAAAGGACATTGCTCTGAATAAACTATGCAAAGGACTCAAGGAGAAGAGAAAAACATTATTTACAAGTCAACAGAACACTAAGAAAGCAACTACAAATAAACAAAGACGAGTGGGGGCACTGTAATGGGAGTAAACCAATAAATCTAAACTACCTGAGGCTATGTAATCCTACAATTCCCTAGTATTGGTGGGTTTTGTTGATTGGTTCAACTCTTTGCAAAACAATATGACATTATTCAGAAAACCAATAATCTAATCTGACTGCACAATTCCACATCTTGTCATGTACCTCTGAAAACCCCAAAACATAATTTCAAAAAGATACCTGTTCATTGTAGCACCATTCACAATAGCTGAGATCTGGAAAATGTGTAAGTTCCCAACAATCCAGAGGTAGATAAAGAAATTGTACTGAAACAAAGTGGGAAGATACTTAACTAACTAAAAGAAATGAGGAAATCATCCAATTTGTGGCCACATAGATGGAACTAGAGGGTAAACACAAAATGAAGTCAGAAGGATAGAGAACAGATCCCAAATGATTACTCTCATACGTGGAATATAAATATACATAACAATGGAGTAGCAAATGGTTAAAGAGAACAGAACTGGAGAATTTTTCTATAGATCTGAGCTTTCCTGGGAAAGATGGGAGACAGATGGGGACTAGGAGGGAGGTACTTGCATTAATGGAGTGAAAGGAGCACTCTGTTGATGGGTGTGCTGTTGGAACAATGTATGTATAGAACCATTAAGTGTTGTAAATCATAGCACATCAAAATAAGTGGGGAAGAGTCATTTTCTAACATTTTCATTAAAAACTGACATCACAATGCTTGCTTGTCTTGCATGGAAAGTTATTCAGTTTCCCATCACCACTATTTTCTAATGCAAATTAATGAATTCCAAAAAGTGGGCCCAGCTTCACAGCTCCTGAAAATCTACTCACTGGTGAACCCTATCAGATAGATTGATCTTCAGGTTGTGACAAATAGGTTTACAACTCTGAGACTTTTTCAGAACTGAGGGAAGAGCCCCTCCTTGTAGGCTATACCCCCACAGTCTGCATCCCTAATATCCACCATTTTAATGAGCCCAGAAACACAGATCCTGAAGGCAGCTCACTACCAGGTGAAATTAATCTGCTGCTTCCATTCCTGACCGAAGCCATGTCGACAGGCCCACCTCCACAACTCGGGGTGACAGCTCCTCATCAAAGTTCACAATGCTCACTGGTACACTTACTATTACTGGATGAAGATGGACAGTGAAGGAAAAGAGCAAAATGTGGAAAAATCAAATTTTCAAAGAGTTCAAGGGGCCCTGGGACTTACTCTCAGGATTCAAGGATTCGCTTTGAGGTCAGCCTGTGGACAGCAATCCCAAATGAGAAGACAGGGAGAAGCCCAGCAAGATCAATGAGTGAAAACACAGAAGGCTCAGCCGGAACCAACCAACTCGAACTCCTCACTGACTTTAGTGGCACCACTGTGAAGACATTTAATGCCCTCAAAGAATAATGGCCCAGGAAGCTAGCAAACCACAAGATAATGTGAATGTTGAAAGGAGAAGATTACAAGCAGAATGGAAAAGTGGTAGGTGATATTAATAAACTCAATAGAAGCACTGAGCAGCTGATAAAGAGCAGCTGAGGCATAGATCAAGGGGCGCCAAGATGAGGTGGAGGAAATCGCTAGGAAACAACAGGAAGGGGGAAAGAGTCTGAAAAGAAATGAACAGCCTACAGGAGAACTATATGAGTTCAAGAGGAATAACAAGAATCACTGAAGTCCGTGAAGAGCGGGAAGACACATTTGATAAAATAAAGAAGTCTGAAAATAAGAATGTTTCACAGTTGAGGTATACAGGAGCCAAGATCTAAGAGGTCCAAAGGGTTCTAGTCAAAATACTGTCAAATAGGGAAACTCAAAGACATGTTGTACTCAAAATGATGAAATTCAAAGATAGAGACAGAACACTGAAAGCAACAAGATCAGAAAAGGGACTTAGGGGCTTAAGGAAAGCCCATAAGATGTATGACAGAGCTATCAAATGAGATTCTATAAGCCAGAAGAGAATGGAGAAATATGGGACAACAACTCAGTGAATTGAACACGTTGCCTAAAACACTCTCTCAGCAAGAAGCATGCAGATTTGAAGGAACAGTCGAGAGCCTCAGGCGCAGTCAACCACTTAGGGAATTCATAGCCTTGAAGCAGTCTTGCAGGAAGCATTAAATGAGCTTATTTAAAAGGCAAAACAAGTTCCTCAGCGCTTAGTACTCTGTATGGCCTTCACTTGTGGCTCTTATGGTTGCCCTGGCAAGATTAAGAAAGGTTTGTTTACTCCTATCCTGCTGAAGGATTGTGTATATTTGCAATAACAAATCAACATTTCATTTATATTGAATTATATGTATAATCATGTATCTTTTCTTATATCCATAGGGAGTTCATTATAATATTTCACTCATTGATGCGATACTTAAGCAATATCCATAATATTTTTACAAAAAGCCAATATTCTCTTTTTTAGAGTAAAGCACAGTTTTCTGATTCGATAGGCCTGTTTAGCATCTCCTCCTTATGTTTTTCTCAACTCTTCACAGTTACTAAATTTTACACTTGTAGGACTTATCTAGTCATGTAAATATTAAAAAGTATTACACAGAATATTTCATGATAGCTTTTTGGAAAGCTCCCCATGGTGTATTCTATATGCCAAAAACAGTAACAAGTCTCACAATGGAGACGTTACTGGTTCCCGCTCGAGCAAATTGATGAACAATGGGACAACAGTGCTACAGTTTTTTAAATTTATATAGCTGTTAAATGATATAGGTTTTTTCTAACAGCTGCATAGTATTCCATTGTGTAGATGTACCAAAGTTTCTTTAACCATGCATCTTTCATGAAATTTGCATATAAGAGGATTGACATGGAAAGTATCATATTGAGTCAAATGAGTCAGAAAGAAAAAGACAGATATAGAAAGATTGCACTCATCTGTAAAAGTAGCAGAATGGGAGACTAACACCCAAGAGTAGTAGAGACAAGAACCAGCAGGTCTGCCCCACAGCTTGGAAACTGTCCTCACATGCTCGGGGAAAAGGCAGCTGAGACAGAGAAAGGAACACCTAGTTGAGAATGTTGGGAGAACCCACTCGGGTTGAAAGCTGCGTGCCGAAAGTAGACTATAGACCGAACATGATGGCCACTCAATACCTCTATTGCAAACTAAAACATCCAACAGGAGAGAGAACAAAAGGGAATGCCCTGCCACAGAGGCAGGGTGGGGTGGTGGGGAATGGGGTGGGGGTGGGGGGAGGGATCTTGGGAACATTGGTGGAGGAGAATGGACACTGGTGGAGGGATGTAAATGAAATGCAAATACGAAAGTTCATAAGTTTGTTACTACCTCACGATGATTCACTAATAAAAATTTTAAAAAAAGATAAAGGGTTTTTTAATAATTATAACACCATGATTTGCAGAGTTGTTTATGGTATAGAGTTATTTAAGGAGTTCAATGTTCTAATGTCAATTCACCACCAGTGCAACCTTCCCTCCGCCAGTTTGCCCAGTTTCCCTCCTAATCTAGCCCCCCAGGCCCCCATCAAGCCTGTCAGTTTAGCAGACACAAAAAGTTCATTTCATACTGTTTGTTATTCAAACTGGCAAATGAAATTATCAAAGCATAGATCAATAATAGTCAGCTGATGATAATTATTAAAATATATACATTTTGAAAAAATTACCTTATCAATTTATTATTGATTTACAGTTTTTTTTTTTTTTTTTTTGCTTTTTAGGGCTCACACCCAGCGATGCTCAGGTTTACTCCTGGTTCTGCACTCAGGAATTACTCCCGGCCATGCTCCGGGGACCATATGGGATGCTGGGAATCGAACCCGGGTTGGCCGCGTGCAAGGCAAACGCCCTACCTGCTGTGCTATAGCTCCAGCCCCTGATTTACAGTTTTAAGGAGTTCCACATCTTCCTCTTTATTCACCTATATGTGTAGGTGTTAAAACCTCCACAATAAAAGACAGAAAAAAGATCTAACTCAGTATGAGCTGTAAGAGTAGCACAGTAAGGGAATGATCAAATTCATAAAAACTGAAGATTTTGTCTACGAACTGAATTTACTTGTGGGGGTGGAATTAAGGTGTATGTAATGGGTCCTTGGGGCACTGGTGGAGATAAATAGGCTCTCCGGTGGTGGATGTGGTATTAAAATTATGTACCCATGAAAAGTATGAGTAGCAATATTGCAAATCTCAATACATAAATGAAATGTTTTTTAATTACAAAAAATTAAGAATATGTATTCTTAAATTTGTAAAATGATGTTGTAAAACAAATATTATATAGGCATGTGATATGCTCACTTTACATAACTGAATAACATTTAAGTGATTTGACAAATGTGTCACTAGTTAAATTAGTTAAATTTATATTTCTAATGAGTTGTTCTTTTAGAGCAGTAGAGAAATTTAAAATTTTTAATTTCACCAATGTGGTGTTTTCTCCTGTCAGTTAAAAATGTGATAAAAATATATCTAGAACTTTTGTAGAAACAATTGCCAGATACTATTTCACATGTTGATGAAAGCTAATAGTGTAATAGAACAGTACCTGATATATATATATACACATATATACACACATATATATGAGTGTGTGTGAGTATACATATGGTATATATATGTATGTACTGTAGGATATAATATTATGTACAGATAAGTTATTTTACCTGAAGAGGGTAATTATCTTGGGAAGAGTAATTTACAATAACTACAATGCAGGTGATATACCTAAAAACAATTTACTTGAATTATCCTCAATGGTGCCTATCAATTATGAATAGCAATACTATGTTTCTAAAATGTTTATAAAATATTAGTCAACAGGTTTTATAATATCATTTTACAGAATACTGCTTAAATTACTGACAATAGATCTATGAGGGCATATTATACTGAATACAGTGTGTCATTAACCAGTGAAATATAGAAAGAAATTAAAAGTTATAAACAAAAATAAATAGCACATTTTATATGAGGCTTGAAGATAAATATGCTATGCTTGCTATGTTTATTATACAAATAAAATATCAAGACATACTAGTAAAGAAAATTTATGAAAAAACATTAACTTAATCAGATGCCTTAGGCTTAAAAAAAACAACTCTATTCACATATAATGTTATGTTTTATTTGGTTATTTATTTATTTTTATTTCAAATCAGGTCCAATTACTAACATACTGTTTTATACATTCAGTCTAGGCAAGTGACAAGGTTCACTAATATATATCATAGATATTCCAAAACAAGCTAAGATGCCAAAGCTGCTGTTTCTGTTTCAGTACACAGACAACCTTCCTTATTACCTATCTTAGTGTTCAATTAATAGCACTAGTTCCCTTGTTTCATTATCATTTTAACATTTAATCAATCCTAATTAAATCAGAATTGAGGATTCTCAACATTCTCCACCTCATCTATTAAAGAAGTTCATAATTTTTCCTACAAATGTTCATAGCATTTGTTCCAACCTTAACATTTTCATAAAACACTTTGACAAAATGTAATTTAACTTTAAACACACTTCAAGTTCCTTTCCAAATGAAAGCAAGTGTCTTATAAAATATAGGATTTGCTTCTAATTACATTTATAGTTATTTATCTGCTGAAATTCACAAAATCATTATTAGATTGACTGATAGTATCACACAAGTAAGTTAAAGTAAACAATTTGTAGTTTAAAGAGAAATAACTGATTTAAAACTACAAAGAGGATATGTGTTTGTTCTACATGTTTATTATTTTAATGATCAAAAACATATCTTTGACATTTTCTTTGGCCCAGATTCTCACATAGGTAGCACTGTAGCACTGTAGCACTGTTGTCCTATTGTTCATCGATTTGCTTGAGCAGACATCAGTCACGTCTCCATTGCGAGACTTGTTGTTGCTGTTTTTGGCATATTGAATACTCCACAGGGAGCTTGCCATGCTCTGCCGTGCAGGCGGGATACTCTCGGTAGCTTGCCGGGCTCTCTGAGAGGGATGGAGGAATCTAACCTTGGTTGGCCGTGTACAAGGCAAATGCCCTACCCTCTGTGCTATCTCCAGCTCGAATAGGTACTTGAGATTAATTAATGATGGGAGAGAGAAAATTGTACTTATTTTAGAAACCCTTTTTTAGTACAAATACAAATTAATGTAATAATACATTATCATTGTATATTTAACTATGAAAATAATATCTAAAATTATATAAAATAGTATATAAAATTATGGTGACTATGGTGTCTAAAGTATAACCATGAAATTTATAGTGTCTGAAGAAGTCACCCAAATGAAGAAAATAGTTCTCACCAGTGAGGACTACAGGTAGGGCACCTGACTTGTTCTAATTTTAGCACCACATGTGGTTACCAAACACTGCATATGGTCCCCCAATATCACTAGGAATGATCCCTGAGCCCAAAGTCATGAGTTGTCTCTATGTGCTGCTTGATGTGACCCCAAAATTAAAACAAAAAAAAAAGTTTGAAAGTGTTTTTTTCATGTAAGGGGAACAGAGAGGGCACATGCTGTTTTAGAAAGACTCAGTTGTATCATGTTCAGAGCAATGGATAAGCTAATCATAAATAACCTTTACCCACTATAATATGTTTACTTGTAAACTGACATTGGTGAGAATCCATAGAAGGATTTGGGGCAAGAAATATAGTTACTCTATAGATTGAGTGGAGGTTTTTCTCTTAAGTGAACAATACAATATGTAATGTAAACTGTTACGAACTACCAGGAGATTTCAGGAAAGAAGTAGAGATACTTAAAATACATAAAATAATATTCACGAACATGATCATGAAATCCTGTTAATCATCGATTTCTCGAGCGGGCTCAGTAACATCTCCATTCGTCCTTTCCCTGAGATCTTAGAAGTCTCTCTCGACTCGGCCCTTCCAATGATGGTGGCACTTTCAGGGTCAGTGGAATGGGATCCAGCTTGTTACTGGATTTAGCTTGTTACTGGGAAGCTTGCAAGGCTGTCCCATTTGGGAAGGAAACTCTCAGAAGCTTGCCATTTTCTCCTCAAGGGAGAAGTAGGCTACAAGATATCTTCTGAGAGCTTGCTTTTAAGTCTCTGGATGTTGGCCGTTGATGGGATTACACACACCTGGGTTCCTCTGCCAGTACTTTCATGCGTTAGGCCTGTCCGAACGTGTGGAGAGGGGCCTTGAGCATGGCTGTAGCTAGGTTCTGGTGGTCTTTGGCTGCCGAGAGCTCTGCTCAGGGTAGGGAGGGAAGCTGGAGCCCATCCCCTTTGAGGGGACCCGGGGAAGACAGCCAGGCATGTGGGCAAGAGACTCTCTGCCAAAAAAATCATATTAATGCAATCATATTCAAAACTCAAGTGTCTATATTCCCAGAATTCAACACCTAAAATCACTTGATCATATTAACAAGATGTGATCGTATTAACAAACTGTCACTGTTACTGTTATCCCGTTGCTCATTGATTTGCTCGAGTGGAAACCAGTAAGTAAAGTCATTGCAAGACTTATTGTTACTGTTCTTGGCATATCGAATACCGCACGGGTAGCTTTTCAGGCTCTGCCATGAGGGCGTGATACTCTCAGTAGCTTGCCAGAGTCTCTGAGAGGGGCGGAGGATTCGAACACAGGTCAGTCTGCGTGCAAGGCAAACACCCTACAGCTGTGCTATCGCTCCAGCCCCTAATATATTAACAAAATGAAGTTCAAAAATCATATGATCATCTAGATCAATGCAAAAAAGAATTTGATAAAAATCACACATCCTTATCCTTTTTTGACAAAACTCTCATAAGCTATAATAGAAGGAAACTACATCACTATCATAATAGCCATATATAAAAATTCCAAAAGTTATCATTATTTTATCCTTTAGGAGTGGAGTGAGTTTTTCTCTAAGATCTGGGAAAAGGAAATGATTCCCACAATTGTCACATCTGTTCAAAATATTGGGAATCTTAGCCAGAGCCCTTGATCAAGGAAACAAAATATGCATTCAAATTTGGAAATTATTTTTTCATGTATGAAAAAAACTTAGACGTGGAAAATGTTAGGTTCCACACAAAGAAAAAATAAGAATGCAAAACACAAAGTTGGCAAGAGTTTTGTTTCATATACTGATAAAGAAAAATCTAAAAGTAAAATAAGAAAACAATTGAGACCAGAAGGAAGATACAGGAGGCAGGGTGCTTGCCAACACATGTTCGATACTTGGCACACTACCAGTATCTCAAGCAATGTCAAGGGTGGACCTGGAGTACAGTCAAGATTAAGCCCTGAACACTGCAAGGTACGTTAAAAAAAAAAAAACAAGATAAAAGAAAGAATATATATATGTATATATATATATATACATATATACTTAAATATGAGAGTTTAATGCAGAGAGTCTCTTGCCTGCATGCCTGGCTGTCTTCCCAGGGGCCCCTGGGAGGGGATGGGCTCCAGCTTCCCTCTCAACCCCGAATAGAGCTCCCAGCAGCTGAAGACCTCCAGAGTCTAGCCACAGCTTTGCTCAAGGCCCCTCTCTACATGTTTGGATGAGCCTCACGCATTAAGGTACTGGCAGAGGAACCCAGGTGTGTGGGACCGGGGACTGAGACCTTCAAGCCTTCTCGAAATGGGACTGGGCCTTCTCCACCCATATTTCCCATTTCCCAGTAGCTAGGCGGTCATACCCAGGGACTTCCCCCGGAGCCATGTAATCCCATCCACAGCCAGCATCTAGAGACTTAAAACTAAGATCCCAGAAGACATCTTATAGCCTACTTCTCCTCTGGGAGAACCTGTCAAACTACTGGGAGTTTCCTGCCCACATGGGAGAGCCTCGAAAGGTCCCCATGGTGTATTCGTATGCCAAAACCAGTAACAAGCTGGGTCTCATTTTCCTGACCCTGAAAGAGCCTCCAATGCAACACTGTTGGGAAGGAAGAGTAGAGAGAGGCTTCTAAACTCTCAGGGCTAGGATGAATGGAGACTTTACTGAGACCACTTGAGAAATTCAACAATCAACGGGATGATGATGATGATGATGATATACTTAAATACACTTGCATTAGTAACAAAAAAAAATTATAAATAACCTGAGCAAGTTTGTTACTCAAACTACACAGAAAGCTACTACACATTGATAAAACTAAGGAAATTCAAGTAAAGAGATTTTATTTTTATTATCATGAATAGAAAGTTCTAATTTTATTATAATACTCAAAGATGTCTAAGCCAGTGAAATCCCTATTATTTTATTTTTTTTAGAAATAAAACACAATTTTAAAATTTATATGGATTTTGAAGAGACTTTAAAATATTTCCCGAGGGAAGGGATTTTTTTTTCCCTCTCCACCCCATTTTTCTGAGCGAAAATGGCGGCAGCGGCAGCAGCCACGCGGTGAGAGCCACCCTCTAAGGCCCCTCCACCAGGAGGTAGGACTTTCTTTAGTGACGTAGCCTGTAGGTGATCCTGGGAGGGGAGGTGTTCCCGGCGCGCCTTCCGCCCAGAGATGAACCAAGAGCCGCGGCACGAGAAGCAGAGCCTCCCGCCTACTGACTGTGATCCTGAGGTCTCCTAACCCATTTTGGCACCAGAGCAGATTCTTGCAGCCATGCATTTTGACTGTGAACTGAGCTAAAATATTTGAAACCCAAAACCGCGCGGCCGCTATCGCGGCCGCGCGGACTCAAGGTCTTCACTTCTACCAAGGAAGAGAAATTATTAGATGATGATTATTCAGCAGGCCTGATTGTTGGGGAAAATTTCCAATCAACAATAGTGAGTTCTGTATGGAAATATGAAATGTACTCAATATATAGAGAGAATAATGGGAATATCATAAGCTACTTAGATGGGGGGTGGGGTGGGAGGGGGGTGTATTGGGGTTCTTGGTGGTGGAACGGGTGCACTGGTGAAGGGATGGTGGTTTAATCAGTATTTGACTGTGACTTAAACCTGAAAGCTTTGTATTTTTTTTTGTTTTCACGGTGGTTCAATAAAATATTTCTTTTAAAAAAAAATAAAAAAATAAAAAATAAATAAAAAAAAAAAATATTTCCCGAGGAAGATATAAGAAGTTGTGTATGGATAGATATTCAACATCATCTGCCATTAAAATGTACTTAAAAATTGTAATGAGATATTAGTTATACTCATAAGAACAGTTATAAAAATAAACAATAAAACAAAACATTGGAGAAAATGTGGAGAATAAATCTGAGGTTCCTAAAAATAATTTAAAATATAATTACAAAATTATACAAAAACACTTCCAGGAATATGTACAAAATAGCTAGATATGTATGTTCATTGAGTTCTTATTCACCAAAGCCAAGAGTTGAAAACAAATCAGATGTTGATAAATGGATGAACTGAAAAAGAAAAATAGCTATGTTTATACAGTAGGATAATTTTTAATCTAAAAAAAGGAATAAGATCCTCTCAAAACATTAATGAATCTTAAGGCTATTATTATTAAATAAGCCAACTTTTCTGATAATAATATGTGTATAAAATGAAAGTCTATAATATAGATTCAATTTACCTATACACATATTTTTCTTTGTCTTATTTCACTAATATATGTAAGTATAGGGAAAAGGTAACTGCAGAAGTTCATATATACACATAAATTATATTAGAAATATAATTTTTTCTTTAGAGATATTTATTAGGAATAAAAATCCTATTTATTTTAAATATAATTCAATGGTATTAGAAATAAAACTTTTATTTCTAGATGCAATTTTATGTTACATATGCTAATTAGAAACAGATCATCATAATACGTGTTCTAGAATCACAAACAATTTTAACATATTTATTTCTGTTTTTGGACCACACCCTGTGGTGCTCAAGGGCATGATGTTTTGGGTTTGCTCCCAGTGGTAATCAGGGAATCACATCATGCTGCAGTCGCCCTGCGTGCAAATCCTGTGCTTCAGCTCTTTGAATGATCTCCTGAGTGTCACAAATAACTTTTAACCATATCAATGGAGTATACTGATGTCTGATTTATTTTTTACCTGCTGAAGACTGATTGCTAATTAGAGGCTAGTAAATGTAAGTACCACTGGGTCTATAAATGAAGAGCTAAAAGAAGCTTTTGAGTAAATCTCAGTACCATCTGTGAAGAAGGGTAAAGAGAACCAAACTTATATTTTACAAATGTCTTACATTGGTTTAGGAATAATTGCCTAGGTGAAAATAAGATATAAATGTGACATACCTAATATTAATATAATATATTAATTACTTAATATCACTCACTCACTGTCTCACTGTCATCCCCTTGTTCATCAATTTGTTCAAGTGGGCACCAGTAATGTCTCTCACTGTGAGACTTATTGTTACTGTTTTTGGCATATCCAATACGCCACGGGTAGCTTGCCAGGCTCTGCAGTGCGGGCGTGATACTCTCAGTAGCTTACTGGGCTCTCTGAGATATATAATTAACAATATTAATGTAAGATTTGCTTAATAGATCTGAATGTGTAATTCCATCAATAGCCAACATCCAGAGACTATAAAACCAAGCTCCAGGAAGAGAGCGATGCAGAGTCACTTGCCCCTGCACCTGGCTGTCTTCACCAGGGCCCCTCGGAGGGGTGAGAGTTGAGTTTCCCTCTCTGCCGAGAGCAGACCCTCGGCAGTTGAAGACCTCCGGAACCCAGCCAAAACCATGCTCAAGGCCACTCTGCACACGTTCGATGAGCCTCATCCATGAAGGAACTGGCAAAGGAATCCAGGCATGCAGGACCCAGGGCTGAGATCTCCAAGCCTTCTCGGATCAGGACTGGGCTTCCTCCACCCAGACCCCTATTTTCCATAGCCTGGCAGTCACACCCACAAAATGCCCCCGATGCCATGTAGTCTAATCAACAGCCAAGAGATAGAGACTATATAAAACAAAGCTCCCGGAAGTGTGAAGTGCAAGACTTCTTATAGTCTAGCCCACTGATGCGCCTAAAGCAGTACACATGTGTTTGGTTTTAACATACATACTTGCTTGTATTCTCTGATATACATTCTCCATCCCTCTCAGAGAGCCCCGGCAAGCTGCTGAGAGAGAGTATCCTGCCTCAACAGGAGAGCCTGGCAAGCTCCCTGTGGCGTATTCAATATGCCAAATACAGTAACAATAACAGGTCTCATTTCCCTGACCCTGAAAGAGCCTCCAATCATTGGGAAAGTTGACTAAGGAGAGGCTGCTAAAATTTCAGGACCATGACAAATGTTACTGGTGTCCACTGGAGCAAATCGATGAACAAGGGGATGACAGTGATGACAGTGACAGTGACCTACAGGGTTAGAAATGCTATAGATAAACAGAACACTTAATAATCAAAGTGGAATAATTGACAAGAAAGTAGTCATAAAATCTATAACAATTGAAGTGGTTTTTTCAAAAATAAATTGTAAAACTTATTCCAGCCAAGAACATAATTATATACCTTCCTCATGCCATTATGTTCTTAGTCACTCATTATTTAAATCCTGTATTCACCATTAATTCCTCTTCATTATCTATTCACTATTAATTCCTCTTCATTATCTAATAATAAGTACTTAGTACCCTGTTCTACTTTTTAAAAAAATGTCATTAATCTTTTGAAATACATTCTCTTCCCTTCTAGTGTCTCTGTTCTAGTTCATATTTTCTGTACATTTTGAGATAATTGAAGTAGACAGCTAATTAGTTTCTCTGATTAAGATCTTTCATATCTTCATTATACTATGCATTTTTTTCAGATTTATCTTTTTAAGCATTGCCCACATCATCTCATCACAAAACTAAAAATCCTGTCCTGGTCCCCCATTCTTTCAGTGATTGTATAAATTTTCATTTAAACTGGAAGTCAGTTGAGAGTGAAAGAGGGATGATTAATAATAAACCTTAGGTCATAGGTGTGAACCAGTACGGTTTGGGCATGATATAGTCAGGAAATTCTAAACATTTGCTATGATCTAAGATTCTCCCAGCAAATTTCACTATTTTGAATAACCACTAATTATTTTAAGACAGAATTCCTATAGTCTGATGTTTCACTTCAGTTTACACTGGTAAATATGATATGCATTTTTAGTGCTTAGTTTGGACTGGAGCAATAGCACAGTGGGTAAGGTGTTTGCCTTGCACTTGGTTGACCCGGGTTCGATTCCTCCATCCCTCTTGGAGAGCCTGGCAAGCTGCTGAGACTGTCCTGCCCACATGGCGGAGCCAGGCAAACTCCCCATGTCAAAAACAGTAACAAGTCTCACAATGGAGACGTTACTGATGCCTGCTCAAGCACATAGATGAACAACAGGATGGCAGTGCTACAGTGCAGTGCTCAGTTTAGTGAGCATAAAAATAAAATTTTATATAGATGTATAGGAAGGATCAGATACTCAAATTGGTTACTATCCTTCATATGCAATCGTTATATAATATGCATAGAGTGTATATTCTTTACATATGTGTCTATAATAGAAAATGTATAGATATGTATCATATATAATGTATAAAATATATATAGAATATCTATTCTGAACACAGAACACTGATTTTACATTATTTTTCACTATTAAACAATTGTTAATAAATTTAGAACTATTTAGATATCTTAATAAATTATTATTATGGATAATATTATAAAACTAATACTGGTACATAAAATGGAAAAATTTGAGTGAATTGAAACAAATTTTATTCTAATGGGATTAATTTTATTGTTTAAAATTTGGAGCTTTAGCATACACAGTACTATTTTCAATAGTTTCATATGCACATCATCATCATCATCATCATCATCATCATCATCATCATCATCATCTCCTTGATCATCAATTTTCTCGAAGGGTCTCAATAACGTCTCCATTTGTCCTAGCTCTGAGATTTTAGAAGCCTCTTTACTCGTCCTTCCCAAGAGTGCCACATTGGAGGCTCTTTCAGGGTCAGGAGAATGAGACCCATCATTGTCTATTGGTTTTGGCATATAAATATGCCACAGGGAGCTTGCCAGACTCTCCCATGCAGGCAGGAAAGTCTCAGTAGTATGCCAAGTTCTCCCAGAGGGAGAACAAGGCTATAAGAGTCTCTTGCCCCCACGTCTGGCATTCTTCCCCGGGGTCCCTCAGAGAGGGTGCATTGAGTTTCCCTTTCTGCCCTGAGGAGAGCCCTGGCAGCCGAAGACTTTTGGAACCCAGCCACAGCCATGCTCAAGCCCCCTCTCCACATGTTCAGACGAGCCTCACACATGAAGGAACCTGCAGAGGAACCCAGGTGTGTGGGACCTGGGGCTGAGACCTCCAAGCCTGCTCGGATCGGGACTGGGCCTCTTCTGACCAGATCCCCCATGATAAAATTGTAAATTTTACTTAAATAAAATCATACTATTATGGCATTTTTTAAGAATTGAAAAATCAGGTTCAGAAAGATATAGGGAGATTTTTGGTCAGAGTACTCTTTATTGACAGGGCAAGCCCTTAGCAGACCTAGTGGTGGCCCAAACTACCCTCCATACCCCCAAAAATTTTAGAGAAAAGTTTTCTAGAAAATTCTTATTTCGTTAGGAATTTTACTTTATTTTCATCTTTAATGCTATAATTATAATAATTTACATTATATATACACATGTGAGGAAGCCAAAATAGACCCTATATACAAAAATATAACCAGTGTGTATCAAATGAATACTCTGTTTATAATAAAATTGTTTTGCAAATAGATTTTATTTAATGTAATAAATTTTTATTTAACTTGAAATATGTTATAGATATGAACTATGATCAAATACTATTCTGCACAGTTTAAAATCAAATTAGAAGTTGTTGGTTTACATATATTTCCACCATCTTGGAGACTGAATCCACGGTCCATAAATGAAAGGCAAAATCTTTATCATTGAATTAAACACCCAGCACTTACTTCTTATGTCTACATAAATCTAATTAAATTAGCATAGATATTGGCATTTTTCATCTTTTCTTAAGCATTTTATATATTATAATGCAATTTATTTTTTGATGACTTATTTTACTATACTCATTTTTATTCTACTCTATACATAATGGCACATTCATAGTACTTTATAATTATTTGTTTAGAATAAAAGAAAAGTTTTTATATCTTAAATTAACTATTTCTACTTTATATTCATGGTTAGCATTGACAAAATATTTAATTTAGTAGATTTTTCACTATTCATCTTATAATATTATCCCTCAAATATTCAATCAATATTATAAATAAGGTATCATACATAAGCCTGAACAATATTGGCTTTCAGAACCAATAAAAATAGTCCTTGTTTTACATAGAAAATTATGTTATCTCTTGTAATTTCTTGTCAAGCATTCTTTATTGTATACGTAGAGAATATTTTATGCTAGTATTTCCACTGATTTTTAAAATACTAGGTTTCTCTTAAGAGTTGAGATATCTGAACACTTTAGTCACTTTAAAAATATTTTGCTGGAATCTTTTTTGGTGCAAAGCAACTTAAAACTGTAATTTTTATCACGATCACAAGTTCTGAAACTGTAGTGCTTGAAATATTGATCAGTTCTTTTGAATGTTATTTTAAAAGTCTGAAATCCCTTAGATCAATCTGTCCTCTTGAAACTCCTTTTATCTGAGATGAAAATGGCACAAAAATCTAAATGAAATATAATAATGACTCATTATCTGGAAGTGTATTAGTTCAAATTCTCAGCAATATAATTCTCCACTTCTGAGTATGACCTTGGTGCTATATGAGAACCACATACAGTGGCCCCAGTAGCACTGTAGCACTGTTGTCCTGTTGTTCATTGATTTGCTTGAGCAAACACCAGTAAAGTCTCCATTTTGAGACTTTTTTGTTACTGTTTTTGTCATATCAAATACGCCACGGGGAGCTTGCCAGGGTCTGCCATTTGGGCGGGATACTCTCGGTAGCTTGCCGGGCTCTCCGAGAGGGATGAAGGAATTGAACCCAGGTCGGCAGCATGTAAGTCAAATGCCCTACCCGCTGTGCTATCGCTCCAGCCCTAGTAGTCTCAAGTATTGAGAACATTACCAGTTTGTCATTGTCCCTGTCCATTTATGGATTACCAGATAAAGAATCATTTAAATATATGCTATAATTTCTGGTCAAAGAATAGCATTATTTTAATTACTACATAAAATAGTGTTTTTTATGGACAAGTGTAAACATGTGTCTTTACTACTTTTTAGTGCATGAAAATGAAATATTCTAGCTTTATTAGGTACCCTATTTTTTTGGTAGAAAAATAATTACCTACACATATTTGTACTATATTCAGTTACCTTATTACTTATATAGCTAAAGAGCACTGACACATAAAATAATTTCAATTGGGGAATATTTTTGGTTAATTATAGTGAAATCGTTAAAGCAATTGAGTTAACTTAGAGATAAAATATCACCTGGATTTTGTTTGTAATTTCAAATATGAACATTTTGCTTAGAGGGAAATTATGTGACATATACTCTGCTCTTTGTATGGCTTACTTTGGTCAATTAAATATAGATAAAAAATCCACATATTTAATTCTACTTCACTCTATGTCACTTGGTAGATACCATACTTAAAGAAAATTCAAGATTGTAGCAACCCTGCATAAAAAAAAAACTCTTCATGTTCCAATTTCTTTTTTTTTTTAATTTTTGGGTCACACCTGGCGATGCACAGGGGTTACTCCTGGCTTTGTACTCAGGAATTACTCCTGGCAGTGCTCAGGGGACCATATGGGATGCTGGGAATCGAACTCAGGTCCGCCGCGTGCAAGGCAAATGCCCTACCCGATGTGCTATCGCTCCAGCCCCATCATGTTCCATTTTCTCAGAGCATGTGCTTGTAGTTGTTTCTGTGAGAAGTTGGAAAATCTCACATTTGACTTTTTGTTGTTAAAACTTTATCTATCATACTGATCTAGGACCAGTAAAAAGATGTTACTATCACTATTGCTTTAGACACTTAAGTCACAGTGAACTTGGTAGCAAACGTTATTTGCCTCACTGACCTAGCCATTTCTCCACCTTTCTCTATTTCCTAATGTCTCCTTTATCTTTGGAGACACCACAATATTAAAAATGGTTAAGTGTTCAAGATGAAAAAAAAAATGGTTAAGTGTTCAAGTATAAAGAATTGCTGGAAATATCTCTTGAAAGTAAAAACCTAGGCATTATTAGGCTATGAGATTAAGGCATATTAAAAAACAAGATGGATTGAAAATTATATCTTTATGCCAAACAGCTAACCAAATTGTGAATGCATAGGAAAAATCATAAAGTGAAACTAAAAGTGCTATTCCTACAAACAGATAAATAAAGATGAAACACTCTTATTGTTGTGCAAGGTGAATAGTCTTATTGTTGACATTAAAGAAACGTTTAATGGTCCAGAATACAAGACCAAACTATCCACATTTCCTCAAGGCAAAGCTAATAAGGAGGAGGCCCTAGTTAAATTTAATTCTGTGAAGAACAGCAAGGCCAGAAATTGCAGAGGAATAGTTGGAGCTAACAAAGGTTAATTGGCTCAAGATGTCTTAACAAAAACAAATAAAGTTATCTCGATCCATTTATCAAACTATCTAGTGAGGCAGTATCACATTACAGAAGTTCAGGGCTCAGCCTCTCAAAATAGCCATTCACTTAATATCGTTAGAAAAAAAACATATTCCTTGGTATCGCTGTCTTGTCACACATTTTTTTTTTTTTTTGCTTTCCAAGCCTCTTGCAGTGACAAACTTACATCAGCTCCCTTTTACAAGCACATGAACAAAAAAAGAACCTTTTATCACAGAGCTGCTGTGTAGTATGATTCTGTTCACCATGGGCTTTAAAGGGAAATTGAGAGGCAATGTAGTCACCTTTGAAAGGTGGATGCTCCCATTTATTTGCGGAAAAAATGGCATGAAGTATGAGGGTGTACTGCAGTCACAATCAAATATGTTATTAGTATGTTTTCCCAAATGCACTTAGGCTTGAGTTTCCTGTCTCCTAACACCTTCCTCCCATGGATCTTACAGAGTTGGCCCCAGCAGAACTTGTTGAAACACTATTACTTTGGTTTGAAAAGACGAATCTGGCTTTTGTCTGGGAACCCCAAACTACTGCATTCCTGTATTTAAAGTATACGCCTCAGATTCTATCTCTCTTTGCTTTGACTTCCCTAAATAGTCCTTTAAGAAGGACCAAGATTTCTCTAGGATCTATAGGTCTATTCAATTTCCTTTCATTGTTGTTAAACTGATCCACCATCTGGCACCCATTATTACACTTACTAAAAAATTAATTTGACAAATTCAGAGTCTTTGCTAATGTTCATCTTTTGCCTTTCTTCCTTCAGGATATTTTTGGTTGCCTCTCAACTCTTATGTTCTCCCATATTCTAATTTATCTTTCACAGATAAGGCTGAGCTTTCTAAAACAAAACAAAAAAGCACTATAGCAGCTATTTTCATTAACATATTTATTTCCTTCATCAAATGTAAAAAAATCATCATCAAGCATTTTAAAGGGTTTTTTTACCCCACAAGTAATCCCTGCTGGGAATCTTATATTTGTTCCCAAAATGATATGTTAAAGTACCAATCCTGTTACCTATGAAAATAGGGCAGAATTTGTAGTTAGCTATTTTGTAGTTATAACAAAACTAGGTTATATTAAATTAGTATGAGCCTTAAACATAATAGGTGGTAGTCTAAAAAGGGAATCATGAAGATCATGAGGCTAAAGAGGGCAAATGAAGAAGAAAGTCGAGATAGAGGAATACAATCACATATCAAAGAATTCCAAGAATAATAAGCTTTCAGAAATTAGAAGGGGCAAAGGGGCAAAGAGAGGATTCTCCCAAAAGTTGTTGATGTAGGGGACAACATAGCCTGTTTTGACTTTAACTGTCCACAGAATGAGAATATATTTATGATCCCTGAAGTCAATTTAGTTAACTTTACTTAAAAAAAAGTTAAAGTTTTTGGAACATACCTAGTGGTGCTCAAGGATAACTCCTGGCTCTGCATTCAGGCGTCACTTCTGGTGGTTCTCAGGGACCATATGGGATGGTGGGGATCAAACCCAGGTCTTGGTGCAAGGCAAGCACTCTACCCTCTTACTATCTCTTTAGCACCAGTTAATTTTACTTTAAGGCACCCTTTTGTTCTCATTATACTATGGCAGTCATTGAAAGCAAACCTAAACTGCTTGTTTCCCAAGTCATACCTACTATGTTCATGCAAGTGTTTTTGATTTTGTTCACTAATCTGAATGCCACACTTCATATTCATACATTTTAACCCAGTTAATAATCCTGGAAATACTTTATGACACTTTTGGGTGCAATTTCTTAATGAGCTTTTCTTTACTGAGTAATCATTTATTATAATAATAGGGATAATTTATTTATTTACATTTTCACTGTTAAACTGTCTCCTCAAGGATATATTTCATTTTCAACCTTGGCTAGAAGTATTATAAAATATAAATTTCTTATATGTTTTAAGATATGAAGGAATAGATTTACCTAATTCTCTATGTATTCTCATAATTCATCATAAATTGACCATCTATACAGACATTAACATTTTGAAATAATCATGTATATATTATGAAACATTTAACTCATTTTCTAAAAGATTATGCGACAACTATGGTAGAAACTGTAATTATCTTTAATTTAACGTTTGCAAACTATTATTTAATATTTATAATATTAGCTATATGTATCTCATTAAAATTAATAGATTTTATACACTAATGTTTTCTATAATTTTCTCACTTCAACATATGTTTATATGAATAATATTGAACTCATTGTAATTGTCAGGGGAAGTGAAAAGCCTTCCAATCTAAATAAGATACATTAACATATAACTGTAAACAGATGTGAAGAGAAGAACAGAAAGATAATTGCACTTTGTTACCAATTAAACAATCTTTCCTTCACTAATTAAATGAGGAAATAAATGCTCCCAGGAGGGAATTATTCAAAGTATTAATTGCTAGTGCAAATGCCTAATTTAAATTATTTAGACATATGCCTTATTCTATGTTACTTTAAGCAATCATCACAAGTTCAGAAAAAAAGTTAACTTGTAAAGAAAAATAAATATGCAAAGATAAAAGCATTGTTAACTATTTCTATTAATGGGTGAAGCAAGCAAAAAGTAAGTTATATGAAAAAAATTTATTCTCTGTTATTAACAAAATGTTTTTACTTCTAAATAATGAAGTAAAATGAATGAAGCAAAAGGAACCAGAAGACAATCTTTTATACATTTTATCATTAAGAATAGTAAGTCATACCAGACATTCCTTGGTTTTTTTTCATTTTTATTTAATTATGATAGTTTAGTTTACATGGCTATAATAGTGCTAATTCCTAGAGTTTTGATGTACACAATTAGTCATCAGTGTGTCAAGACCCTATACATATTTATGTTAGTTCTTGTCAACTTCATCCCCTCCCCCTCAACCTCATTCCTACATAGAATCTCAGTTTTGTAATACAAGGAAGAAAGGTTGTCATCAATCCTGAAGGTCTATTTTCTTTTATGTTTCTCTATCTAACACAGATGAGCGAGGCTATCTTATATCTGTTATTCTCCCTCTAAAGTATTACACAACATAGTATCGTCCAGCTCCACCCAAGTTTCAGCAAACTAGATTTCATCTTTTCTTTCAGTTGCTTAGCTTTCCATTGGTAGCATTACTTTTCTATTTCTCTATCTTTGGACATTTATGTTGCTACCATAATCTAGGTAGCTAAAGCTCTGCAATAAGCATGGGTGTGCCAGTATCTATTTGAATTAGCATTTTTAGTTGGTGGAATTGCTTCATCATATGGAAGCTCAGCTATTCTTACTTTTTGAGACATCTCTAATGACTTCTGTAGAGACTGAGCCAGCTGACATTTATAGCAACATAGATTATGCTTCCTTTTTCACAACATTCCTGTCAACACTAGTTGTTTCCAGGCTTTATGAAATATTTTGCTCTTAATAATTAGGCTGGTCATTTTCACTTGCACTTACCAAATAGTGATGAGTATTTTATACACTTACTGACCATTCACATGTTCTATTGATGGAAGCATGTGTTCAGCGTTTCTACACATTTTTTTTTTAATTAGGTTGTAAGACTTTGTGTCTTTAAACTTTTTGAATGCTTTATATAATAAATAATAGGGTCTTGGTCCTATTATTATTTTATCTAATTATGATGTGCAAGTAATTTCTCACACTCAGTAGACTGTCTTTAATTTATCCTATATTTCTTTCATCATGTAAAGACTTTTGAATTTTGAATGGGAACAAAATCCCATTCATTTTGTTATCTTTGCCAATGGAATTAAATAATTGAAGACATATCTGAAGTCCATATCTAGTCAAGTTCTGCCTATGTTTTTCTCTCTCATCTCATGATATTTAATCCATTTAGGAATAGTTTCTCTTTATGCATGGGAGCTAGGAGTTCAGATTATTTCAGGACAGGGGAGAGCTGCCTATCCTAATTTTCCAGCACCATTTGTACAAGAGATTTTCTAGCTCCAATTAATGTATCATTTACCTTTGCAAATGATTAGCTGTCCATAATTCTGAAAGATTGTATTGGACTCTAAATATTATACCAAGGTTTAAAGAATCTGTCTTTATTCCATACCGCAGTGGTTGGAATACTATAGCTTTGTAGTAAAATTTAGGGTAGGAAATTTAGTATCTTTTATATTTTTCTCAGGATAACTTTGATTATTTAAGGGTTTTATTATTCAATTGTAATTTTGAATTTCATTCAATCTGTTTAATGTGTCGGAAAAGACAGTAACTTTGACAATGTTTCTTCTTCCAATGTATGAACATAGAATGAATATATCTCCCATTCCTCGTCTCTTCTCTGAATTTTTTGAATTGTGACATACTTTTTGATACAAAGTTTTTACCATCCTTTTTTGGGTTGATTCCTAAATATTTGATGTTTTGGAACACAATACAATGAGGGTGTATTTTCTATTTTCTTCTCTACCAATTCAATATTTGCATATACTAAAGCAGCCAATTGATTTTGCAGTGTATTTTACAGCAGTGTATTGATTTTGTGACCTGAAACTTTGCTGTATTGGTTTATTTCTCAGAGATTTTTGATGCCTACCTAGGGTCTTCTTCATACATTTTCTTGTCATCTGCAAGTAGTAGTATAACTTTTGTTTTGGATCCCTTTGATTTATTTTTTTCTATTTTATTTATTTTTCTTATTTTTCCTATTCTGTGGCATGTGCTTAATAAAACTATATTATAATTGCGGATTTTCTTGTTTTGTCTGATCTCAGAGAGACCATTTCTTTTTTAATAGACTTATTTTAGCTGTAGATTTGTGTATGTGGCCACACTACTCTGATGAGTTATGTTTCTTCTATTTCTTTGTTCCTTCTCTTTCTTTTTGGTTGACTACTTTATCATGAATAATACTGAAAATTTTCAAAAGCATTATACGTATCAGTTGATAAGATCACATGACTTTTATCTTTCTTTTAGTTAACATTATATTTTATGTAAATTTATTTGCACATATTGATCTATTCTTGCATGCTTGGAATTAATTCATTTAATCATGGTGTATGACCTTTTAAATCATAATGCTGAATTTGGTACATTAACAATCTGTTGATGATCATTGCTTTGATGTACATCAGAGATATTGGTCTGTGATTTTCTTCTTTAGTAATATCTCTGCTTTTGGTATTAGATAATATTGGCTTCATAGACACTTAAGAAGGACAGCAATTAATTTATTTGAGTTTTCTTTATGTCCTAATGAGTCCAGTTAAGTGTTTGTCAGTCTTGATTATTCTTTCAAATGACCACTACTGGTTTTATTTTACTCTTTGATTCATTTTCTTGATCTTTATATAATTTATTTCTACACTAATTTTTATTGTTAGTTCTTTTCTTCTAATATTAATTATTTCTTTTTGTTTTATTCTTTTCTTCTACATGCTTTGTGATTCACTGTTTTTCTTCTGCTAGTTACTCAGACTGTGATATGAAATTATTTGAGGTTTTTTCCCTTCTTTTCAAATATAAGTCTACACTGATTCACACTTCCCCCTCTGGACTGTTTTTGCTATGTTCCATAGATTCTAATTATTTATCTATTCACTTTCGTTAATTTCCAGAAATATTTTTTATTTCCTTTTTAACTTTCTCTTTGACCCAATGGTTATTTAAAGGTATGTTGTTTATTTTCCAGATGTTAGAGTTTTTCTCATCACCCGGTTAATTTCTACTTTCATGACATTGTTATCTGAAAGAATACTTGATAGGATTTTTATTTTCTTGACTTTATGGGTGGGTGCTCAAACTGTGCCACAGCATATGGTCTATACTTGAGAATCTTCTGTGTGCACTAGAGAAAAATGTGCGTTTGATTTTTCCTCCGTCTCTCTTGGAGAGCCTGGCAAGCTACCGAGAGTATCTTGCCTGCACGGCAAAGCCTGGCAAGCTACCAGTGGCGTATTCGATATGCCAAAACAATAACAACAAGTCTCACAATGGAGACGTTACTGGTGCCCACTAGAGCAAATTGATGAACAACAGGACAATAGTGCTACAGTGCTACAGTGATTTTTGGTGAGACACGGCGGGGAGAAGATTTTTATGCATTTACTAGTTTCAGTTTTTCTAATTCCTCATTTAGAGCTCTTGTTTCCTTACCAATATCTTACATGGTTAATCTCCCAATGACAAAAGTATGGTGTTAAAGCATCTCATTATGGGGTTGGAGAGATAGTACAGTGGATAAGTCATTGGTGTTGCATGAAACTGACCCCATTTAGATTCCCAGCACTGCATATAGAGCCCCTGAGCATCATCAGAAATGATCCCTGATCAAAGACCCCTGAGCACAACTGGTTGTGGCCAAAATAACCACCACACCACATCCTTTCACCACCTTCTATGTCTCCCCAAATATCTCACTACTATTGGGCTAGTATTCATTAATCACTTCAAGTCTGTTAGGATTTGTTTTAGGAACTTTGTTGCCTCTTGATTTGGTGCATCTTTTGATGAGTTAAGTCTTCTTGATCTATTGCTCCCTTAGGGTGTCCATCACTGTCTCATAACATTTTTTTAGTTAAAGTACTACTTGGTCTGTCTAACCATCCCTGATTTTGTAAGTCTACTGTTAATATATATGTATACTATATATATATATATATATATATATATATAAATGTATGTGTGTGTGTTTTCTGCACTTTTCTTTGAGCCTGTGTTTTATTTTGTTTCCTGATCTTTTCCAGCACTGTCTTTTAGGAGAGTTGAGTCATTTGTGTAAATTGTTTACATGAAATAATTTGTTGTCATTTTTCTATAAGGTTTTTTGTTGTTTTTGCCACTTACCATTTGTTTTTTAATAGGCATCTGCTCAACATTTCTCGCAAAGCTAGTTTAGATGCAGTAAATATCTTCAGCCTTTATTACCTAGAATGTTCCAAGAACGTTTCTTTAAAATCAGAATGGTAACCTTGGAGGGTAGAGTATTCTTTGTCTGCAGTTGTTTTCACTCAGTACTTTTAATGTATCCTTTTATTCCTTTCTTGCTGGTAGAATTTCATTTGAAAGAACCAATGTTAATTTTATGTAATTTCCCTTGTGTTTCAGGCTATGCTTCTCTCTGGCACTTTAAGTAGTCTATCTGTTTTATTCCTGCCATTTTGATTACAATTTGTCTTAATGTTGTAATTTTTGGGTTTATCTTGGTGGTCTTTTTTTTTTGGGGGGGGTAATGCATAGATAAAGACTCTCAGAATTACTCATGATTCTGTGCTCAGGGATAAGTCCTGGTGGTGCTCAGAGAACCATATGCAATTTGGAGGATTGAACTGAGTCAGCCACATGCAAAGCAAGTGCCTTATACCTTGCACTAGTTCATTGGCCCCAGGGTTTGTGACTCTGACTCAGTCCAAGAGATTCTCTTCTCAAACTGGGGACATTTTAAAAGTATTGTTCCTTCCTCTGGCTGTTCTTACCCTTTTCCCTTTTTCTCCTCTGGAATTTCTATGATACAGAAGCTATTATTTTTTCTATTGCCCATTACAACCTTAAATAAACTTAATTAAAAATATCTTTCTATTACCTCTTCTTAACTCTTTGAAGATGGCACTTGCCTTGTTATATTCAAGGTCACTAATTGATTTTCTTTCTAATCCATTCTGCTGAATCATGAAGCTTAATTCTTCAGTTTCCTGAAATCTGATTGAATTACAGAGGAGTTCTTGAAATTTTTTTTATCAATAATTCTTCAAGTTTATTTGATCTCTTTCAGTGATTTCCTTAGTTCAGTAAACACTGAGAAAACTGTTGCACTGTGAAGATTGTTGCTTCAAAATCATCTTCCAGTAGCATTCAAAGTTTTGATGTATTTAAAAAATTTCCGGGTTATCTGTAGCCATTCGATAATGTGGCTTAATTTTTTCATTTTTCATATTCCTAGTGTTTTGTGGGAACTAAAGGTGACTGCCAAGTTCCATTCTGTCTGAGCAGATATTTAGTGCTCCTATTACCAATATCAGGTTAGTATCTATGACAACTGAATTCTGGATGTCACCAATGCCACTAGGTGGATTTTTAGGCAGGATTGAAATAGATGTGGTTATTTATGAAACTGTCTTTCTGGGCCAGGGTTCGGAGTGTCAGCTGGTTCAACAATAAGTCAGGGCTCACATAGGACTGGATCTGCAATGGGTGGGATTAGTTCTGAGTTTCTCTCTCTCTCTGCTGGGTTGGAAGTGCTGGTTGTGGATGCTGTGGTCTCCCAAGGACATTTTTACAATAACCAACCAATGTCAGATTTGGGAGAAGCATTGCTAATCTTACTATTGATATATGCTACTGAATTTTCAGAACTCAGCAGGAAAATTTTCAGCACAAGTGGAATACAAATGAAATCTCTGTATTTTTCAGAAATGTTCAATTTCCTCTCTCATATTCCCATAGTTCAAATATATGCAAGCTTTCTCTTAGACAAGAATCTGGAAGTTAAAATTTATTTTTGTTTATTATTTTAATTTCTGCCCAATAAAGCTAAATAGGATAACACCTCTAGCACTTGTAGTATGTAAATTAAATGACAGTGAATGCTATCTAGGAAGTGACTAGAAAGTAACAAACAAACAAACAAAAACAATGAAAGTCTCTGTTAAGCAGTGTATAATTAAAATTTTAATCACCAGAATTTTAGGAAAACTCACATAATTGGAATAAAAAAATCAGGACATTAATATGAGTTTAATGTTCATAGATCCAGTGTCCTCCAGTTTAAAATTTTTTGTAAGGAAATAACCACAAAAATAAATTGGCATTTCCTGTGACACTTTCAATTCACCTCAATTGTGTAATCTATAAAAAAATAACAACACTAAGGTATATCATTAGATGATCCACTGGTGAATTTAAGAAAGTAGAAAACTGTCAATACTCTGTAAAGACTTATAATGTAGAGAAATTTAAATTGTTATAATGGCTATTGAGATCATAGTAGGCAGTTGAGTTAACTAATGTCTGCTTGGGGAAAATTGTAAAATAACAAAACATTCATATTGTTTTGACTTGTATTTAGACATTTCCCATATATATTTTATAGGTGGTGGATGAAAATAATATTTGGATTAAAATGAGAGTTGAACTCTAATTTCATCATTAACTATGTGTGATTCCAGTTAATTCTACTGTTGAATAAATGCCTTGAATTATAAACAAAGCTATAGACACTTTAGGTTTAGACCAAGTGAAGCTATATTTACAAATACAAAATTATGCTGGTTTGGGGATAACATTCAAAAATATTATATCCTGCAGCAGGAGAGATAGTAGAAGAGTTAAGATACGAGTCTTAGATGTGGTCAACATCAGTTAGATGCCCTGCAAAGAACTCATTTAATCCTGAGAGCAAAACCTCTTTTATTAATTGCATGGTATCATATGGGAGATCTAGTGTAATTCTTATGTGATTTCCTTTATACTTTAGATTTTTATTCTCTCTTGATACTTTAAGAAATCTGTCTTGTTTTTGCCTTTTTTTTTTTTATCATAGTGTGTCTTGCCATTGGTTTATTTGATTTGATTTTGTTTGGTACTTTTTGGGCCCCTTGAATTTGTGCAGAGTCTCACTCCATAAAATAGGAGAAATCTCAGATCTTATTTCTTTCACCAGTAGTACGCCCCCTTTCTCGTTTTCCTCTCTTCTTATATTCCTGAAATTTGGAGATTATTTCTCTTTCTGTTGTCTATCAAGACTCTTACATTCTCTTGTGTCCATTTACTTTTCTATTCTTCTGCCACATTAGTATTGATGGCTAGTATTTTGTCTTCAGTGTCACTCATCTAATTCCCCACATGCTGAAATCTGTCGCTGTAGCTTGCTATCATTTTCCTCAATAACTTTAATTTCATTTGTACTAGGTCTTTGATGCTCTAAGTCATTTATTCCTTGAGCCGATTGAATTTCTCTTCAATAGATTGCTTGATTTCCATCACCACTGCACAGAGCATTGATTTTAAGTCCTTCATGAGGCTTAAGACATTTGTTGAGTTCGAAGGTTTGCCTGAGATTTTGTACCTAGGTGCCAGAGAGGGTAGACTTCTGTGTTTCCTCATTGTTTACTGCCATACAGGTCTTGTGGGTGCTGACAGATGAGCTTTAGAATCCCAATTATCTGAATACTGATCTGATTATGCACCAAGAGGCTGCTCTTTGTGATCTGTTCCTCTATTTCTGTGAATTTTAGATGGTATTTCAATGGACAGGCAAGTGTAGGGATAGTTACTCCAACTTAGAGACCAGGGTTATTATGGATATATTTGGGGACAGAATTGAGAACCTGCATTTACCCACCAGACTGAATTCTAGTGGAATGGAAGGAGCACAGACGCTAACATATCCATGTGGTTTGTGGTATCAGCATAGTCACCTGGGCAGGAGTGGGCTTTAAGGTGAAGTCAAATTGGACATGATTTAATTTTGTATGTGGTAATATTGCTTATATAACATAAGTTTTCGATCTGCAATTTTATAATTTAACATCTCTATGTGCTGCATTATATTTACCATGGAAATCTAGTTTCCATCAACTTTTATACCATCAGCCTCCTATTATTTTTCTGACTATCCATTGGTGATCAAAATTTTATTTTTAGCTTTGGGAATTTTTTTTTTATTTTTGCTATTTTTGCTATTTTTATTTTATTTTCTCTCATATTTGGGGAAATAACATGGTATATGATTTTCTACTTCTGACATTTCACTTACCATAGTCCCCACAAAGTCCATTTGTATTGTCATATATGATAAAGTGTCTTCTTTTAATAGCTGAGTAGTAATTAACTTTCTATGTATCTAAATTTGATAGTTGAGTTTGGGGGCTGGAGCGAAAGCACAGCGAGTAGGGCGTTTGCCTTGCATGCGACCTACTCGGGTTTGATTCTTCCATCCCTATCAGAGAGCCTGGCAAGCTACCGAGAGTATTTTGCCCGCAGGGCAGAGCCTGGCAAGCTACCTGTGGTGTATTTGATATGCCTAAAACAGTAACAACAAGTCTCACAATGAAGATCTTACTTGTTTCCCCTCAAGCAAATCGATGAGCAATGGGATGACAGTGACAGTGACAGTGACAGTGATACATCTAATTTACTTTTTATCCAGTAAGCTATAATTGGTTTTCATATCTTTGTTATTGAGAAAAAATTTGCAAGGGAGATTCATATATCTGTTTAGATTTGTGTTTTTATCATGATCACGATCACGAAATCCCGTTAATCTTCCATTTCTCGAGTGGGCTCAGTAACCTCTCCATTCGTCCTTTCCCTGAGATCTTAGAAGTCTATCTCGACTCGGCCCTCCCAACAATGTCCACTGGTGGCTCTTTCAGGGTCAGGGGAATGAGATCCAGCTTGTTACTGGATTTAGCATATGAATACACCATGGGAAGCTTGCAAGGCTGTCCCTTGTGGGCAGGAAACTCTCAGAAGCCTGCCAGTTTCTTCCAGAAAAAGAAATAGGCTACAAGATATCGTGGAGTCGCTTTGCGATTCTGGGAGTTTACTTTTAGGTCTCTGGATATTGGCCGTTGCTGAGATTACACACACCTGGGTTCCTCTGCCAGTGCCTTCATGCGTGAGGCCCGTCCGAACGTGTGGAGCGGTGCCTCGAGCATGGCTATAGCTAGGTTCTGGTGGTCTTCGGCCACCGGGAGCTCTGCTCGAGGTGGGGAGGGAAGCTGGACCCATCCCCTCCGAGGGGCCCCAGGGAAGACAGCCAGGCGTGTGAGCAAGAGACTCTCTGCCCACACACACACAAATGTTTTATTTGTGTTTTATATTCATCAGAAAATCCATATGTGGAATAACTGGCTTATATAATAATTTTATTCTTAATTCTTTGAGAAATATCTATAAACTGTTTTCCACGGTAATTTTAATAATTTATATTCATACCAACTTTATGAAAGTTTCCATTTCCATTCTCTACATCTTCGTGAATGTTCTATATTATGTGCTTGATCACAGTCTTTCAATGTAGAGTGAAATAATGTTTTTAGTTTGCATGGAAGCCACACCCAGTCATTCTCAGGGCTTACTCCTAACCCTCTTCTGAGGGATCACTGCCGCTGGGTTTGGGGATCCATGAGGGGTGCGAGGGTTTAACCCGGATCAGCTGCAAGCAAGGCAAGTGTTCTTCCAACTGTACTATCCCTTTGATTCCATCTTGCCAAGAATTGGGAGCAGAAAATATGTATGTTTTGTATTAGAGTATTTATTTAGTAAATATAAAATCTTACGTAACTTTATTTTAGGTTGTAGTTTGGTTTGTTGTTTGTTTTGGTATACTACTCGAGGTAAAATGAAATAACTAGATAGCTTATATCTAAATAATTCTGCTGTGTATAACTTATATTTAATAACTTCCTCAAAAATTGTTATATTCTCATTCAAAATGTTGCATGATAAATGTATGTTGTCACTTGTCATTAGTGTCCCTTAACTATTGCGATTATATACTTTCTTGGTATATTTAATGTGGGATTTTTCATTGTACATACAAAATACTATCTTTTTTCTATTTTTTTCCTAAAATTATGGCCCTTATATTTCATTTTGGTGGGCCTAAAAAATGGATTTCATATAAGTTGATGCTGGAAAAAGGTCAATTTGTTGACACAAATGGTTGAGGATTAGTAGTCACATAAATGATGAATCAATGTTAAACAATATATTTGGGAAATGATGAAATGAAATATAACAGTATTATTTTGTTTATGCTTATAGAATACATATAGACTCTATGTGTTCCACAAGTAAATATAATTTTCTCCACAGGATAACTTGGATTATCCTGTTTGTTATGTCAGGTTAGATACTTTTCAAAAATCATAACCATTTTAATAATTTTTGTTGTTTTCTCTTAGTTTTTTGGGAGGCCACATCAGGCAGGCTTACACCTCACTTTGAGCTCAAGGATCACTCTTGGATGGCCTCAGGGGAATTTATGTGGTGCCAAAGGGTGAACCCCGAGTCAGCCGAATGCAAGACAAGTACCTTTCCTGCTATATAAATAGCTTCTTGACTTCATTTCAAGATTTTTTTTTTTTTTTTTTTTTGCTTTTTGGGTCACACCCGGCGATGCACAGGGGTCACTCCTGGCTCATGCACTCAGGAATCACCCCTGGCGGTGCTCAGGGGACCATATGGGATGCTGGGATTCGAACCCGGGTCGGCCGCGTGCAAGGCAAACGCCCTACCCGCTGTGCTATCACTCCAGCCCCTTCATTTCAAGATTTAAAAAAATAATAATAATAAATTTAGTCAAGGAATTTTGTAAAAATAATTCGAAAGAATAAATGAATAAAAATCAGGTAGTCATTGTTATTGATCTAGGAAAATAAAAACCAAGAAACTGCCCCTGAATCCATCATTATTCTTTATATCGATAAAGGTTTTGACTAAAAACAGGGAGGCATATTTTTCTTCCCAGGCTTATATTACTAGATTAAAGAGCTAAAAAACACCATAAAGGAGGAACCAGCACACTTCTACATGATAAACATTTGGATGTAGTGAAATTAACAAATCTAATTTTATACAATATCTAAAACATTTAGTATGATATCGAGAAATGCAGTTTTTAACACAGTTGCTGCAATTTACAAGGATAACCTTATCCACTGCACTATCTCACCAGTCACCGGTCTGTCTTTCAATTTTATACATTATAATTGGTGTGAGGTAGTATTTAATTGAGATATTGATTTGCATTTCCCTAATATTAAATATTGATCTAGCCCAATAACCCGGCAAGCTACTGAGAGTATTCCACCCGCACAGCACAGCCTGGCAAGCTACCTGTGGAATATTCGATATGCCAAAAACAGTAACAAGTCTCACAATGGAGATGTTACTGGTGCCTGCTCCAGCAAATTGATGAGCAACGGGATGACAGTGCTATAGTGCTACTGCAATTTAGCAAGAAATATTAGAGAAGCAAGCATATGCTAAATTATTTAGTGACAAGCATATCTAGTATGGCAAAATATCTCAATTTTGTGGGTAATTTATTCCTGAAATAAAAAAAAGAAAGACACTAGAGCCCAATCCAGATTTAATTCTTAGCACTACATATATTCCCTGAAGTGCCAAGCCAGGAGTGACACCTGAGCATAGAATCAGGAGTAATTCTTGAGCATAAGACCAGAAATAAACCTGAGGATAGTCTCATGAGGTCCCAAGACAAAATAAACTAAAAAGTGTTGTTCGTCTTGGTTTTGTTTGCACTGGGAAAGGAATATCAGAAATGGAGATAATTTCTCTACTTTCTTAATTTTTTACAGAGTGTAGGCCAAAACCTTGCTTTGAAACCAGTTTCTAATTGCCAGGGACATTCTTTTTTTTTTTTTGGGTCACACCTGGCGATGCACAGGGGTTACTCCTGGCTCTGCACTCAGGAATTACCCCTGGCCGTGCTCAGGGGACCATATGGGATGCTGGGATTTGAACCCGGGTCGGCCGCGTGCAAGGCAAACGCCCTACCCGTTGTGCTATCTCTCCAGCCCCACCAGGGACATTCTTATATCCTGGCTGAAATAATACTGTGAAATCTTTTCAAATAAGAAACTTAAGCTTAATTTTTATATTTTAATTTCTACATAGTAAAGTTAAAATCTTCAGGCAAATTAGTCAATGCTTCTGAGTCAAAATATAGCTGAGACAACACAATCATATTTCAACATTGTCCTATGTCCTTCCTTTTCCTGTTACACACCCGACCTTCCAGATAGCTGGGTTTTACATCTGCAAATTTAACCAACCACAGACAAATATTGTCTGTAATGTAGCTATGCCTGTGACAGTAGTGTCTATAACAGGTACAAATCTTTTTTTTATTCTTACTTTTTAGATAATGAAATTGACATCTATTCAAATAGCTTTCTCTTTATACTAGGTATTGTAACTGAAAGAACAGTGGTGTAGTATCTGAGAAAATGTTCATAGGCTATGTGTAAATACTATGCCATTTTATGAAAGGGTGTTTTTCATCTTCAAATTTTGTATAGGACTGACAAGTTTCAGGAATTTCAATATATAATTTCAAATAATTTTTCCTTGAAACCTCATAGGTAAAGAGAGAAACTTGATGATTAATTGATTTAATTTACTCTTGTTATTAAAATCCACTTTGTTGGTTTTGCAGCTATTATTAGGATGACTGAATGGCTTTGATGGATATACATGTGGAAAGACAGAGTACTTCATTTGAAAGATAGATTGCTCCATCATTCTTACAGTATATATTGATATAGATCATATTCAACTATGATATGGCACTTTTAATTGAGTTGGCACTTTTAATTGAGTTCTTTGATTTTTCTAGGTATTTAAAAACTATACATCATAGTATTCAAAGTTTTATATTTTATTTAGGTAGTAAGCTATATTTAAGAAAAGTAAGAGTTTTTTGGATAATGTGTATCACTAATGAAAAGGGCGAAGATTCAGGCTAAAATATGTCTTAGCATAACTTCATCAAAACTTTTAATTTACAGTTCTGAGGGTTCCCCATATTCATAGATAGTGACTACTAGGATAAATTGGTGGATAAACATGTGGAAAGACAGAGTACTTCATTTCGAAGACAGATTACTACATCATTCTTAGAGTTAGGATAAATTGTTAACTTTGAATTTTCTTAGTAATTTATAAATTACTAAATGTGAAAAATTCTTTAATAACACAACTGTTGTTTTCCACATAGTATGTGTTACAATGAAAGGGAAAAATCCCAAATAATGCCATGTCTCTACATGCATAAAGATATGCAAGGAATATTATTTGGAATACTTTATATTACTTGCTTTATTTCTACTATATATTCCTCATCACGCAAGGTTTCATTTTGATTTCTACTCTACGCTAATGATAAATGACAAGGAAGTTAGTAATGGAAGTCTGGCAATGACTGTAAATTCACATATCAACCTAAGCAAAACAGCAGTAGGAAGTGACTGACTTAGAAATGTAATGAGGGTAACATAACTTAGCACTATTTTCTAACTCATTAAAAGAGATAGATTTTGTACCATACTGGCTTTATTATAAGACTGTCATAAAAATGATTCACTGAATACTAGTGCCTAAATCACACCTTTTTTTGAATTATGCATCTAATGAATGCTCCTAGTTTTCAAGTATATTATAAAATCTCGTTGACCTACAACTAATTCTACATTATTCATATAATTTACATTAAGTTTCTAGAGTACACAACTTAAATATAAATATTTGCTTTAATTTTGTGTACCTGGTAATAATTTAAATGTATTAAAATTTCCTGAGCAAAGCCAGATAGTATAGCCAGTAGGCTGCTTGCTTTGCACCCAGCCAACCCAGGATCAATCCCAGGCAATTTATATGGTCCCTGGAGCCTGCAGTAGGAAACCCTGAGAACCATAGATGTAGCTCAAAACCAGAACAAATACAACAAAAATGACTTGAGAAGGGGCCTGAGAAATCCAGAATTGCAGATAAAACAGAGTTAGAGGCCCTGAGCACTGCCATATGTGGCCCCCAAACTAAAAATTATTAAGTAAAATAAAATAGAATTTCCTGAGGATACAGTTTAACACTTAATTTTTCAAAATTATTTTTAAATATATGGGGATAATTTTGAGAAATATTCTTTCACAAAAGAATTTAGAGTTCAAGAAATAGGTTACAGATGAATAAAACAATATAGAATAAATTTGCATATACAGTAGTAAAATTGACCAACTATTATTAAAAAACCTTCACATAACTTCCTATTTTTTAATATTTTACTCATAAATGTATTTGTAAATACAAGTTTAATACAGTTCTGTAGTAATATAAGCTTAAAGATACAGAAGATATAAGCTAAGAAAAATCGGGATTTTCTCTATTAATAATTTACTCTATTTGAAATTTTTAAGCAAATGAATTTGTCTTTGACAACTTTCAAATATCAAATATAACATTCTCATTAGCTTTCAAACATATGCATTGCAATTTTAAAAAAATTTAAACTAACTCTGAAAACAAAATATTGTTTATTAACTTTAAGAAATAAATAAAAAATAATGTTTCTCTAAAATGTTAGCTTTTCCTCAAATTTATTTTTGTACATACCTTAATGTGATGGTGATGTGACTCTCATTGACCTTTTTCCTACTAACATATTCCTGTTGTTAAAACTTCTACTTGTGAGGGCTCAAATTTAGGTTCTTCCCTCAAAGTATTTACTTTTATAAGATTTATGTCTGGAAGTTTCCATGGTGTCTGCACTGACTTACACTCACACCAAATATGACAGAGTTTCTTTCTTCCCGTCTTCTACAATACTTACTTTGATTCATGGTGACTCCTGGGTTTTTGTTGTCTTCTGTATTAAATAAAATTTAAAGAAACATAAAAGGAGAGTAAGAGAGAAAAATATGTGCACATTCAAAGACAGTAACCAAATATATCAAGAAAGAAGAGAAAATGAAAAGACATCATGAAAAATTTAAGAAAAGATAAGAGAAGTGATTGACAATGACAAGCGGATCACATTCAGAATCAAAAATGACAGAAGAGTTAAAAGGAAAAGAAGAAAGACTAGTTGAAAAGATCATTGGGAGGAGCATGATAGGAATACAGGTACAAGAAGCCTAAAATATACTAACTAGAGCAAACTCAAATGAAGTGACATCAATGCAATTTGTAATTAGATGATAAGAATCAAAGACAGGGACTGACTCCTTGTGGTCACAAGACAGAAGAAAATACTCACATACAAGGTTCAAAATATCAGATTCACAGCAGCTTTATCTAGTGAAATTCGACAAGGTGGAAAAGAATGGACCAGCATATGAGAAGCATTACATGAGGAGACCTTCCAACAAAGAATCAACTGCCCAGCAAGACATTCATTCAGAGTGAACTAAGGGGTAAAAACATTCTCAAACAAACAGCAATTGAGGATGTGCATGGAATCTAGCATAGCCATGGCAAGGACACTGCAAGGCCACATCACTTGTATCACTTTGCTTGTCATCCCGTTGTTCGACCAGGCGCCAGTAACCTCTCCATTCGTCCCTCTCACATGCTAGTGTAGCCTAATGGTGTCTACTCGCTCCAGGAACACTAAGAGCCTCAAACCGCTCATTCAAGGTCTTGACAAAGAAGTCTGACCATCTCGTAGGTGGGCAGCCACGTGGTCTTTTGACATCCCGTGGAATATAGTCGGTAACAGCTCTGGATCTACGGGACATATTCAGAACCCCCATCCTTCAACCAACTGAATACACATCCGTTTTCACTGCAGAATGGGGCGAGCTGGAGGGTGGAGGGTTCTGAATATACTCAGTATATACAGACATTTCAGCTTGTTTTGTCTCAGGAAGCCTAGTCCGGTGTATGAATTCTAAAATCTTGTCACTGGGCCTCTCATGGACTGTAGTCTGATGGTTCCCTGACATTTCAGCTTTACTTAGTCCATGGTCACATGAGTGTGGGTGAGATTCCTGTGCTCTGTCCTTGTCACTGGGCCTCTCACCCTCAGCAGTTCCTATAGTCGTGGCTCTCCTAATCTCTGGCCGCGACCGTGGTGTTCAGGGGCCAAGAATCCTGTGCTCAGAACCGTATTACTACCTGAGCGCCGCAGCACAATCTAAATCTGAATTGTTATGTGTGTCTTGCCTCTATTCTGCCCGTGTCTGGGCCTCTGAAGCCTGCTGGTATTTAGCTATTTGTCTGGTCAAGCAAGTCCTACCTGATCCTATTGTCCATCCGGGCATATTCGAGAGTAGAAAGAGAGAATGTGCAAAGGGGGAGCCACGATAGAGTGAAGAACCCAGTTGGGGGCAGCCTTTTTAAAAAATTTTTATTTTATTGAATCACCGTGAAAAAAATACAAAGCTTTCAGGTTTAAGTCTCAGTCATATAATGATTAACCCCCATCCCTTCACCAGTGCACATGTATGTTCCACCACCAAGAACCCCATTATACCCCCTCCCACCCCCCCCACCTAAGTAGCTAATGATCTTCACTTCATTCTCTCTATACTTTGAATACATTCAGTATTTCAATAAAGAACTCACTATTATTCCTTGGAATTTTCCCCCAACAATCAGGTCTGCTGAAAAGGCATCATTTAATAATTTTTCATTGCTGAGAATGAAGACTCTATGAGCTTCATAGGTCTTGGATTTCTGATATTTTAGCTCAGTTCACAGTCTAGATGCATTTCTGTAAGAAGCCGCTCTGAGTGCCAAAATGTGTTAGAAGACCTCTCGAGTCATAGTCTTTAGGAGCAGAGGGTCCGTTTTGCAGGAGGCAGCTCCGGATCTTATCTGGGTGGAGGGCATGCTGGTAACGCCCCCCCTCCCATGATAGCCTACGAGCCACGTCACTGCAAACTCATACCTCTGGTTTGGGAGTCTTAGGAGGTGGCTCTCACCACATGGATGTTGCTGCCGCCTCCATTTTCCGTGCAGAAAAACAAGGTAGAGAGGGAAAATCCCTCCCCGGGTGGCACGGCTCACACTCTAGATGCATTTCTGAAAGAAGCTGCTCTTGGTGGCAAAATGGGTTAGAAGACCTCTCAGATCATAGTCTTTAGGAGCAGAGGGTCCCAGGTGCAGCCTTTTTCAACTGTTGTCACCTACCCCCAGCCATCCTATCATCTGTTCTGATTGGATACCATTTCCATGGGTGAGAGTTAAGCTGACCAATTCAATTGACCTGGTGCTCCTTTCCCCTGCTTTTAGTGTTAGAGAGGGAAACCCAAATGAAATACACTTCATCCTCGCTTGTTCCACCAGCTCACACCACGCAGGCCTTGTGTGTTTGCATTTGAATGACTGAGGTTCCTTTCCCAGCATCCCATGTGGTCCCGTAAGCATGGCCACTTGTGAGCTCTGAGCACCACCAGGTGTGGCCAAAAAGCCAAAAGAAAAAAGTAGGGTGCAGAAATATTAAATATATAGCAACTATACAACTTGCTGCTAAGTAACAATTTCCTCAGGGACAAAAATCAAAGAAGAAATCAAAAGATTTCTCAAAAAGTTGATAGCAACTGCCAAAATCTATGTAACACAGAAAACGCCAAGGGAACATTTATGACTCTTAAAGCCAACACCGGGAAGAAAGGTTTCAAATAAAAGGCGAGATATAAAAACAATTAGAGTGAAAATTAATTATACATATAATACGGAAATAATACAAGAGTAAAAAAAAAAGCAAAATAATACTAAGAGTTGGTTCTTTGAAAGAGCAAACAAGAAGTTTGCTTTTCAAACCCATGTTCTCCCTGAACACAGATCTTGTTTGCCTGAGTCTGTGTTTCTTACTTACCTATTTTAACTCTGGAGAAGCCTGTGTTCTCATTTAAACACATACTTCTTTCTTCCTTTCCCCTCACAACTTTCTAAACAAGTTTAAATTAAAACTATTTTGTTCACCAAAAATAAAAGGAAGAAAGAAAGAAAGAAAGAAAGAAAGAAAGAAAATGAAAGGAAGAAAGAAAGAAAGAAAACGAAAGGAAGAAAGAAAGAAAGAAAACGAAAGGAAGAAGAAAGAAAGAAAGAAAGAAAGATAGAAAGAAAACAAAAGGAAGAAAGAAAGATGGAAAGAAAACAAAAGGAAGAAAGAAAGATGGAAAGAAAACGAAAGGAAGAAAGAAAGAAAGAAAATGAAAGGAAGAAAGAAAGAAAACAAAAGGAAGGAAGAAAGAAAGAAAGAAAGAAAGAAAGAAAGAAAGAAAGAAAGAAAGAAAGAAAGAAAGAAAGAAAGAAAGAAAGAAAGAAAGAAAGAAAGAAAGAAAGAAAGAAAGAAAGAAAGAGAGAGAGGAAGGGAGGGAGGGAGGGAGGAAGGAAGGAAGGAAGGAAGGAAGGAAGGAAGGAAGGAAGGAAGGAAGGAAGGAAGGAAGGAAGGAAGGAAGGAAGGAAGGAAGGAAGAAAAAGAAAGGGAACAAGGGGAAGAAGGAAGGTGGGGGGAAGGGAAGAAAAGGAGGTAGTATATATGAAGGAAGAAAGGAAGGAAGGAAGGAAGGAAGGAAGGAAGGAAGGAAGGAAGGAAGGAAGGAAGGAAGGAAGGAAGGAAGAAAGGGAGGGAGAAAGAAAGAGAGAAACAAAGGAAGGAAGGTAGGAAGGAAGGAAGGAAGGAAGGAAGGAAGGAAGGAAGGAAGGAAGGAAGGAAGGAAGGAAGGAAGGAAAGAAGGAAGGAAGGAAGGGAGGGAGGAAGGGAGGGAGGAAGGGAGGGAGGGAGGAAACATGGAAGGAAGAAAGGGAGGGAGAAAGAAAGAGAGAAACAAAGGAAGGAAGGAAGGAAGGAAGGAAGGAAGGAAGGAAGGAAGGAAGGAAGGAAGGAAGGAAGGAAGGAAGGAAGGGAGGGAGGAAGGGAGGGAGGAAGGGAGGGAGGGAGGAAACATGGAAGGAAGAAAGGAAGGAGAGAAGAAATGAAGATAGGAAAGAGTAAACAAGATTGACAAATCCTTAACTAAACTTACTCAGAAAAAGAGAAAAAAGCAAATAAATAGGATCAGAGATGAAAGGAGGAGAAATTATAAGCAACACCTCAGAATTAAAATAATGATAATTATTTTGCTTTATTAAAAATAATCATACTTAGGGGCTGGAGGAATACCACAGCGGGTAGGACACTTGCGTTGCACGCAGCCGACCCAGGTTGAACCAGGTTCAATTCCCAGCATCCCATATGGTCCCCTGAGCATCGCCAGGGATAATTCCTGAGTGCAGAGCTAGGAGTAACCCCTGTGTATTGCTGGGTGTGACCCAAAAAGCAAACGCAAAAAAAATAATAATAATAATAATCATAGTTAACATATATCTAAAATCGTGTGTAGGAAGAATTATCATGACAAAGGGTAAGCTTATTTAAAGGTTAGTTGTAGCTCAGGACTTGTGATCAGTCAAAATTATCAGATATTATCTTCTGTAGTTAGAGCTATATGTAAAAATAATCTGTTTAATATTTAATATGTCTTTGGAAATAAACCAAAATTATTATTACTGATTAGGACTTATTATAAATAAGTATACTTTGAGTCTTGATGGGAGTTAGTTGAAGATTTCTAGATACCTCGTGTCAAATCAGTGTACATGAAATGGTAATGATTATGTGGCTGATTTGCCTGGTTTGTGTGTAAGTTTGGTCAATAATTGATTCTGTATATGGAGTATATCCACATGTGAGGCTAGAATTCTGGTCAATAGTAAATCTATAATAAGTGCTTTTACTTGCCATACAGGCAAACCAGTGTAAAAAAACAAATTTATGTAACTCATTTTAAGGGATAACAGGGTACATTATATGTGCTGTCAATAATATTATTAGAGTTAGGATAAGTGATAATAGAGAGCTTTTATATTTTTTAACTTTTTGGTTTTGGAGTGACCCCTAGTTGTCTTGGGGAAATACTTTGCTCTGTACCTGGGGGTTGCTCCTTGTGATTCTCAGGTTATAATACAATGCCAGGTAATGAACAGCGAACCTCAAAGGCAAATCATACACTAAGCATTTTGAGTTATTTTTCTATCTCTAAGTTTCATTTTAAATAATGACTTTTCTGTTTTAATTTTAGATAAAAGAATGATGTTTAGGGCCATTCCTATTTTTTTAAAGTATGGTTCTGAATATGAAAATTATAGATGACTTGGATTCCTTAACTGTCATTCATCTTAAACTTTCTATTTTTATGTAAGACCATTTAGGTTTAAAAGCATTTAATAGATAGGAACCTATTTCAAAACTCTGAAGTGGAAAGAGTGTTTTTCATTTTCATTGAAATCCACTGAATAAAGATTGAATTGTGTTTATTAATGGACACATTGACTGAAGGGTGAAACTTCTCCATTGCTCTTCACTTGGCCTCAATTTTAGGAAGACTTTTCTGTAATTGTAACAATGGATTTTTCTGGACCCTCTGTGCCTAAAGACCTTGATTCCAGAGACCTAACACATTCGGGCATCCAGCGCAGCTTCTTATAGCAATGCACTGGGACTGTGAACTGGGCTACAACCCCAAGTTACCTGGGGGTGGATCTTTCCTCCCCATCCTGTCTCCCTGCACAGAAAATGGCAGCGGCAGCATCATCCACATGGCAGGAGCCATCTTCTAAGAGGTATACGTAACCCAGAGGTATACGATTTTTACACTTAGGGAATCATGGGAAGTGGGTGTAACCGGCACGCCCTCGGCCCAGGTAAATCCGGAGCTGCTGAGAGTGAAGTGGACCCTCTGCGCCTAAAGACTTTGATTCCAGAGACTTCTTACAGCAATGCACTGGGACTGTGAGCTGGGCTATGCAATTTCTGGCAGAATTTTCCCTGGACTTTATACAGAAATCCAAAACCGTGCGGACGCGACTTAACATCTATAATTGTCAGCAATGTAAAACGGTTCCTTTTTAACAGGTCTGACTTGGTGGGGGAAATTACAAATAATAACAGTGAGTTTTTGTTGAAATATTGAAGATTATAAAAGTAGCAGCCATTTCTCTGGACTGTGAACTAAGCAACAGCCCCACGCCGGCCGAGAAGAGGAAATATCCCTCTTTCCCGGTTGTTTCCCGTTTTCAGGGAGAAACTCGGCGTGGCATACACCATACTATGAGGCGCGGGAAGGGGGATGAGGGGGGAAAAAAAAGGAAAAGGAAAAAGAAAAAAAAAGAGTTATGTACTTGGAGCAGTGGGGCTACATATCTCTTCATTCTCAGCAATGGAAAACTAATTATCAAATGCTTCCTTGGTAGTAGAGCTGTCTTTCTTGGGAGGAAACTCCAACAACAATAGTGAGTTTTGTGTTGAAATATGGACCGTAATCAAGGTAAAGAGAAAATGAAGTGAAATTCATCAGTTATACAGTTGGGGGTGGGGGGCAGAGGGTATACTGGGGTTTTTGGAGGTGGAATATGGGCACTGGTGAAGGGATGGGTTTTTGAATATTGTATAAAGGAGACATAAACCTGAGAACTTTGTAACTTTCCACATGGTGATTCAATAAAAATTAAAAAAAACAATGGATTATTCTATTATTATTTTATAGCAAGTTTTTATTTTGTGCCTCCACCAGTTTATTAAAAATTCCTTAGTTCTATAAAATCGGTGTTTGTTGAAGAATACATTTAGAGTTATAATTATATTTTGTGGTCCCCATGCTTATATAATAGGGAAATTGCCCATAATTATTCCTGTCAACTAACTGATTTCTTCTCCTAAATTCTCTTGATGGGCTATGATTACTTTCATCGTAATCATATTGAAAAGTTTTGTCTAATATTGATCAAAAACAGTAGCATTGTACTAAGGTTTTCTTTGTTATCATAAATTGAGAAAATTATTCTGCAAATGAGTTATTTTTTCCTCTTATGATCTATATCATTAGGAATAGAGCATACTTTAACCTCATTGCACACAGAGAAATAATGCCTCCAAATAATAAAATTTGATGCTTGATTGCCTTTCTATATGTAATCATGTCTATCTATGCACAAGTCATATTAACACTTATACTAATAGCTTAATTTAATGGTTTCCAGTCATCTGCATGGGTGTAAAAAGTAAAAAAAAAACTATAAAATGGTCAAATAATTATTACTATGCTGAAGAATGTGAAAATCATTAAATCCATGTGACTGGGTTTAATTAAACACTGAGGCATAAAATTATAATTTTATTTGAATAATGGCTTGTCATGTTGAAAATTGTGTTGTTTGATAATATGTCTTGTGAAACAGGCAGGAAGATAGGGGTCCTCAACAATGATTTAGGGGAGTGAAACCAAGATACAAGAAAGTTACTCTCTTCACCAGCCACAAGCAGCCCAAAACCATGAAGGCTGCACCCCCTTTGGATTTGAGACCTAGTAAGACTTTGAAATGAGTTCGGTGACATCCCAGAAAAGGTTTAAGAGAGGAGAAACTTTAGGAAGAGTAAAAATTTACCAAAGGAATATGAAAACAGATGACCAAAGTTCTCTTTTTTAGAAAGTCCTATACTGGAAATGTTTGGCAAAAGACATATAAAAACAATTTTGCAGAAGCAAGCAGTGTGCATACCCATTCAGAGTTCATACACATTCAAATTTAGGATATGTGATTTCTTTCTTTTGTGGGGCCTCCCAAGTAGTGCTCTGAGGACCCAAGGGCCACAAAAGGCAACACTTACTCAAACAGACCAGCAAAATTGGAGCCCACAGATGCACTGTTACCGATTGTATTATCTCCAGATGCATGGGGAATGTAATTCCTTTCTTTACTTCCTGGGGCTCTATCCTCTCTGGATAACCTCCATTCTCTTTGGAACATATTATTCTCTCTTACTCTCCTTTTAATAAAATTTCTACATTGCATTTTGTGTCTCTCCCTGAAACTCCTTTTTGGAAGAATTAACAGAGAGCCTAGGAAACATGGGAAAAGACAGACTTGAGTTTTCTTTTGCAGCAAAGAGCAGTCCCTTGTTCCTGCCAATAGCCATGGCTCTCCCAAAACGTGGCTAATGACATTCTGGTGCTGTGCAGATGCAGCAGACCTCTGCTGCTGTTTTATGACTGCTTTATCATGGCGCTGGTGGGTGCCTAGCACTGCTTTGTGTGAGTGCTTGCTGCAATTTTTTTTTTCAGTCAGTAAAAAGGCTCTTCCCAAGGAGACATAGTGGATCTGGCATGAGGATAATAACAATTCCTCTATTTAGGATACCAGCTCTGTCATTCTGTGGGCCTCTCTAAGACAACCAAAAAGAACAAGGTTTGTAGGAATGTAAATTGGCAACAATACTTATAGAAAATGTTCTTGAGTTACATTGAAAAATGGAAATTCAAATGATAAAGCAATACCTAACTTCAGCATGTATTTGAATGACATAAAATTAACTTGAAAAAAATATTTATTCCTCTCTGCTCATAGATTCACTACCAATTGCCAAAATTATGGGTTAAACCTGTTATAGGTGACTTGATTAACAGAGTTATGACATATACTCAGTGGAATACTATTCTGCTATTGAAATAATAAAGTATGTCATTTGGGACAAAACATTTGATTACATTAAATGAAATAAGACAATACATGGACATTATTAGATGGTTTTATTCTCATATAGACAATGATAAATAAAGCAAATACACTACCAAAATCCAACTGAAATAACACCTTGACTCAGTGAAAACTATAATAATTACTGGAGAGAAAGAGGAGGTGGGGGTAAAGAATGAGTAGAAGCTATTTATTTTTAAAAATATCTATTTATTTTGGAGACAGTAATAATGGTCTCTCATGGACAGAATTCCTAAAAGAACTGGTAGAAGTCTTTTGGAGATAAAATGACAATGGAATTTTGATGGTGGGCATGTGGATAAGCCATACATATATAGTTATAAAGTAAATTCATTAATTTATAAAATGTTTAAAGTAATGATAACTCAAGGGCTGAGAAATCTAGATTCATTAGGAAAGAAAGAAATAGAAAGAAACAAAGAATACCAATTGTGTCATGGAACTGACATGAAAGGTCATTGTACTGAAGTTTTGTCATGTCAGCCTAATCTTATCCTAAGTTTCTTTATGGAAAGATGCCAATCTTGTACTAACTTTTCTCAAATTGTGCAAATTCATTATTTAAAGTATTTATATAGCAGTACAAAAAATACACTACTCAAATTCATGGTAAAATGTCCCAAACCCCACTAACAGACGATTGAATTCTGCTTAGGTCTATTATTTTTTGCAGGAAAGATTCATTGTTAATCATTTACACCTAAGTTCTTTCCCAGAAATTTTCTTTGACAAAAATGAGTTACCTTCAGCCAGCTGACAATAAGAGGTCAGTTGATATAAGAGTGTACTTAAACTTGTAAGGACAGGCCCTGTAGTGTTTATTGGTGAGATGATCGAAGGACCGTTCTTGTTTCTGAGTCCAGAGGAAGCATGTGTTCTGAATGTGCCACCTTTTATGTTTTAACTCTGCCCAAACCTGCTATGCTAGTTTCCTAACAGATACTATATCCATAGCACTCTCAAAGAAACTACTAGCAAGCAAATTTCTACTCAGGGTGTTTTGATGAGCACTTGACCTAAGAGTTGTAGTGAATAGCAAAGTTTTTGTAATATTATATAATTATAGAGTTAGTAAACCGTGATGTAGCAAGGGAGATCAGACTTCAGTATAAATATCTTTAGACACTATCCGGGGAATATATACATATATACACATATATAATATATAAATATGAACATCATCACTATCATCACTGTCATCCCTTTGCTCATCGATTTGCTTGAGCAGGCACCAGTAACATCTCCATTGTGAGACTTGTTGTTACTGTTTTTGTCATATAGAATACGCCATAATAGCTTGCCAGGCTCTGCTGTGCGGGCGGATACTCTCAGTAGCTTGTTGTGCTCTCCGAGAGGGGCAAATGAATGGAACACGGTACAAGGCCATGTTCCATTCATTCGCCCCTCTTGGAGAGCACAACAAGGTACAAGGTACAAGCCGCATACAAGGCTTACCCGCTGTTTTATCACTCCAGCCCAAATATGTACATATATTCTTATATCTCTATATATGAATATACATAGATAATTACTAGATCATTTGAGCTATTTAACATATCTAATTTAGCTAATCTAAATTACATAGGAAATTTTTAGCCGATTTATAAATACCAGCAACAGTTTTCAGAGATGAGTTATTTTGTTTTTTAAAACAGCTCAGTTGGCATCAGAATCATAGTAGAGCAGGTAGGGTGCTTGCCTCACACACTGCTAGCCTGGGTTCTATCCCCAGGACTCCATACGGTCCCCTGAGTTCTGCCAGGAGTTACTCCTGAGTGCAGAGTCAGGATTAAGCCCTGAGCATTGCTGGGTGTGGCCCCCAAACAAACAAAAATAAAAATAAAATAAAATGGTTCAGTAAGGCAGCAAAAATAGCTCAGCTGACTTGAGCACTTGCTTTGCATAATGGAGCCAGATTTGGTTTGTGGGCCTGGATGGTTTCTGAACACTGCCAAGAGCAAGCCCTGAGCGATGAGCCAGGAGGAGCCCCTGAGTATCACATGTTGCAACACTAAAATTTAAACAATAACAATATAAAATATTTGAACAAACATTTCATACTATATGTAAGGGATATATGTAAAATCCTGTCTTCGAAAGCTATATTTATATCTAATTACTTTCCTCTATATTTACTTAAAATTATATATAATATGTTCATTGTTCATCGATTTGCTTCAGTGGGCACAGTTAAATTATTGATATGTTTTAATAATAGAGATCTTTGCTACCTGCATTTTATGCAGGATAACTAGTCATAGTTTGATATCAAAGTACTGAAAAATTAGCATTCTAAATTGTATCTCAAACCTAAATATAATTTATAGACAGTTCACTAATAATGAGTTGTTTGTATTCTCTTGTGCAAATTTTATATAATCTGTGTAAGTCTTTTTAAATGCATTTGTTCTGTTTATAATTAGAATGTTCCCTTGCTGATTTTGCTGCACTCACCCTCTTTTCCTATGGTCAACTAATTCCTTCATTTGATTATATACTCAATCTATACAACTTTTTAGGAAACTTTCCTCATTCTAAATTTTTTTCATTATGGGTCCTCTGCCTTGTTCTTTGATCATCTCTTCTTAGTCAGTGTCATGTCAAACTGCTGATCAATCCTTTCATTATAAAAAATAATTAAATTTACTTTAATTTTTAAATTTTTATCATTAAATGATTCATCTATGACACCTAATTTATATAGCTATAAGCCTGAAGTCACATAAGATTTCTCGGGTGAGAGAGGTTGAAGGCAGAAAACGTTTAAGAAGCTAAATAAACAGGTTGGTCTTAACTATTTTCATCAGTATGAAAATAGTTAAATTTCATTCATGCTACAATGAAATCATCTGTTAATTGCTCCTCACACAATTCATAGTCTCCTGCTTTCCCAACTCATTATCTGAGCTTGCTGTCTCCCCTTTTGATTCAGTGCTACAATCACAGAAGAGGTGTTATTCTACCTGAGAGTGGAATAGTCCAATTCTTACTTGCATAGCTTCAAGTTATCATTTTTTAAAGTTTCTAGATCTTCCCGGAGTTAATAGATCCCAAATACTGTTTTCCAATAGTTTTATTGAGTATCAAATATCATATTTGTCTTTCAGCCTCAATATACTTATTGACAAATAAAACCATTGAAGTAAAACCTGTATCCATAAATATCTTTAAATATTTTTTTACTTTATCTTAGTTGATGCAAAGATTTTTAGCTGGGTGAATTTGTCTTTAGTTATAGATCTTGTGCCCAGATAAAGAAAAGTGCCAAGCCATTGAGCTGTATTTATGAGATCTTGCAAGGAAGAGAAGGAAATAAAATAAGAGAACTGGAACAAATATCTCTCCTATAGGCAAAAACTTTTCCAGATGATTATTCTTCTCTTTGTCCAGGATCTTGGTTATTATGGTAATAAAGAGGAAGTTATCCCTTTAAAACTTGTAAATAACATATTATTTTCTAATTTATATTAAAATCATAAAATTATATATATTTTAAAGTAAAGTGAGGGTAATTTTGCTGTAATTGAAGAAGTACTAATAGCATAAAAATATATGAAAAAGCAATGAGGTGTTGCTGTTAAAATATCATGTTAATAAAATTATGAAATATTGATACACCCAAATCACATAAATGACTATGTTGTTCCAGTCACCTCCATATAACAATGCAGTTTTCAAGAAAGTAGAGTAAACAATGAAAAAGCAGCCAAGGTAGTAAAGTATTAATTCCGTATTCATGGACAAATTTTAACATAAAATCTAAGATCATACATCACTGTATCCCTGTCACCATCATCCCGTTGCTCATCAATTTGCTCAAGCGGGCACCAGTAACTTCTCCATTGTGAGACTTGTTGTTACTGTTTTTAGCATATCTAATACGTCACGGGTAGCTTGCCAGGCTCTGCCGTGTGGGCGAGATACTCTCAGTAGCTTACCGGGCTCTCCGAGAGGGGTAGAGGAATCGAACCTGGGTATGCTATCACTCCAGCCCTACATATGATTAGGTAAATTCTTCTGCACCACTACCCATCACATACACTAGTATATAAACTAACACATCTTGGCCAAGGAAAACTAAATGTGTCAATAGTTTGCAAAAATGGTCAAGTAACTGCACTAAAATCAAGATTCCCTACATATGGGTGGGAAGATAAATTTGTCTTCTTTTCAGTGTTAAGCTACTGGACTGTCTAGAAGAATCTAGCAACAGTTCTTCTGAGTCACTTCCAGTCATCAAATTTAAAAGTCATCTTATATTCTATTTTGATAGGTGAGAGTCATTTCAATAGAGGAATATTTTACATTTAAACTAACAAAAGAATACAAAACATTTTGTCCAGGTGACCATTTGTTGATCCCAATATCTTAAGTGAGTAAGAAAGAAACTCATTTAAACTTTATTACCTGAGACAGGAAATATTTATATGCAAATATTTAAATGCAAAAGAGTGTACTTTGCATTTTCTCAAACCTAGGCTATTAATCATAAAGTACTTGTTGCTTTGATGGACACGTGGCCTAGTCTCAGCAATTATAACCAATCCTTTCTATAGGGGACACAGCAAGAGTCTATATGTAGACAGGACAAAATGCCCCAGGGCTTTACTGTTTCTTAAAAAGGGATATGACTTTTGTGTCTAATCAGACATCTGGAAAGTTACCTCTGTGCCCAATTTTATTACGCATAAGAAAACAGCAAAATTTTCCTCAGACATCTATCATGCAGCAAAATGATCATACAGCACCTAAGCAGATATCGACCGCCGCAGCAACCCTTTGTCTTGAGGTTAGTTAGAGAATTAAACTTATTTGCCTGAATGTTACCTAGTCTACTAAATCCTACCTTCTTAAACTGCTGATCAATCCTTGAATGAGAAAAAATAATGAAACTTATTTCAATGTCCTTATATTTATCCCTAAATGATTAATCTGTAACACCTATCTTATAGATATAGATATAGGCCTGGGATCACATAAGGTTTCTCAGGTGGGAGAAATTGAAAGAAGAAAATGTTTAAGAAGATGAATAAACAGGTTGGTTTAACTATTTTCATCATTAAAACAAAATTTGTGTGTAGAAAAGACCAACCTCACGAGCACCAACAGTTTAACCTACTAAAAATATAAATGTTTAAGCATTGATACCATGAGGTAATCCTTAAAATTTACCAATTCATACCTCTACCTCTTTGTAGGTGGATGGATTATATGCACTGTAGCATTGTAGCACTGTTCTCCCGTTGTTCATTAATTTGCTCGAGCAGGCACTAGTAACGTCTCCATTGTGAGACTTGTTGTTACTGTGTTTGGCATATCGAATATGCCACGGGGAGCTTGCCGGCTCTGCCATGCAGAAGGGATACTCTCGGTAGCTTGCCAGGCTCTCTGAGAGGGACAGAGGAATCGCACCCGGGTTGGCCATGTGCAAGGCAAATGCCATACCCTCTGTGCTATCACTCCAGTCCCGGATTATATGCATGGTGTCATATTTAATCTTTTTTTTTAACTCTGGAAGCAATAATTTTTGGGCAGTCAATAATTTGTAAAACAAACAGAAATACAAAGTTCTCAAAATCTCTTGAGGAAAACCAAAATCATTTTAAATTACACCAGGAATCATGTTACAATGGTTATTATAGTGTGGAGACAATGCAGGATTTTTTATTCCAGTTTAAATTATTGTGTTTCTTGTGATGGGGGTTACATGCTAATTCTTTGGTTGTGTGAAATAGCGATATTAATGTCAAAATTAAGTCTTCAGTTCATGACACTCTTCTAAGAGTTTAACATCCTGAGAAATGTATTTGTACGGTGTTCAGTTGTTAGAAATCTGAATCACTTTACTTCATGCCTATCAGAAACTGGTTGTCCTTTGAAGTATCCTTTTCCAGAGATCATTTATTTGATAATCTTGACCAATTTAAACTGGTTAAGGACATTCACATTTGAAGATAGAAATCAAGAAGGTGAATAGTTAGAACTCACCAAAGGTGATTAGAATTATTAATATTAATAGCATAAACATGTTTATGAGAGCATAAACATGCTATTATAGAGCATATGTGACATAAAATTATCAAAATATAATCCTCAATAACTGCTGTCTATGCTATTCTCGGCTCCCTGATAGTTTTAGAAACAAAGTCTTTTAAAAATATAGTATTAAAGAAGGAGGATTAATCTTGTTATTGTTTGGGAATTTTATATTAGGGAAAAATATGTGATCAAGTTATCAATGTCTGTTTCATTTGACTTTCTGTTCCCATTCAGTTATTGTTCTTTAGTAAGTCACTTTCCTGAAAAATTATATGAAGATATGGCAATTCCAAATTATTTTCCTGAATATAAATTTAAATCCTGCTATACTTTTGTATCATGGTAGAGCCTGGCAAGCTCCCCATGACATATTTGATATGCCATATACAGTAACAGCAACTGGTCTTATTCCCCTGACCCTGAAAAAGCCTCCAATCACTGGGAAAGGCAAGTAAGGAGAGACTGCTAAAATCTCAGGGTTGGGACGAGTGGAGACAATACTGGTGCCCGCTCAAGCAAATGGATGAAAAAATGAGATGACAGTAATAGAGTGATGCAGTGATACTTTTCTATGAAATCATCTTTGTTTCTGAAAAGCACTGATTTATATTCTCCGTTCTCTACCCCTTGATAAGTTAAGGGAGTCCTACTGCCTGAGGCATGCAACTTACTTAAGACTGCATATTTTCACCGACTAATTTTATGATTTTCTTAATTAGAGTTTGATGGTTAATTCCTGTCAGTTTAGCTAGTACGTGATGCAGCCTAGTTGGTAAAATATACTCTAGAACATAAAAAAAGAAAGGGTTACTTAAAGATAGTAGAATTAAAAAATTGACAAATTTGTATCTGTATCTAGTCATTTACACTGAGATATTATATCTGATGTCAATAGTTCAAGTTCTGGTGTGCATAAATTAAATACACGCACATGCACGCACACACACATATATGCACACATGCACACACACAACCCACAGGCTGAAGAAATAGTATGGAAGGGAGGGTGCTTGTCTTGCATGTGCTAACATGAGTTTGATTATTGGCATCCCATATGGTCTCCAAAGCACTTCCAGGAGTAATTCTTGGGTGTAGAGTAAGAGTAAGCCCTGATCACTGCTGAGTCTGCCTTTCAAAATTTTTAATTAAATTATGATTAATTTTAGTCAGTTTCAGACTTTCTAAAGTAGCCATTATCTATCTGTATCTATGCCCCACCCTTAGCCATATCAGATATGACTGAAGGATTTCTTTGAGCACACAAGAAACTGTAAGAAAAAAAAAAGAGTTTTTCTTTAAGTATTACTAATCAATGATTTTTTGGTTGATGTCTCTGATTATTACTTGTCACTTGTATCACTTATCATCCCATTGTTCATCGATTTGTTTGAGTGGATGCCAGTAATGTCCCCACTCAATTTGTCCCTGTCACGTGCTAGTGTAGCCCAACGGCGTCTGTTTGCTCCAGGAACACGAAAAACCTCAAACTGTTCATTCAGAGTCTTGACGAAGAAGTCTGACCATGTCATAGGTGAGCGGACTTTTGACCTCCTGTGGAATCAGCTCTAGTCCAGCAATTGTCTCTAAATCACATTACATGTCCGGCCTATCTGGTTTTTGATGCCTTGGCAAATGAGACAGTGTCCCTGATTCTTGATTGTCGATGGAGGTCAGAACTCCTTATTCCTTGTCTCACTTGAGTGAAAATGTGATACTTCAGGCATATTTCTTTAAATTCCTCTTTGGGATACCCGAAGAACATCCTCATCTTGTTTTCATAGGGCCCAGGTCTCTGAGGCGTATGCTAATACAGGAAGAAAGATGGAGTTGAAAAGATGTGCCTGGAGCCAGAGATTCTTTGTCCTCGTAACCACTTCGTTGATGCTCTTGAAGGCATTCCATGACATTCTCTTTCTCCTGCGCAGTTAGAGGCACAAAATAAAGTCAGTCACTAGACGGTACTTTCTAATTTGCTGTTATTTTTCCATCAGACTAGAGTGACTTTCAGAGAAAAAGAGGATTAGAACTTTTCCCCCACTCCCACCCTAACTTCTTTGTTTTAATTTTTCCACCTTTGGCAGCTATGATCCATAGAAGATGACCTTCAAAAGAGAAAACTTAGACAAGAAATATTACAATATAACTGTGGTGTCTGGGAGAATACATGGGGGGCAAAAATCCATAAAAGATCCAAGAAGGCTTACATCTATAGTTCATGCTTATAAATTTCACAGATAATCTACAAAAAGCAAAAACAATACACAGAACAAAAATCAAAAAGCTTTGAGGAAAGAAAAATTCTGATTTTCTAACTTTTCATCTTAACTAGACTCACTGGTAGGTTTGTAATGAAAGAACTCATGAGCAATTAATATCAAAGAACTATGACACAGTAGAGAAAACAAGATAAATTAAAAGAAAATGTACCGGACAATCATGATCTAGAAGACAAACACTTTTAAATAATTGTTGTGGGTATTTTTTTGCAGGTTGGGGTAGAGAATGGCAGGGGTGGGGGTGGGAAAGAGGCAGCCATACCCACCCATTCTCAGGGTTTACTCTTGACTCTGTGCAGAGGAACTATGCCTACTCAAGTTAGAATATCATGCCATGCTGGCTATCAAACAAGGTCTTAATCTTTATACTATCTCTCCAACTCCCAAATAATTGTTTTGAAGATTCTCTCAAAGATACTGAAAGAATTGAAGAAAGATCAAGAAATACTAAGGACAATTAAGTATAAATAAGATGGAATTATCAACGAAGAAATTAAAAATCTAAAAGAAAAACAAAAGATGCTAGAACACAAAAGTATAACTAAAGTTTAAAATATATTCACTAGAGTAATACTAATACAGATATCATGCAGTTAAAGAATCATATTTTAATGTTAGACAATGGAAACTGGTTGGGAATTAGAAATGAAATGAAGGAAAATAAAAATATCAGGAGATGTGTGAGATATTATCAAGGTAATTCATGTGAGTAATACAGCATTCCTAAAGGCAAAGCACAAAAATGAAGGAAGAGAACAAGGGAAAGGGAGTGGAGAGAATAAATGGGAAGGAAAATGAGTAAGTCCTCTCCATTTAGCAAAGAAGGCCATATTGCCTGCTGTGCACCCTTTTAGCTAGAGAACATGTGCTATGATTATGAACCCCAGCCACTCTTAGCAGCTTTACTGAACCATATTCAAGCCTGTGTCATCATAGCAGCATTGTCTGGCCTCGGTCGGGCATTAGTGAGCTTAAATTTCTGGTTGTCATTCATGCCCTTTCTAATTTGATGCACAGATATCGCAGGACACTCTCAAACTCAAGTTCAGATCATCATCCACGGCTCTACAAGCTGAGACATAGCTGGCTGCAGATACTCACAGCTCAAGATTCTGGTATTTGCTGTACAGGTCCTTGAAACTTGGTGCACAGGTGAACTCAGGAATTCAACATCATATTCCAGTCTCCAAGGTTTCTGTAAGAACTTGTTAAAATACTTGTCACAGCCCTGCCACTAGGGATTTGTTAATGTCCATTCCCAGTGTCCGTTCAGGTCTGCTTCAATGTGGTACACAAGTGCACTGAGACATCTGCTGTTTTGAACATCCCTGTGTAGTCCAGAGTCACTCAACTTATGCAACATTGAACTATAGAACGCTGCTCAGATCTGTTTGACATTAGCACTGCATTAGCTGTCAGGTTCTGGTGAATTCAAATCCCCCGTAGTTGTATAAGTCTGTTCAGCACCACGGATGCTCTAGGATACTGACACCATCCTGGATCTTTTCCTACACTTGAAGAACTCTGACCCCACAACCACTGCCGATATGAAAGACTGTGAGACCTGGGTCTGAATCAAGAATGTCTAGATTCCGTGATGCTGATAGTGTGGCTGTTTTCATGAGATCATCCTGATAAAGATAAATTCCATGCACTTATCCAGTTGAAGACAAAGTCAGAGCCATAGTCCATATCTGTTTTGTTGTAATTTGCAAATGTAAACAACATTCACTTCTCAGGTTTGATTAAACAAAGGCCTTTATCTTAGGGCTCAGATAATAGCAGGAATAATGAAGCAGTGGGTAAATTTACCAGCAGTAGCAGATATGAAGACAAAAGTTTGAGGAATAGTGGAATATAACTAAAATGAAGTATGCATGAAGTATGCATAAAACAATAAGTATCCAAACAGATATCACCGAGTGTTGATAGAATCTACTAACAGAGCTACTCTATTAAAATTACTTCCTACCTATTATACAGAATCAGCATTATACGTAAACAGAACCTAATTACATGGAACTCTGAACATTTCTTAGAGGAAAGAGTACCATCAAGAAGAAATGAGTCTATTAGAGAAATATTTCTCTTTAACATTGTACAAAATTCACAGCATAAACTTCATAAAAAAAATCAAAGTTGCAATTTCATCCTGGGTGACTTCAAGCAATAGGATTCACTCTATTTTATATCTTCCCAGAAAACTTTTTTTTTAGATTGAGTGCTATGTATTTCTTTTGCCGATATGCATTTAATGTTCCATTTAAGACATAAACAGAATGAAGTATGCCCTGGAAAAGAGTATTTAGAATTTATAAGCATTTTTTTAATGGTATGTTTTGAAGTGCAGTAATTTTAACGTGTTATACTGGGTTTTCATTTAGAGGAGCTATTTTATGTGAGATTTTGATATTATATACTTTTAACATTTCTTATTAATGAATAAAAATAAGAAAGGATCTGCTTTTCCTTTGCATTTTCAACTTTTTAGCAGCTCATTATAAAATGTAATGGAAAGGTTCTTTATGTCAAATCATAAAAATTATGTTTAAATAGTAATTTGTTAAAATATATCTTGTAACTATTCTAGTGGAAAACTATGCTGAGAGATGTAAAGTGTTTGGATTTTGTTCTTGGAGAAGGGAGAAATAATTCAAATAGAAAACATATGAAAAAAAGTGGTGGTCTATTTTATATGATTCATTAATTTTACTTTAAAAATGCAGATTTTTTGAGCAATAATATGACATTTTACTTTTTTATGCATAGAAATGTGCTCCATTCATGTCATTAAATAGGAATTTAAATTGCAGCAACATTATTAAGGGGGATATATCTATTATCCATTTTATTATGTTTTATGATATACATGGAGACACTGGAGGATATTAGTCATTGAGATAATGAGTAGATATTTTTCTGTGTAGAATTTTAATGAATAAATGACATTTATATCAGTTATTTATCTACTCCTTTATTTAAGTATTTTATTTAGGAAAGTATATCTGGGGCGGTTACCAAGGACTAGCAGTTTATCACTTTATACAACTGTAGTGAAGACATTGGCAGGTTAACAGAACAAATCAGAACTCTCACATTAAGTCCATAACCCTTCTTAAGAGAGTTAAAATTTTTGCCATTCTAATTTTAAAAAGCCAACGAAAATGCATCTTACACATGAACATTTGCTCTGGAGCTTAAACGGCTTTGGTTCAAAACCTAAATCCGTTTTTTAATAGCTAAGACTTTTTAAGTATTTTTTTTCCTTTCATAGTTTCTTGATTTCCTCCTTTTAAAATTTGAATGGTCATCATTAAATATTGCCTATTATTGCTAGTATTAAAGAGTAAATATCTATCCGAGATACTTAGAATGATTAGAACATGGTACATGAGATAAAGACAATACTTAGTGCTGTTTTGTCATTGTTGTTCTTATTATTGGCAGTGTTATCTGGCATAATGAACAGAAGATTCATTTTGAAAGCCCCGTGCTTTATATAGTCCTGATTCTGCATACATCTACCCACTCAATACAGTTTCAAGTAGGCATAGGTAAAACTATGAAGGAATTTAACACTTCTGCACCTGTATTCTGGACTTGTCAGAGCACATTTTCCCTCTGATCCTTCTTCAAATTTTATGATCCTTTTTCTTATTATTACCTTCTTGCTGTTTTGTCCTTCTTCCTATAGCAAATACAATCCTTAGGAAATAGCCTAATGCAAGTGACTAAAAGATAAAAGCACAATTTTACTTTTTATAAAGAGAAGGGGACAATATGTAAATGGAAGCGATCATAACATGTTAACAGAATACAGACTAATATTAATGATAAGAAAAACAAATATAAAACCTAACCTACATAAGGTAGCAGATGACAGTTATGAGTAAGGAAGTGATGTCAGAAAGTATAGGAACAAAGGCTGGAGTGATAGCACAGCAGGGACGGGTGTTTGAACATTGTATAACTGAGACATAAGCCTGAGAACTTTGTAACTTTGTAACTGAGTTACAATAACTTTGTAACTTTGTAACTGAGAACTTTGTAACCACATGGTGATTCAATAAAATTAATAATTAAAATAATAATAATAAAAAAGTCTATGAACATATAAAGACTGAAACAGCTTTAATTTAAGTCTTAATAAAAGAAAAAACTGTTAGATACAATAATAAATTATTCTGTGGTCAGGGCACTTGCCTTGCACGTGGCTGACCTGGGTTCAATTCCTTCGTCCCTCTTGGAGAGCCTAGCAAGCTATGGACAGCATTCCGCCTTCACGCAGAGCCTGGCAAGCTACCTGAGGCATATTCGATATGCCAAAAACAGTAAAAACAAGTCTCACAATGGAGACATTTCTGGTGCCCACTCAAGCAAATCGATGAACAATAGGACAACAGTGCTTCAGTGCTACACATCTCTGGTATCTGTTTGGATTATTCCATACCTATTGTCTTTGCAATATCATAAGAGTAAACTGATCACAACTTGAGAGTAGTACTCACTGTATTATCACTAAGTTACTTCTAAGTCAATTAAAGAGAAATTTGTATTCTACTCTAGATGTAACAGAACATCTCATTGTCAAAATGGAACCATTTTAGCTTAACAATCAGCTGTTCAAATGATCCCAAACAATACCTTTCTCAAAAGCCCTATACAATAACATAGATGCAAGCTTCCCTTATGTGCCACTGAAAGGAATACTTTATTTACTCATATTCCATTTTTAAATGAAAGAGGGAAAAATCTGGTGTGAAAAAAAATGTTACGTTATTTTTACATATAACCTTATATTTTTAAGATTTTAAATACTTAATTTATTAAAATCAGAAAAGAATTAGAAAGTTTCAACTAACATTTAAAGTTAAATAAAAAGCAACCAATGTTTATGTAACAATAACTACACATGGGGAATTTGAAAAGTGATAAAATAATAAATTAGTGAAAATAGACAAGTTGTAACTGTACACATCTTTCAGGTTGAATATATATCTTCCATTCAGTGGGGAAAGAAAATGAGTTTATAGTTATGCTATCAGTTTTTACTGAATATTTAGTATATTCTAAAAACTATCAAAGGACATTATATTAACTTATTTACTCTTCATTGGGGAAATCTTGTTATTGTTGTTGCTAATACGTATGACACCTCAAGCAGAATAAATTTATCAACAAATATTTAGTGCTTTGAAGCCAAATATATACATAATATTTAATATATATTTAATATTAATAGTTAGAATAAGTAGCTATCTCTCCTGTTAACTACATTATTTATTTCTCTAAGCTAGTAAGTGGTGACAGAATAAATCCCAGATTATAAAAAATAATATATGAATCTAGTGTCTAATTTGCTTGTCTTGAATTAACTTCCTCTGTAGCACTGTTGTCCATTGTTCATTAATTTGCTCGAGTGGGCACCAGTAATGTCTCCATTGTGAGACTTGTTGTTACTGTTTTTGGCATATCGAATTCATCACCGGTAGCTTGCCAGGCTCTGCTGTGTGGGTGAGATAGCTTGCCAGGCTCTCTAAGAGGGACAGAAGAATCGAATCCAGGTCGGCTGCGTGCAAGGCAAACGCAGCACTCTCTTCCAGGACCTTTGTTTTATAATCTCTGGATCTTGGCCATTGATGAGATTACATAGCACTAGGAGAGTCTCTGCGTGTGACTGCCAAGCTTCTGGGAAATGGGTGCTTTGAGTTGAGGATTCCCAGTCCTGATCCAAGCAGGCTTGGGGATCTCAGCCCCAGGTCCCGCACACCTGGGTTCCTCTGCTGGTTCCTTCATGCGTGAGGCTCGTCTAAGCATGTGGAGAGTGGCCTTGAGCATGGCTGTGGCTGGGTTCTGGAAGTTTTCAGCTACCAGGGCTCTGCTAGGGGTGTGGAGGGAAACTCAACCTGTCCCCCATTCGAGGGGTCCGGTGAAGACAGCCTGGCACCGGGGCAGGAGATTCTGCCCAGTCCTGGTGGTACCATATGAAGTACTAGGGAGGGACCACAGGTATTACTGGAAATAGAAACTAAGATGGCAACAATGTTTTTAAAGGAAAAAATAGTGATTGAACTATTACAGAAATACATTATCAATTACAATTATATAGTTGTATTTTTCCTCAAATATGGCAAAAATTGGAATAATGAAGTGTACTAGATAATAATAAAATGTACTACATATGATAACCAAGTCCAAAGTTGTCATTCAAAGACATAATCAGTTAAGGCCTTAAAAATGTGCAAAGTAAACCTGACTTCAAATATTCAAGAGGATTTGGCCAAGGACTCAAAATTAAATAAGTAACTCGAATACATCAAAAGAAATAAGAAAAAGTCACCTTTGTGTAGAGATTTACAGTGTATTGGGGGAGAGAACAATTCATTTCCTTTTTTGTTTGTTTGTTTGGAGTAAAAGTGAAGATCCTTTTCCTGTACTTTGAGGTAAAATAATGGGCTAGAAAACTGCAATTAACTAGAATCTCAGCTGGTGTAACTCAAATAAGCTAGAAATCTAAGAGAGAAATTGGAAATGTTAGCCTAAAATTTGAATTCAGCCTTACACATACATATTTAAATATATATATTATATACACACACACAAAACTGTTCACCATAATACTAGATTGGTAAACACAATCAATTATCACAACGAACATATTTCAAGGAAACCTCAGAACAAAACTAAGTAATAAACCCTTTTAATTTTTTCTGATCACAAGGAGTTTGAATAATTTTTTCACTGTATCACGGTATAATCTAGTTGTTCATCAATTTTTTTCGAGTGGGCACCAGTAACGTCTCTATTACACTGAGCCCTGAGATTTTAGTAGCCTCTCCTTACTTGTCTTTCCCAACAATTGGAGGTTCTTTCAGGGTCAGTGGATGAGACCTATCGTTACTGTTTTTGGCATATCAAATACATCACGGGTAGCTTCCCAGGCTCTGACATGAGGGTGGGATCTTTTGGTAGCTTGCCAGGCTCTCTGAGAGGTGTGTATATATATATTTATTGTATTTGAGATATGAATACGCCATGGGGAGTGTACAAGGCTCTCCTGTGTGGGCAATAGACTCTTGGTAGCTTCTCAGGTTCTCCAAGAGAGAGAACAAGGCTATTCGATGTCTTATGGGAGCTTGGTCTTAATAGTCTCTGGATGTTGGCCGACGGTGGGATTACAGGGTGCTTGGGGCAGTTTGTGGGTGTGGTTGCCAAGCTACTGGAAAATGGTCTTCTGGGTGGAGAAGACCCAGTCCCAATCCAAGCAGGCTTGGAGATCTCAGCCCCGGGTCCTGCACACCTGGGTTCCTCTGCTGCTCCCTTCATGTGTAAGACTCATCGTGTGGAGGGTGGCCTTGAGCATAGCTTGCTGGGCTCTCCAAAAGGGATGGAAGAATAGAACCCAGGTCAGCCGCATGCAAGGTAAACACCCTACCGGCTATGCTATTGCTCCAGTCCGTTCTTAGGATAATCATCTAAAAATATTAAAAATTAAAGTTTATGTGTAAATTGCCTGATTAATAAACAGAAAACTATTACTAAGTAATCCAATTATTTCCTCAGCTCTAATTAGAGCTATTATGCTTACATATGATTTAATATCATGATAGTTCATCAATATGTAAAAATATGCTATATACTCTGTAATAAGTATATATTATATTTTTATTTGGGTGCTTCTATGAATTTGTATCTACATATCAAGTTATCTTCTCAGTGCAAGGATTTGCAACAAAAGATCACTGTAAGCCATGGCAGTGCTGTCTTTTAAAAACATTATATAACTAGAAAACAAAACAAAACATAAAAACCTTACAAGGTGGTTGCATTTGACGAACTAGTGAAATTATAGTGCTCTCAGAGAGCCTGGCAAGCTACTGGGGTATCCCACCTGCACGGCAGAGCCTAGCAAGCTGCTTGTGACGTATTCAATATGTCACAAACAGTAACAGCAAATCTCACAATGGAGATGTTACCGGTGCCCGCTCAAGCAAATTGATGAACAATGGGACAACATACTACTGCTGCTATTGTTCTATTGTATGTATAACCCCCCTAGGGATTATAAAAGATTTTCTGGGCAAATATTATTATTAAAAATTATTAAAGTTCAATATCCCTGATTTGAACATGAATACAAAGATCCTCAACAAAATATTAGCAAATAGAATCCAACAACTCATTAAAAGATCATACACCAAGACCAAGTGACATTTATCCTGGGGATGCAAGGATGATTTAACATTTGGAAATCAATCAACATAATCCATCATATCAACAAAAGAAAGATAAAAACCATATAATTATATCAATAGATGCAGAGAAAGCATTTGACAAGATCCAGCACCCGTTTATGATGAAAATTCTCACTAAAATGGGTATAGAAGAGACCTTCCTCAATATAATCAAAGTTATCTACCACAATCCTTGCCATCAAGCATTATCCTAAATGGGGAAAAACTAAGGGCTTTTCCTCTAAGATCAGGGACAAGACAAGGATGCCTACTCTCACCACTTCTGTGCAATGTAGCACTGGAAGTACTTGCAATAGCGACTAAGCAAGAAAAGATATTAAGGGCATCCAGAAAGGAAAGGAAGAAATCAAGCTCTCACTATTTACAGATAATATGATACTATATTTAGAGAACTCTAAAGCCTCTACCAAGAAACTCCTGTAAACTATAGACATAGTAAAGTTGCAAGCTATAAAATCAATACACCAAGTTCCCTGGCTTTCCTAAAAGAAAATAACGAGCGAGTGCCATGAAAACAGCAATCCCATTCACAAGCATGCATCATAAAATCAAGTACCTTGGAATCAGCTTAACTAAGGAGGTAAAGGAACTGTACAAAGAAAACTACAAAATGCTACTTAACAAAATTAAGGAAGACATGAGGGAATGGAAACATATCCCCTGCTCATGGATTGGGAGAATTAACATTGTCAAAACGGCAATTCTCCCAAAAGCATTATAGAGATTCAATATGATTCCTATAAGGATACCCATGAAATTCTTCAAAGAAATGGATCAAAAACTACTGAAATTCATATGGAACAACAAACCCCCATGAATAGCTTAAGCAATTCTGGGTGAAAAGAAGATTGGCCTCATCACCTTCCCCAACCTCAAACTCTATTACAAAGTGGTAATAATTAAAACAGCTTGGTACTGGAACTAAGGCAGAACTGCAAACCAATGTAACAGGGTGGAAAATCCTTACACACACCCTCAAATATATGATCATCTAATCTTTGAGAAGGGAGCAAGAAATATGAAGTGGAACAAGGAATGCCTCTTTATATAATGGCGCTGGCAAAACTGAACAGTTACATGCAAAAAAAGGGAGGGGCTCAGTTCTCTACCTAACGCCATGCACAAAAGTTAGATCAAAATAGATTAAAAATCTCAACATCAGACCAGAATCCATCAGGTACACTGAAAACAAGGTGGGGGAAAACCCTCCAGGACATTGAAATTAAAGGTAATTTTAAATAGGACACTCCACTGGCCAAGGAAGTGGAAACATATAAACAGATGGGACTACCTTAAACTGAGAAGCTTCTGCACCTCAAAAGACACAGTGACCAGAACTTAAAGACAATTTATAGAATTAAAAGGATATCCACATAATATCCATCTGATATGGGGTTGATATCAAGGATTTACAAGGTACTGGTTAAACTCTACCAAAAGAAAACATCCAATCCAATGATAAAATGGGGCAATGAAATGAACAGAAACATTTTTTAAAGAAGAAATCCAAATAGCCAAAAGTTACATGAAAAAATGGTCTTCATCATTAATCATCAGGGAGATGGAGATCAAAACAACAATTAGATATCATCTCACACCACAGAGACTATCACACATCCAAAAAATAAAAGCAACCGGTGTTGGCATGGATGTGGGGAGAAAGGGACTCTCCTTCACTGCTGGTGGGATGCCAACTCTATAGCCCTTTTGGAAAATAGTATGGATTATTCTCATAAAATTAGAAACTGAGCTCCCATTTGACCCAGCAATAACACTTCTGGGAATATATCCTGGAGATGCAAAAGAGTATAGTAGAATTGACATCTGCACTTGTATGTTCATTGCAGCACTGTTTACAATAGCCAGAATCTGGAAAAGACCCGAGTGTCCAAGAACAGACGACTGGCTAAAGAAACTTTGGTACATCTACACAATAGAATACTATGTCACTTGTCACTTGTCATCCCATTGGTCTTCGATTTGCTCAAGTGGGTGCCAGTAACATCTCTATTTGTCCCTGTCAAGTACTAGTGTAGCGCAATGATATCTGCTCACTCCAGGAACAGGAATTTTGGGGTTCGGCAGGGTGATACCATTTCACCAAAACTCTTCTATGCCACCCTCGAGAACATCATGCGACCACTGGAATGGGAAGGAATGGGAGTGAAGACAGACAGTTGGCAACCACACCACTGCTGGTTCACTGATGACATCGTTCTCATAATGCCAAACATTAGTCAAGGGGCACAAATGCTGGCCGGCTTCAACCATGAGTGTGGAAAGGTCGGACTGCAGCTGAATATCAGCAAAATGATGTTTATGAAAAACAAACTAGTCCCTGATATTCCATTTGCTCTCAATGGAATGAACATCTCCGAATGCAGCAGCTATGTGAACCTGGGTCAAGAACTCAACATGAGGAATGACTTGGCGCCAGAACTGTGCAGGAGGAAGAGAGCAGCATGGAACGCCTTCAAGAGCATGGAAGAAGTGGTTAAGAGAATGAAGAACCTCCAGCTCCGGGCATATCTTTTCGACTCCGCCATTCTTCCTGCACTAACCTACACCTCAGATACCTGGGCCTTATGCAAACAGGATGAGAATGCTATTTAGGTTTCCCAAAGAAGAATTGAAAGAGCTATGCTAGGTGTATCGAGTTTCACTCAAGTGAGAGAAGGAATCCGGAGTTCTGACCTTCGTCAACGCTCAAGAATTAGAAACGCTGCATCGTTTGCCAAGGTGTCAAAAATCAGATGGGCCTGACACGTAATTCGATTCAGAGACGACCACTGGAGTAGAGCTGTTACCAATTGGATTCCACGGGATTTCAAAAGGCTGTGTAGCCACCCACCAGCAAGATCGTCAAACTTCTTCATCAAAACCCTGAATGAACAATTTGAGGCTCTTCCTGTTCTTGTTCCTGGAATACTATGTAGCTGTTGGAAAAGATGAAATCATAAAATTTGCATATAGGTGGTTCAACATAGAAATTATTATGGTAAGTGAAATGAGTCAGAAAGAAAGGGACATACATAGAAAGATTGCATTCACTTGTGGAATACAAAGTAACAGAATGGGAGAGTAACACCCAAGAATAGTACCAGGAGGATTACTCCAGAGCTTGGAAGCCAGCCTCATATCCTGGGGTGAAGGCATTTCAGATAGTTAAGGAACCACCAAGTAAAGGTGCTAGGAGGTCCAGCTCTGGATGAGAGATGCATGCTGAAAGTAGACTATAGACTGAATGGCCACTTAATACCTCTACTGTAAACCACAATACACAAAAGGAGAAAGAGAGAACAAAAGGTAATGCCCTGCCACAGAGATGAGGTGGGAGTGGTGGGAGGGATGCTGGAACCATTGGTGGTGGATGATGGGCACTGGTGGAGGGATGGGCACTCAATCAGTGTATGACTGAAACTGACTGAAATGCAAGCAAGAAAGTTTGTAACTCTGTAACTGTACCTCACGGTGATTCACTAATAAAATTTTTTTTTAAAATAGTAACACAACAAGAAAAAAATTATTAAAGTTCATCATATTAGTGAAAGCAAAGACGTGTAAGTATTTTAGGAAACATTCTGCTTAAAAGGAAAAAGGTTTATCATGGAGAAAGGGGAATAAAGTCATAGAGACTACAAAGAAAATGATTAAGGATTTATCCTTCTTTAGAACTTAGAAAAGTGTATGGGGCCATGAGGCATTTGGAGTACCTAAGTATAGCTATGTTGACAGGTAAACTTGTAAAATCATCAAAGAAGATACAATCAAGTTAACTCTGATGAGAATTACTATATGCCAAGACATCCATTAGTTTGTCTTTTTTTTCACAGAATAATTCTGGGGTCTTCTGAGCTTGGGGGCAGGCAGACTTCCCTCTCCCACTGTGCTTCTGGAAGCCCTGGCAACCACTCCCACTTCTCACTGATGTAACATGTTGACTCACCCACTGGCCTGGCTATACCAATTCACAACTAAATATTTGAGGAGATACAAATAAAGTAGCTAAAATTCACAGTAATACTGGTCCCCTGGCTGAGAACTCTGGGACGCCCTCAGGAGGAGCCACAACAAGTCCACACCCTGCTGAAACCCCAGCAGCTGCAACCATACCAATGTCTCAGCTCCACCACTTCACTAAAACTCTCTGCAGAGACACAAACTGCAAAAAGTTTCAGGTACCCTGGTGTGTTCAGGCTGAGACTTCTTTTTCTTTTTTTTTTTTTTTTTTATTGAATCACTGTGAGAACAGCCACAAAGCCTTCAGGTCCAAGTCCAGGTTGAGATTTCTTGGAGTGGGAACAAACAACCGTTCCCCAGCCCTCCCCACACCCATCCTTCCAGAAGCCCCAGAAGCTGCACCTACCTCCCATTGCTGCTGTCATATCAGCTCATTGACCCAGAGCATAGATTCTGAAGTCTCTTGACCATGCAGCCACATATGCAGCTGCCTGACATCACCGATTTCCTCAATACTAAAATTTCAGTAGGATCACATCAAATTAGTTGGGAAAGTAACATAGAAGCCAACCAAACTCAACAAGCAGAAACTAACACAGAAGGTTCAGCTAGCAACAAACTGCTCAGTAATTCATTAATCATTATTAATGATATGACATTTTCACATAAAAATGATTTTTAGTTTAATATAGTCCCATTTTTTAAAATATTTTCTTCTACTTACCTCATTGGTGGTGTTTTATCCTTGAAGATGTCTTTAGCTACAGTATTATGGAGAGTTCTGCCTATGTTTTCATCCATATAACTTACAGATTTAGTTTTTAAAGTTTTTAAAGGATTTTTGATTTGATTTTTATTGCATGGAATTAGAGGTCTGAGTTTAATTTTTTGCATGTAGTTGATCAGTTTTCCCAGCACCAATTGTTGAAGAGGGTTTCCTTGCTCTGCTTCATGTTTTTGCTCCTTTGTCAAAAATTAACTGATTATATACCTGAGGATATTCAGTCTACGGGTATTCAGTACTATTCCATTGATCTGTTTTTATTCCAATACCATGATGTTTTGATTACTATGCTTTGTAGTACAGTTTGATGTTTGGGAAAATGATACCCCCATCTTCTTTTTCTCACAAATTTTGTTAGCTATTTTGTGGGGGCCAATGGGTGGGTATTGTATCATATAAATTTCAGGAGCGATTAATCTGTTTCTTTAAAAATGACATGAATTGGGGAGATAAGATGAACAGAAACTTTCTCAAAGAAGAAATTTAAAAGTCTAAAAGGCACAAGAAAATGTGCTCTACATCACTATCAGGAAGATGCAAATCAAAACAGCAATGAGATATCATCTTATGCCACAGAGAATGATACGCATCAAAAAGAACAATCAGTGCCAGTGTCGATGTGAAGAGAAAGAAACTGCCATTCACTGCTGGTGGAAAGAAAAAGTTGGTGTAGCCTCTCTGGAAAACGATATGGGTATTCTCAAAAAACAAAAAACTAGAAATTGAGCTTCCATATAAACTGGCAATACTGCACTTGGAAATATAGCCTAGTGGCCCCTAAACACAATGCAGAAAAGCCATCTGCACTCTTACATTCATGACAGCACTACTAACAAAAGCCAAAATCTGGAAACAACCCAAGTGTCCGAGAACAGATGAGCAGATAAAGAAACTATGGTACACAAGGGAAATCTACGCAGCTGTTAGGAAAACTGTAGTTATGAAATTTGCTTATACATGGATGGATATGGAGAATACCACGCTGAGTGAAATGAGTATGAGTGCAAGGAACAAATGTTGAATGATTGTACTCATTTGTCAGACATGAAAAGAAATAAACAACAACCAAAAAACCTAAACAACAAAAAACCCACCAAATCGTAGTACATGACAATACCTAATGACAGTAGAAAACAAGGGCCAGGAGGTAGATAGCTTGCCACAAAATGGGAGGGGGAGTGAGGTTAGGACAGAGAAGGAGTCGCTGTGATTTTAATAGTTGGAAATGGTCACTCTGAAAAAAAAAAGAGTGTTAAAGGTGGTAAAGTGATATGCATGATACCATTGCTGGGGAAGTGTGAGTGTGGGGGTGGTAAACTGGTGTACAATTGTGATGGAAGACGAATACTGGGTGTTGGAATGTTTCATAACTAAAACTTAATCATGAACAACTTTTGAACTGGACCTCTCGGTGAGTCAACAAAAAAAGAAAGACAAAATTTATTTTAAACATTATTTTAATATTGAAGCTTTGTTATCCAATCAATTTCAACTCTAGAATTTTAACAACAGATTTGGTTGTTTTTTCTACACTTAAAAAGTTAAAAATAGGACACCTGGGCAGGCTCGGCCGGGGCTCTCATCAGTGGAAAACTCAATATCAAATATTTCCTTGTCAATAGGGCTGTATTCTTCGGGGATAAATTCCAACAAAAATAGTGAGTATGTGTTGAAACTCCAACAACAATAGTGAGTTTTGTGTTGAAATATGGAATGTAATCAAGGTAAAGAGAAGAGTGAAATTTATCAGTTACCCAGGCGGGGGTGGGGGGTGGGGGTGGGAGGCATACTGGGGTTTTTGGTGGTGGAATATGGGCACTGGTGAAGGGACAGGTGTTTGAACATTGTATAATTGAAACATAAGCCTGAGAACTTTGTAACTTTTCACATGGTGACTCAATAAAATTAAAAAAAAGTTAAAAATAAATGATTAAAAAAAGGGGTTCATTAAACAGTTTGGGGAGTCAAAATACTACTGTTTGTAATAAGACATAAAATCTTGTGACATGTTTATCTATAGACATAAAATATAGTGAAACACATATATAACATAAATAAAATATATATGGCCAAAAGCACATGAAAAAGTGCTCTACATCACTAATCATCAGGGAGATGCAGATCAAAACAGCCATGAGATACCACCTCACACCACAGAGACTAGCACACATCCAAAAGAACAAAAGCAACCGCTGTTGGAGAGGATGTGGGGAGAAAGGGACCCTTCTACACTGCTGGTGGGAATGCCGACTGGTTCAGCCCTTTTGGAAAACAATATGGACGATCCTCAAAAAAGTAGAAATTGAACTCCCATTTGACCCAGCAAAACCACTGCTGGGAATATATCCCAGAGAAGCAAAAAAGAATAGTCGGAATGACATCTGCACTCATATGTTCATCACAGCATTATTTACAATAGCCAGAATCTGGAAAAAAACCCGAGTGCCCTAGAACAGATGACTGGTTGAAGAAACTTTGGTACATCTATACAATGGAATACTATGCAGCTGTTAGAAAAAATGAAGTCATGAACTTTGCATATAAGTGGATCAACATGGAAAGTATCATGCTAAATGAAATGAGTCAGAAAGAGAGAGACAGATATAGAAAGATTGCACTCATCTGTGGAATATAGAATAACAGAGTAGGAGACTAACACCCAAGAATAGTAGAAATAAGTACCAGGAGGCTGACTTCATGGCTTGGAAGCTGGCCTCACATTCTGGGATAAGGGCAGCTCAGATAGAGAAGGGAACACCAAGCAAAATGTGATTGGAGGCCACGAGGGGGAAGGGTGAAGCGTGCTGAATGTAGACTAGAGACTGAACACAATGGCCACTCAACACCTTTATTGCAAACCACAACACCTAATTAGAGAGAGAGAACAAAAGGGAATACCCTGCGGGGGGGGGGGGGGAGATGGGATTGGGAAGGTGGGAGGAATGTTGGGTTTATTTGTGGTGGAGATGGGCACTGGTGAAGGGATGGGTTTTCGAACTTTGTATGAGGGAAACATGAACACGAAAATGTATAAATCTGTAACTGTACCCTCACTGTGACTCACTAATAAATAAATTAAAATATATATGTATAAATAAATAAAATTTATATATTTTCCCATAAAACATATGATGTAAACCATATATGATTAATAAATATATCAATTCATTTTAAGCACATATTTAAACATTATTTAAAAGATTTAAATATATATATGACTTAATATAATAATTTCACATGGAATTGTCTTAAGTTTAAGTTTGACTACAACTAACCTATCAAACAAAAGAATGATCATATCTCTTACTTCAGAGCCATTTCTACAAGTACATGTTTTTCTCCAACAAATTAGTACCCTAGGTACAGTACATCTCTTAGCACTAGAGCACTTGTTTTGCATATTTTTGATCCTAGCTGCAATTCCTAGCATCATCCCTCAAACTGCGTTTCAAGTCACGTAAGTCACATCAATCATAGTTTTAAAAATTTAGCAGTTTTACTGTGAAAATTTTGCAGTTTTACAGTTTCACCAAATAAGATTCATATTTAATTAGAAAATATCAAATACGCGTTGAACTGAGTAATATTTACATGACTGTCACCGCTTTATTATATAGAGTAGCTTTTTTTTTTTACTGAAACTGCAACCTCCAATTTCTGAAACAGAGATTACTCTAACGGTCCATAAATAATATGTTTGTTATTGCATAAATAATATTTTTGGTATTGGGATTATCGACAGCAATAAAAATGGATTTGATTTTATATATATATTTTTGCTTTTTGGGTCACACCCAGTGAGAACAGGGGTTACTCCTGGCTTATGCACTCAAGAGTTACTCCTGGCGGTCCTTGGGGGACCATATGGGATGCTGGGAATCAAACCCAAGTCGGCCACATATGCTGTGCTATCGCTCCCACCCCCGATTTAATATCTTTAGATGAGTTTTTGTTTTGTTCAATTTATAGATAATGAGTGAGATCATTAAGTTAAAATAAAAAGTTTGCTCTAAGCAGTAGCTGTGTATCAGGGATCTGGAGGAATCAGTCAATGGATTAAGCATGTTTTACATGCGGGAGACCCAGGTTCAATCCTGGGTACTGTATCAGCACTGAGCACGGCTGGAAGCAACTCGTGAGCTCAAGGTAAGACTAACTCACAGTAATGCTGGGTATGATCTTCAAACTGACAAAATATAACACGAAGATATCTCAGATCCATGAATTCCCTCCAAGTACGCTCATTCCATTATTTAATTGATAAATCATGTTAGTAGCCAGATTGAATTTTGTCCTAGGAAAATAAAAGTTTTGGTGCCTTATCCATCAGTGTCATGGGCTACTTCTTACTCTTGGTAGTGCCTGGGTGCTGCATGTAGCATCGGTTATTGAGCTCTTCTTAGCCTCATTCAAGGAAACCCCTAAAACCAATAAATGATACAACCATAAATATCAGAGTTCTAAATTGACTCCAAAACAGAAATTTATTGCTTTTATCGAATCACAGTGAGATACACATGATACAAAGTTGTTCATGATTGGGTTCCAGTCAAAAAAATGTTGCAACACACATCCCTTCACCAGTGTACAAGTAAATAAATAAATCACTGTCACTGTCATCCTGTTGCTCATCGATTTGTTGGAGTGGGCACAGTAAAGTCTCTCATTGTGAGACTTTTTGTTACTGTCTTTGGCATATCCAATATGCCATGGGTAGCTTGCCAGGCTTTGCCATGCGGGCTAGATATTCTCAGTAGCTTGCCAGGCTCTCTCTGAGAGGGGCGGAGGAATCGAACACAGGGTGGCTGCGTGAAAGGCGAACGCCCTAGCTCTGTGCTATCGCTCCAGCCCAAATAAATAAATAAATAAATAAATAAATAAATAAATAAATGACAAAACTAAAGGCTCAGAAGGAAAATTAGTTCACCAAAGTTTTTGGATAATTTCATAGATTAATAGGTAATTTTTAGAAATCAAAGCTATTACATTCTACAGTCAATGCTAAAACCCACCCAAAACTCCGGCAATATATAAAGTCTCCCTCCATTACTACTGTATTTGAGGTTTTCTTTCTCACCCAGCCACCTGATATAGTGTAAATTGTATTTCTCATTTTGTAACCTGAACTCTTATTAATGAGGAATTTAGCCAATGGCCATAACCCTCTAATCAGCAGGTGTTGATGTTCTTTTTGTTTGTAAATCATCCATCCTAAATATGAAACAACAGGAGGCACCTACTCAGCAAGTCACTTGAGATTTGCAGATACTTCCTTTTGACCCATTATAAAGAAACAATCCCTAAATCCCTTAGGAAATTGCGAGTTAATTATTATTTCCTCTAAAGTAACAGTTCACTCTTTGAAAGACTAAGAAACGTTCAAGAGGCACCCAGAGCTTTAGGTTTTTAGAGATAATACTTTTAGTCACTGGTAGAAAAAAGAATTATGTTAAAAGAATATTCTTTCTAAGTTTATAGAGTAAAAGAATGCATGCACATAATTAAAAACAATGTAGAGACTATATGTGGTTACTCATTCATATAAATAGGCACCAGCAACTAAATAATATTAGTGATAAAATATTTATTCCCCTTAAGGATAAACATGTTGACCATGTTCAATTCCAACCCCTGATATGCTACTGCTAATATCCTGAGATTATAGCTTCTAACTTTGCTCAGTCCCACAAGTAAAAAACCTCTAGCTTTGGAAATTTGATTCCAGGATATATTTTCAATGTGGTTTCCTGGGACAAATGGTAAGAAGATGCTCCACACAATTTTCTCTTTCAAATGCCTTAGGAACAGTATATTTTAGTTGTTGGAATTATATCCACACATACTGGTGATTGATTCAAAAGATAGGAGCTATTCAATTATGCAAGATGTCAAACCAAGCCTTAGCTGTTACTTTAAAGCCCATTATAATATTTTAGGCAATATCTTGTAAATTAATCAATATAAAAATATTATATTTTTAAATAGAAAGATATATGCTAAAGAAATAAGCTAATTGTTGCATCTTTGTGGCTATAAAGTTAGTCCCCTTATCCAAGCTGTTTTTAAGTATCATTTCATGTCATTAAATCAAATACTCTGAGTTTTACAGAGTGCTACTGTCACACCAGATAAAAAGGCAAAGCTAAATTCAGAATGTATATATGTAAAGATTCATTATTGCATTATCCAGAATAGAGAAAGTCTAATAAATCAACTTTATACCCAGAGCTGATTGGTCTTCTCAATAATGGTACCATGCCAGTAGAATCTAGTCTTACAGAGTAGTAAACTTATATTCCCGTATAAAAGTTGTTTTACCCACTATCACATATTAAAATTTCATGCCTGATGACATTTAAGTAAGACACACAATTCTACACATTATGATTTTATTTGGGCTGGAGCGATAGCACAGTGGGTAGGGCATTTGCCTTGCACGCGGCTGACCCGGGTTCAATTCCTTTGCCCCTCTCGGAGAGCCTGGCAAGCTACCTAAAGTATCTCGACCACACAGCAGAGCCTGCCAAACTACCCGTGGCATACTTGATATGCCAAAAACAGTAACAAGAAGTCTCACAACGGAGACATTACTGGTGCCCACTCGAGGAAATCGATGAACAATGGGATGACAGTGACATGACAGTGACAAAGATGGTAAATATTAACCTATGTTTAAGGTGTATTATGGATTTGTGATATGACAAGATGCCAAGTGTATTTTTAATAGATTTGCATGAAAGTTTTTTTTTCTTTTTGGGTCACACCCAGCGATGCTCAGGGGTTACTCCTGGCTTTGCACTCAGGAATTACTCCTGGCAGTGCTTGGGGGACCATATGGGATGCTGGGGATTGAACCCGGGTCGGCCGCGGGCAAGGCAAACGCCCTACCCGCTGTGCTATCGCTCCGGCCCTTGCATGAAAGTTTAAAAGATTTTTTTTTAATTAAAAAAATACTAGGGCCAAAGTGGTAGCATAATATTTATACTATATATTGCCTTGCACATAGTGGACCCGAGTTTGATCCCTGATACCCAACCTTAAAAGATTCTCTTGTGCTGTGGTAAAAGACTGAGGACCCATTTAAAACATAATTTTTGCATTCATATTAATATCCCTTATAAGAATAGGTGATTATCCAAATAACTTGGTTAATTACTGAAGGACGAACTGGAGCAATAGCACAGAAGGTAGGGCATTTGCCTTGCAAGTGGCCAACCCAGATTTGATTTCTCCATCCCTCTTGGAGAGCCCGGCAAACTACCGAGAGTATCCCGCCCACACGACACAGCCTGGCAAGCTACTGTGGCGTATTTAATATGCCAAAAACAGTAACAACAATTCTCACAATGAAGACATTACTGTTGCCCACTCAGCAAATCGATGTACAATGGGATGACAGTGCTATAGTGCTACTAAAGGACTGTGTTAAAGAAAGAAATAAAATGGGAGAGGGAGAAAGTACCTGATCCTACCAGGATTCTCTCTCTGCTACCTCAGTCTCCTGAGAACCACTGGAAGTGGACTTGGAGGTCGAGAAGCACCGCTGAGTGTAGCCCTTGAGGTTCCTGCCCCTCAGGACAAGACAGCATCCTTATTTTGAGTGCTAGAACTAGACCACGCTCAGATTTGGGTAACTTTTACTTAAGGGGATCCTGAGCCCCACCCTGAGCATCATTTGGGCCCTATCCCCATAGAAATAATTTTTTTCTTTGACTTAGATTTTATTATTGCTTTATTGAAGGCAAAAACTTCTGTATCTACTCTATCTCATCTGTTTCAACTTGCTCACAGTATTTTTTTTGTTTTTATACATATGAAGTGAAATTTTAATGGAAATGTACAATCATGCATATAAATATTTAGGATCAGTTATATCAGGTTGAAAAATGCAAGCAAAATATCTAAGACTATGTTTGGTGGGTACCCGATTGAAAATACAGTGGATAGGCACTTTCCTTGTACTTGGTCTTCCTGGGATCAATCCCCCACATCATATATGATCCCAAGCCCTCCTAGGAGTGGTCCCTGAGTACAAAAACAGAAGGTTGCCCTGAGCATTGCTGGGGATGTTGCTCTGATTCTCAAAAAGAATTATATTAGGAAAGTCTATGAAAGGTCAGCATGGCTGTTGAGTTATAAACAAAATAGAGGAATGGAGCAAGATGTGCTGTGGAGAGCAGAAGTATGGTTTTAATAGTTCTTATGCATTATTATGTGTGATTTACATTTGAAATTTAATTAAGATTGCCACTTCTCTGATGAATTTCTTATTATTTTATCAGTCTTGAAGTACAACTCTAAATTTTGCAATATATAAAGCAAAAATAAAACAAATAAAAACTGTATGATCGCTAGAGAATGCAGAAATGCAGATAGATTTGGAAACGTGTCAAGGTTTAAGAGATAAATTAGCACATGTGGACTTACCATTTTATAGTTTTTGCCTGAGGACAATACATACCCTGGTCACAAAGGGCCTCTAACTGAAAATTAAACCTTTGCATCTTTCCTATACTTTGAAAATAAGACAGTTTTAGATAATTATTGCAACTGAAATGGAAAGGTTCTACTTCATTAATTAGAGGCCTAGTCAGCAAGGGAGGTAAAAGGTTGTAATAAGTTTGCAAATTAACTAACTAATACCTCACTGATTCCTAAATTTCATATACACATGTCACACTAAAGCATCCCAGTAAGGGAGGAAAGAACTGAACAGTTATTTGTGAAATCCAACTAAATTAAAAATATGAAAATGAAGACAAAAACACAACAATCGTCAAAGACAGACTCTAAAATCCAGAAACAACAAATAGAATATATAAAGTATTGATGATATCAACCAAAAATATCCAGCAAAATGATATATAATTCATTCTTAAAAGAAAATAAAATCAGTGCTGATGAACTCCAATTTTAGCCAAGTACTGGGCTGATTAAAATTATATTAGAATATCGAATTTAAACCATATTCAATGACGGAATGAGAAATATGCTGATAATTAAGCAAATATAGTTAAAACTTAACAGACAAAATAACATAAATTTGTAGTGATCTTTAAAAAATGTTTAAATTGTCATTTGATAAAAATGTTTAAGAAAAGAATAAAAGATGTCATGTGAAATTTAAATGTTCTAACTTAATAAAAAAGAAGTGAGATAACAAGAAAAGAATTAGGAAAATTGAAAACTAAGAGAAGGATTATTATTTCATTTCTCTCCTACATTTTATTGTTGTTAGGTATTGTATTACTTCCAAATAGGGCTTGTTTTTCACTTTGCAGATATCACTTAGGGATCTCTCGGAATGTTAGTTTAATAAATTTATTGAATTATTTCTAATCTGTCTTGTTGGAGTATAGCTCTAAATATTTTAGGATGACATTGATTTGTCCTTCCTCCCTTGCTACAGGGAGCTTAGGTTTAGACACTCCTGGAGACACTCCCGGAGATACTCCCTTCCTCTGTTTATCTGTAAACTCTTCTATGTACCCTCCTTCCCAACCAGTTAATCACCTTTTCCCTAATCAGATTCTGTTATTTTGTAAGATCAGATTTTTCTAAGGACTCTGAACTTGTATTGTAAGTTAGTGTCTTTTGCATAATTTACCTTAGACCAATGTCCTTTCTGTATGGACACAGGAAGACAGTTAATATTATGCTTTGTAACTTGGGAGTTGATTGACTCCAATAATATTTACTTCTGGGCATCTGCTTTCTCGATTCAGTTGCCCTTAGTTCCTAACATCCCAAAAGCAGGGTCCTGACGAGGGACAGAATGAACCAAGGGCAAGCTGTGAGCTACCCTGGCTTTGAAATGGGCCAGGCCAAAGCTCCACAAAATTCAACTATAAGTTGAGGGCATGATCATGGATAGTGCTGTCATGATTTAAAGGTAACGATAAGACTAGGACCCTACTGGGATTAGGAATATTAACCTGGCCTGAGGACTGTGGTCTGGAATGTATAGTGAGATGTCCTCAGGAAGAACCAAACTTTATATATCTTACTGTGCTCATACAGAATGACATTGTTAGAAATATTAGAAGTAGATTTACTACAACTATGTAAGTGGATTACTAGCTGAGGAAAGGAGAAATCGACACACCCTTGTTCTGATTGCACCCTTGAGTAGATCTCTTAGTAATCTCCTTAGATGGGATTTTGTCCTTGAGGAGTGGTCTTTCCTCTTTGTTGATGTACTAATGTTCCGACCCACCTTTGTGTCACCACCCTGTGTGATTGCTATATAAACTAAGACTATAGGAGAAGTAAGGGGGAAGACAGAAGTAAGGGGAAGACACAGAAGTAGGGGGAAGACACAGAAGTAGGGGGAAGACAGAAGTAAGGGAAAGACACAGAAGTATGGGAGAACACACAGAAGCAGGGGAGACACAGAAGCAGAGCACAAGGCGAAAGAAGTGAGAGTGAGCGGGGCTTGGGAGAGAGAGAAGCCGAAGTGCTTACACGAGAGAAGCAGAACTGGAACGGAGATTGGAATAAACTGCAATTGACACCGACCAGCCTGGCACTCGTTCCTTCCTTCGCCTGCCCATCTCCATCAGCCTCCCTGAGGTGGGGGAAGCGGCGTGAGACTACTGAACGCAGGCGGCAGGAGAAATAGAGCCCCGCTGCCCCTCTCACTTGTGAACACACGTGTCTGGATGCTGTCCTTCATCCTTTGCTTTAGAAAATTTATTTCTCAGGTTTTAGTCCAATTTTTCTAAGTAGATTACTCTAATTTTTGGTGTAAATTTTCCGTGGTTACAGAAAGGTGTGAACACAAACTTTTTCTACGTGGAACACTTTTTCCAAACATGAATATTTTCTAGACAGAAGAGTATAGGAGGTGAAGAGATAGCACAGAGATTATGGTACTTGACCTGGATTCAAACCCGGCACTACAAGTGGTTCCTTGATTATCATTCTGATAAGACACACAGTAGTTACCCTGAACTCTGCTGGAAATGGACTAATAACACCAAACAATAGCCAAGCAGCACAAATGCTGGCCGACTTCGACTATGAGTGTGGGAAGATTGGACTGCAGCTAAATCTCTCCAAGACAATGAGCGAGAAACAGACTACTTCCTGACATTCTATTTGCTTTCAATGGAACAAACATCTCTGAATGCAGCAGTTATGCATACCTGGGTCAAGAAATTAACATGATGAACTACTTGGCACCAGAGCTGTGCAGGAGGAAGAGAGAGGCGCGAAACACCTTCAAGAGCATAGAAGAAGTAGTTAAGAGGAAGAAGAACCTTCGATTCTGGGCACATCTTTTAGACTCCACCGTTCTTCCTGCACTAACCTACGCCTTAGAGACCTGGGCCCTACATAAACAGGATAAGAACACTATTCAAGTCTCCCAAAAAGAAATTGAAAGAGCTATGCTTGGAGTATCATGTTTCGCTCAATTGAGAGAAGGAATCCGAAGTTCCAACCTCCATTGGTGATCAAGAATCAGGGACTCTGTCTCCTTTGCCAAGGCATTGAAAATCAGATGAGCCGGACACATAATACGATTTGGAGACAACTGCTAGACTAGAGCTGTTACTGACTGGATTCCACAGGATGTCAAAAGACTGTGTGATTGCCCACCTATGAGATGGTCAGACTTCTTCATCAAGACCCTGAATGAATGTTTTGAGGCTCTTTGTGTTCCTGGAGCTAGCAGACACCATTGAACTACACTAGCACACACCAAGGACAAGTGGAGATGTTACTGGCACCTGCTCTAGCAAATCGATGAGCAACGGGATGACAAGTGATACAAGTGATATATCATTTAGAAATTATTTCATTTAGAAAATAAAGAAATCCTCAAAACATCTATATACTTTTCTATGTTAGAGAATACACTAATTTTTATTACAGTTTATACATCACTGTCAGTGTCACTGTCATCCCATTGCTCATCGATTTGCTCGAGCGGGCACTAAGTAACGTCTCCATTGTGAGAGCCGGGCTCTCCAAGAGGGGTGGAGGAATCGAACCCGGGTCAGCCCTCATGCAAGGCAAACAACCTGGTGCTGTGCTATTGCTCCAGCCCTCAGTCTATACATACAACTAGAAAACAAATAATTCATTACAATATAGTAATTTAGATGGTCTAGGAAAGATACTTGCTAGGAAATGAAAAACTTATTTGATTAAAGCAGTATGTTCACTGTGGTCACTGTCACTGTCATCCCGTTGCTCATCAATTTGTTGGAGCGGGCACCAGTAGCGTCTCTCATTGAGAGACTTATTGTTACTGTTTTTGGCATATCCAATACCCACAGGTAGCTTGCCAAGCTCTGCCCTGCGGGCTCCATACTCTCAGTAGCTTGCTGGGCTCTCTGAGAGGGGCGGAGGAATCTAACACGGGTCGGCCGCGTGAAAGGCAAACGCCCAACCACTATGCTATCGCTCCAGCCCAAAGCAGTATGTTATTAATATAAAATAAAATATAAATTTTATATAAGAGAATGAAGAATTCTTGAAAGTGCTAATTTTAATATAAAGTTATAAGTAGAAAAATGTAGCAGACTGTTAAAAGTGATTCAGGGCTGGAGTGATAGTATAGCAGGTAAAGCATTTGTTTTGCATGTCCCTGACCCATTTTCAAACTCAAACATTTTTGTAGCCTCCCCCCCCACCCCAGGTACTGCCAAAAATATTTCCTGACTGCAGAGCCAGGAATAATACCTGAGCATCACCAGTTGAGGTTCAAAAACAACCAAAACATCAATAACAACAAATTGGCGGAAATGTGAATAAAACTACACATCAAAACTTTTCTTGAAAGGGGAAAAACATTACTTCATCTCGAATCTGTTAGATAAAATTTATATGAGGAGTATATCAATTCTAGAAGTTTACACTATGAAGAAACAAAAACAAAAGCTATGACTAAAATAAATAGTCTGGGTGGAAGAAAATATTTGATCACTCACATAAAACAAGAGATTAATATCTAAGACTTATAAAAACCGTCACAAAAGAATGGTCATAACCAGTGCTAGAGGGGATGTGGTGGTCAGGAAGTCATCTTGTTCATCCTTTAAAGAAACTACTACAGAGATATTTCAATGGATTAAGAATACAGTCCACACGACCCAGTGATCCCACATTTTGACATCTACCGCAGAACACAAGAGCATTAATCTGTAAATATATTTGGACTTCAATGTACAATGCAGTACAACTAATAATACTCAATATGTGGAAATACCCAAGCACTGGAGACAAATGAGTAGATAAAGAAATGGTGGTATATTTACGCAGTGGAATAAAACTACACATGTATAAGAAAACTGCTACATTGGTTAAAATCAAAAGGTGTTGAGTGAAACAAATCAAAGAAGGAAAACCCCAAATTATCTCTCTCTTACGTGGAGTATAGAGAAACATAGCATGGAAATTTAATAAACAGTCAACTATAATACACCTTGAAAGCTGGTTTGCGGACTACTGAGTTTGGAAGTGGTGGAGAGAGAGTTGGAGTAGATTTATAGAGAACCCTGGAGGCGGTGAATCTGATGGTGGGTGTGATGTACCAACATTGTTACTTGTAACATGATTATTAATAGTATTGCCAATTATGATGTCTAATTTAAAAAAAAAATTCTTAGCAAGCAGTTCAGTTTCCAGTGAGTTTCACTTTGGAAGCTGGTATTTTCGAAAGCACGCATTCCTGAGGCGACAAGCTATGCTAAATGGTTAGGATCAGTCTCTTCAGGATGATGGTGGGAAAAAGTCATCTGTGCTTTACCAACCAACACAGTTTTGAACTATCTAAACAAAATTTGGTCAGAAAATGAGCGACTTGGAGTTAAAATTGTTAACTATATGTAGTTAATATATTTATATTTAATATTTTATATAGTCACTCTGTCAATGTATCACTGTCATCCTGTTGCTCATCGATTTTGCTCTAGCGATATCAGGCATTATTAGAACATACCAAAAACGTAGTTATCTCTGTATCACAATTTAGCCTATATAAGCAGAAAGCTTAGTATTTTTAAGGTAAATGGTTACCTTTAGAAATATGTTTGTCAAATATAGTTAAGCCCACTATTTTCTGACAGTTTAAGAAAGACTTCTGTATTTGTTACAACTTAGCTACTAAAGGAAATATTTATAGTAAAGGCAACTGTAACATTCAGAAAATTTTCTTACTTTTAGCTAAGCAATTATTTTGTTTATATCGTGTTGCTATTGTTAATATTAATCAGCTCAATTTCTGATTTCATTGTAATTTTCAACAGTTGGAGCCAGCTTAGTGCTCAATTCTTTGTTTATATTGGATTTATTTTTATAATAATAGTGACCCATTTTGCACAATGCTTTTTCTTTTTCATATTACCCATTCAGTATTTTTTTCACTTCAAATTCCTGATTTTTTAATTTTATTTAAAAATTTGTTTTAGGCATTGTGATGTACAAAGTTGTTGACAGTAGGATTTCATGAATACTGTGTTTTAACTCCAGTCCCATCACCAATGTCCTTGTCTGTTCAACAATGTCCCCAAGTTCCCTCATGCCTCCTTACATGTCTCATGTCAGACACATTTTTTTTTGCTTTTTGGGTCACACCTGGCCATGCTCAGGGGTGACTCCTGGCTCATGCACTCAGGAATTACTCCTGTCGGTGCTCAGGGGACCATATGGGATGCTGGGAATCGAACCTGGGTCGCATGCAAGGCAAATGCCCTACCCACTGTGCTATCAATCCAGCCCCCAATCAGACACATTTTAAAGGTTAATTATGTAATTTGGGTCAGGCTTTTAGTTTTGTAGGCTCTACACTTAAGATACAGAGAATTAGCATTAGTCTTCCTATGATTAACTTAGTTACCTACATTTTTTTCTTTTGCTTTCTGAGTCACACCTGGCAATGCACAGGGGTTACTCTGGGATCTGCACTCAGGTATCCTTCATGGCGGTGCTCAGAGGACCATATGGGATGCTGGGAATCGAACCAAGGCAAACGCCCTACCTGCTGTACTATTGCTCCAGCCCCAGTTACCTACATTTTAAAATGCAGATCAGGATTAAACATATGAAGATTCTCAAAAGAATATGATAAAATATGAGCCTGCTTCATTTTAGAGGTTGAATTTAGGTTCTGTTTATAATATATTTTGATACATATCACATTGAGTTACTATTATTCTTTATTGGAACTCAGAAGGCTGGTTTATTACTAACAACATTTTTTGTTGACTAATTCAAGGCAATGGAATCCAAATTTGTTTTTAAAAGACTAAGATTTTTTTAGAATAGTTCCATTTATAATAACACATATGGTTATTTTTCTCATAGATGTCATATAAATTTTCTAAAGTTTCCATAATATATTCATTTCATAACATGTTATTTCTATAAGAATTTTACAAAAAAAGACATTTTTAAACAAAAAAACCTGGGTCCTCAAATTTATTTCTAAATAGGTATTATTTGCTTCATACAGATTGGCCATTATATAAATTAAGTAACTGTGTTTTCAAGATATATGCCTAGCCTTCTCTCTCCATACATACAAATATATTATGAATATTTCAATTTGAATGTTCTTATGTGCATCAAAATATTTTGTATGTAAGTGGAGAAAATATAAGTATTTCAGTACAAATTATACAATTTCCATCTTTCTTTTCCATAAATAGTAGCAAACAATCATATCATTGCACATATTCTCATTTAATTAACTGTCAAATTCAAATTCTATGATAACATTTGTACAATATATAAATGTAAAGATAGAGCATGTAAAAAAAGAGAGAGAATGTACAAGGGCCAGGAGGATTGCCCCATAGCTGGAAGACTGCTTCATGAGCCATGAGCGGAGGGGAGAAGGCAGATGGAATAGAGATGGGATCACTAAGATAATGATGGCTGGAGGAATCAGTCAGGATGGGAAATGTGTGCTGAAAGTAGATAATGGACCAAACATGATGACCTCTCAGTGTCTGTGTTGCAAGCCATGATTCCCAAAATTAGAGAGAGTATGGGGAATATTGTCTGCCATGGAGGCAGGGGGAGGGTGGGAAAGGGGGGATATACTGGGGATATTGGTATATCCCCAGTACATTGGGGAATGTGCACTGGTGGGGGGATGGGTGTTTGATCACTGTGTGATTGTAACCTAAACATGAAAGCTTGTAACTATCTCACGGTGTTTCAATAAATTAAAAACAAATTTTTAATTTTTAAAATAAAATTATAAAAAAATAGAGAGAATACCACCATTTTAGAATACATGCTTTGTGTTTTTTTGGCTTCCAGATAATTAACAAGGAAGACAAAATATATAAATTGTATCCTTGTTTTGTACAGATATGTAAATAAGTGCTACATTGTAATCATCGTTCACTGTTGTTTTTATTTTAATCACTCTTTCAGTTTTACTGAACTATTCTTCCTAACCTCTGCTCTCTATGAATATACTATTCAAAGTAGTTTATTGAAGCAGAATCATGCAATAGTTGTAGTTTGGGGGAAGCAATTGGAGGCCACACCCAACAATGCTCAGGACTTACTCCTGGCTCTGTGCTCAGGTATTACTTTTAGTGGAGCTCAGGTTCTGGGGTTTGAATCTGTGTTATGGGGTTCTGGGGTTTGAATCTGTGTTAGCACCATCCAAGGCAATCTCTGTAGCTGCTGTACTATCACTATTGTCCAGTATTCTTTATTTAAGACTTTTTTCTTTCTTCTTGTATTGGCTTTTTATCATGCCCAGGTGTTTGGAGCTAGTGTGCTCCAGTAACAGGAAATAGGGGAAAGGTCTTAATTTTGTATCATGTGCTTCCCACTCCCTGTAACATCCCCTCCACATACAGTATTTTTATAAATATGAAAATTGTTCTTAAAAGTGATTAAAATGATATAATCGATTTGCTCGAGTGGGAACCGGTAACTTTTTCATTGTGAGACTTGTTATTGTTTTTAGCATATCGAATACCGCCATGCAAACTTTTCTGAATAATCTTGTAGACTTACTGCCTCCATTTGAGGGGTGGAGGCTGAAGCAGCTGGAATAACCTTGGACAAGAGTTTCACAGTTGGCATGTCATCAGAACTCTCAGTGGCCCCATGGAGCAGAGGCACAATTGGATGACCTTCTGAGCATGCTCATTGATTTATACCTAGCATTTTCTCTTCTGCCTTTATCAGCATCTATTTGCTCCTTACTGTTGCTCAAGGATTTTTGTTTCCCAGTATGCCATTGTTCTCCCAAGAAAATCATTTTTAAATTTGATTGTATGTGCTTCATTCATTAATGCAGTTCCTGGTACTAGGATTTCTCATTTGGGTTCTTCAGTCCTTTGGTCAGAAAAATCAATCAATAAATGAAATTGAAAATAGGAATCTCTTTATTGTGATGTGTGCTCTATCTATCTCTGCCTCTCTCCATCTCACTTTCTATCTCTCTATTCCTCCCTCTCTCTCTCTCTATATATATATATGTATATATATATATATATATCTTCAGAGAATTGACACTCAAAAGTTCTCAGGGACCTGGGTCTACAGCTCACACTGTTTGTGCTCTAAGCTCCATGCCCTCTGTTAATCCAACTCTACAAGGCATCTGCTCTATCGCTTGTACTATCTCCCTGACCAAAGAAGAGCTTACCAAAGTGAGAAATTGCTTAACTATTTTGTTTTATTATGGAGTTTAATTGTCATTCTAGAAGGCTATCTTATAATTGATATTCGTAAATTTAATTATGTATACTATCAATACATACTAACCGTATGTGGCCAATATTAATCTGTTTAAACCTGAATAAAATTTTGCTAAATTACTTAAAATAAGCATATTTATTGTGTATCAATAAATATCAAATAGATCACTGAAAAATGGGATGACAGGAAAGGCTACGGCTCATATTCAAAAATAACTTTCAGATTGCATGAGAAGAAGGTAGTATAAATAAATCAAATCACTATTTGAAGAGCAAGTCAGGAGCATGTAAACAAGTCTGAAATGTAAAAAATGTTGAGAATGTTCTGTAAACCACGCTTTATATGTAATATTGATAACCCTTAAAAATAAAACACCCCTTTGTTTATCTAGCTGTCAGGTACAATTCTCTATGCCACTCAGGACAATCTTCTCACATACAAGATATTTTATTTATGCTTCAGATTTTACAGCAAGTTGGAATATAATAAATAGAGGCCTAGATACAAAATAATGTAATGGAAATATATGGAAAGTTAAATAACGTATTGATTTTTCTTCATTAAGTGCTATAAATACATTACATAATTTCTCCATATATATTTAGTATCATTTAAAATAATTCTATTTGAATATTTTGCAAAAGAACCTTATTAATTTCTATGCACTAAGTTGGAGACTCTGAAAAATTGTTTCAAGTATTTTTAAAAAACATTGAACAAGAAAAGTGCATAATTTTAACATGCAGTCTGTAAGTTTTTGTGTAAAAACAATAAACGTAAAATAAGCTCTGCTCATATGCTTATATATCATTTATTCAGTCAGTTTCATCAGGTTCCTACCTACCATGCATATATTTGAAAATATATTAAATTTATATGTCATCACTTACACTCATTTAATGCTGTAAAATAATAAACAGTTTACAAAATCTCTTTGGTAATAGAGCATTGCCAACACAATACTTATTGCTCATCAATTCTTTCTCCCTTAGCATCTATTTCACATATATGATACATTAACACTATATGCATACGCACCATTGACTTGGTGCTATTTCTAAGCATATTATCATGAATAAGCAACCTCTGTACAGATAAAGGCTATTCCTTTTGTTGTTATCTGCTGATGCTAGGAAAAACACAGGAGATTGTTTAAGAATAAATCACAGAAAGAAACATAAAGTGAGTAAATAAACATGAGCTTTACCACTGTATTAAAAAAGTTTACAAAACTTGTGTCATATCACCAGTCTGAAAAAACTCAGTGAGCTTAGAACCATCTAAGAATCTTTAGATCTAAGAATATAAGAATCATCTTAGAATCTTACCTAAATATTGCATCACTTAAAGCATGATTATGAAAATAAAACAATACTTTTTCAGAGTGTTGAAAAAAACATACCAGAAATTATTTATAGATCATTTTTCTCACAATTGTTTCTGGTATATTCTCAAAGGCTAGTACTGTTATTTTCTTACATGACTTTTCTTCACAGAATCTTTATCTTTTAAAAAGACTGTGCTATGGTAGATATTACATATCTAACATAAGATCTACTTGTGTAATATATAATTCAAAATTACTTAAAAATTTGCAGCGAGGTGACATCGTTAAAACAATAGATTTCAGGTGTTGGAATAAGTGAATAAGTACAGTGAATAAGATGCTTTCCATGCTCACAGCTGCCCCTTGTTTCATCCCTAAGCCCTGCATCTGATCCCTTGAGTCTGACCAGAAGTGATCACTGAGCCCGAAGTCCAGAGAAAGCCCTGAGTACTTCTTGGAATAGCCCCAAAGGCAAAAACAAGAAGCAAAACAAAAGGAAAATACCTGGAAAACATTTTTTATCATTTCAAAAAATATTTCCCTCCCAATTTTGACATAAACCTGCTTTTCACATGAATTCTCATAAAATCATAAATACATATATGTATACTTTTCACCTATGTCAGATAGTTTATTGAAATGGAACAATGTGATAAGTGATATTTTTTGTCTGGTTTCTTTCTACTTTCATAGTTCTTTGAAATTTACCTGTGCTTTATTACATGTCCATGATGTACTCCTTTTTGTGTATATTCTGCTCTATCCCATTGTATTGGCTTTCTCATGCCTTTACAGGTTTGAAGAAGTCTAAATTTATTCTATCAAAGCAAAAGCATCAGGAAGCCCAAAATCAAGGGTCAATTGAACTCATGCTCCCTATGAAATTTTAAAAGGAAAGATACTTCTTTGACTCTTCCTAGCCTTTAGTAAAAGAGCCCCACTTAAAGCAAGGTGACCTTTTAACAATTGGGGTCCACTGTTCAGTGAAAGAGCACGGAAATTAAGGTGCTTGCTTTGCACCCTGCCTACTGGACATGCATTACAGTCCCCCAGTCACTATCAGGAGTCCTCTGTGTGCACAGAGCCTGGAGTCATCCCTGAAAACCGCAACGTGAAACCCAAAAAGCTAACAAAAACCAAACAAACACTTATGTGAAACGTTTTTCAGGGGCTGTCTGTCCTCTGCAGCTTTCAGCCCCTCAGTGCAAACAAGTGTAGGGATAAGTTGAGATATCCTGGGTGATGAAGTGAAGGGCAGTGAGCTAAAACATTGCCAGAGGTCAGGATCATATCTCACATGGACTATGCTTGGGATCTGGCATTTGAGGCGCCTCCCAGGCCACCATATGTTTTGAGTAAAGATCTACATATGGGATTTGTGGGTAATATAATGCATCAGCATTGTGCTTTAAAAGTTTAAAAGAGGGACTAAGGGGGGAGCAGGGTTTGGTGATTAAAATATGGTAATCACCAAACCTTAGCCTGAGAATAGAGCCTTAGAGGTGCCTTATACCATTGAATTTGAGCAGCAATGCTTTTTAATAAGTATTTTCTTACCAGTAAAATGTTAAGCTCCTGTATACATTATCTCATTTAATTCCTATAAAAACTGCATGCAATGTCCTCTTGATAAATAAAATGTCCCAGTTAAGATCTTTCACTGTATTCCAATGAAAACGAAAGAACTAATCTAGAAAGTCTAGGATCAAACCAGAATAGTAAAACACAAACCTTAGCAGACTCCTGAGTACTATAGTCAAAAATTAAACTGGAAAACTAGTTTGACGGCTGCCATCAGAGACACAGTTACAGGAAAGAGAAGTGTTACAGATGCTGGAAGTATAGCCAAGGTCCATAGGCAGTCATCTAATGTAGGAAAGGTTAGGAATATGCAAGTTGGTCTAGAAATTTCTATATAATGCATGAGTGAGATGAAGACAGAAAAGTTAAGTCAGCTCTAACTCTAGCAAAGTGAATGTATTTTATATTCTCTGAAGAAGTATCCATAGCCAAGGAGTGGGTGATTGTTGCATTTAAAGATGACCTCCTATTAAAAAATGGTAGCTCATTAGAATGATTTGATAACTACTAGGAGGTTCCTATCACACTTGTTTTAATTTAGAAAAAACCAGGAAGAAAATTAATGAGAAAGGAAAGCAGGGGCCAGTGATAAAGTTCTTGCACAGTGCTGACCCGAGGTCAGTCCTCAGCTTTTCTTACGGTCCTCAGAGCACCACAGGAAGTGATCACTGAGAACAGAGCAAGGAATAAACCCTGAGCATCACTGCCTCTGGGTGTGGCCCAACATTCCCTCCCCCAGATAAAGGGGTAAACAAAAAACCCTACTTATCAGTCTAAACTCTGGGATAACATATGTAGCTAGTTATCCAATTAACGATATCTTTTATTTTGACGCCTTATTTCTGTATTCTCTTTAGACAAGATGCACGGTAGCACTGTCATGCTATTGTTCATCAGTTTGCTCAAGCAGGCACCAGTAACGTCTCCATTGAGACTTGTTACTGTTTTTGCCATATCGAATAAGCCATGGCGGATAGCTTGTCAGGCTCTGCCGTGCGGGCAGGATACTCTTGGTAGGTTGCCGGACTCTCTGAGAGGGATGGAAAAATCAAACCCGGGTCGGGTGCGTTCAAGGCAAACACCCAACCCACTGTGCTATTGCTCTAGTCCTTAGATAAAATAGTCAATATTATTTGGTGTCTTTTTACACTGAGGTTCTAAAATTTCCCTTTTCTTACACACCCTTTTACTTTAGCACTCTGCTTTCCCCACTAAGTAAAATGTGTGTAGACTGAAAAATACTGGTAGGAATTGAAAACAAATGAAAATTTAGGTTTACTTATTAAAATTCTAAAAACCCAAGTTGAGGGGGTTTTGGATCTCACATACTGATGTAATCTTTTAAAAATTGATGCTCGGGAGGGGAGATGTGTGCTGAAAGTAGACTATAGATTGAACACGATGGCCACTCAGTACCTCTATTGCGAACCACAATACCCAAAAGGAGAGAGAGAACAAAAGGGAATGCCCTGTCACAGAGGCAGGGTGGGGCAGGGACGGGGGATGGGATTGGGGGTGGGAGGGATACTGGGTACATTGGTGGTGGAGAATGGACACTGGTGGAGGGATGGGTGCTCTAACATTGTATGAGGGAAACACAAGCACAAAAATATGTAAATCTGTAACTGTACCCTCATGGTGATTCAC